>NW_016812293.1:300727-317713 GCF_001698545.2 Rhinopithecus bieti | reverse complement strand
TAATATATAACTGTATAATATATATAATATATACTATTAAAGTAACATTAATTACATGTTAGTATATGTTAATATGTATTTCATATATATTATGGACTGAATTATCTCCCTCCAAAATTCATGTGTTGAAGTTCTAACCTTTAATATGACTGTAGTTTGTGATGTAGCCTTAATAGAAGTAAGGAAGGTTAAATGAGGTCGTAAGAAAGACACCATTACCTAATGGGAATGTGTCTTTATCAGAAGAAGAGACACTAAAGAGTTGTTTCCCGCTTGCCAAATACACACAGAGGAAACATTATGTGAGGGCACAGGAAGAAGGCAACGGTCTGCAAACAAAAAAGGGCGCTCTCCAGAAATCAAATTTGTTAGCAATTTAATCATGGACTCCAATAAACAATAAATAACTGAAAACAGATCGATGTTGTCATTATAAAATGACAAGGAGTTATTTTTTTAAGACACTCAGTCCATAATATTTTGTTATGGAAGCCCAAGGCGACTAATACATATGAACATACGTATGAATAGTTGTGTGTATATACACACTCACGTATGTGTACGCACAAATATTTATAACAAAACTATTTCATTGCATATAATACTATGCTTCCATTGTCCATTTGGTAACTTATATCGTGAGATAATGTTTCATTAATATAGGTCTAGTCTGAAATAATGTTCTATTAATGTAGGTCTAGTCATTGATTCCTATGCAATTTTGTGAGTGATTTTTAGATAGATTCAGGAAAGTTTTCTAGGTAAATAATTACTCTACTGGTTGACTACAAGTTCTAATCTCATAGATGCTTGTCTTCTAATTTTTTTTTTAAATTTTGATCTACTGCTGGATTTACAGAGTAGTTGCAAAAGTAGCTTAGGGAGTTTTCATACATCCTTCAATCAATCTCCTCCAGTGTTTATGTCTCACATATCTGCAACTCGACTATCTTGTAACCAAAACTTTTATGAAAATTTGACATAAACAATGCATTGTTGAATGCGTTAATGTTTACTTGGTTCTGTTTTACATTAATAGCGGTTGTAATAAATGCAATTTATTATATGTGTGCCTATTAACTAGATTCTTACCTTTTTTTCTATTTTTTCCTATTTTTTCTTATTTGTTTATTCTGGAAAGTCTTGCCTATACTTGCTTTTGATACAGACTGTGAGATCATAAACAAACAGCAGGAGAGAAAGAAAACTCCTCAAATATGACAAATTTAACAATTAGCAATTTAGGGAAGGACATAACCATAATACAGAACAGATAATTTAATTAATGTACTTTCAAAATGCATGTGTGAATTATATGGCTCAATTCAAACTAATATGAAATCTCAGAAAACTGTGTCTACCTTGTCTTTCTAAGCATTATCGGGGAGGAAAACACCAGAGATGCTACCAGCTGTAGTCTACAGTCATCTGCAACATTCTTATTCTTACAGCTCATATTAGCTTTTTAAGTAATAGCACTGAAGCATCCATAAAACTGTAATCTCTGTATGATATCAGATTCATAAAAGAACTCCAGTGGCTTACCTTTCTCTACCATTTATATGTGAAAAACACAGAACTGCTCAATCAAGAAAACTTAACCTACTAAAGTTATTAGAAGAGTAACTCCCATAGTTTTCTCTCTTTTCTATTAAACTTATTTGAAAACATAACCAATATTAAAGAAATTATGGCTAGCAGTGAGACACATCAATGTTCACAAGACTACAAAATTTGAAATCTATCATTTCATGTGGTAGAGTTCTTGTAATTATATATTTTATACAAATCCCTATCATGTCACCTGGGGTTCCCAACCCCCAGGCCATAGACTGGCAGTTGTTTGTGGTCTGTTGGAAGCCAGGCTGCACAGCAGGAGGTGAGCAGTGGGCAAACATTATCACCTGAGCTCTGCCTCTGTCAGATCAGCAGTGCCATTCGCTTCTCATAGGAGGGCAAACTCTATTGTGAACTGCACATGCAAGGGATCTACGTTGTGTGCTCCTTATGAGGAACTAATGCCTGATGATCTGAGGTGAAAGAGTTTCATTCCAAAATCATTGCCCACCCCCAACACCCATGCTGGTCCTATGGAAAAATTATCTTCCAGGAAACTGGTGCCAAAAAGGTTGGGGGACTGTTGATAAGTAACCAACCTGAAAAGTAATTGAGCTAAAGCCTCAACTTATTGGATAATATTTTATTATCCATGTGTTCTCCATGATATTTAAATGAACTCATAACTGAATTAAATGTCTAAATTATATAGACTACAATTACATATCATTGCTAAATAAAAAATATTTTCTAATGTGAGCTTAATTTTTGTATTTTGAAGTCTACTTACATAGAAAAAGGATTGTGAAATTTAAGTGTGAGATGCTTTAGATATTCTATTACTGTCTACTTAACAAAATATATTATTATTAATTTAAACAATTCTGTGATTTCTTCTTTTCAAATTACTTCTGAATGATTTCACTGAATTTTTATGCTACATTCATTATGTGGCAGTCAGAAAATTGCCCTTTCCTTGTTAACAGAAATGAAATATGCCATTTGTAACTTTTAAAGGGAAGCAGTAGTAAACACATTTGAACTATTTGTAGCTTTAAATAGGTGAAGCAAATTATTATAGAATGTAAATCACTAAATATGTAATATTTAAACTGCAAACTGTCAGTCCACAGACCCATTATATCACCATATGGAAGTGATATTTACTTATAAAGTGGTAAGATTATAATTAATACATGTGTTTTTCACATCAGAGTTTGACTGTCTATAAATACAAGACAGAATGAGAAATGTATCAAACAGAACACAAAATAACCTGATAACTGAGGCAAAGCAAGTCTTTCTCTTTTCTTAACATATGTGAAAAAAATGACGCCTTGTTCAGACTTATACTCAGGTTTTTATTTTGGGTCTTCTTTCAAGGATTCAAATAATATTACTCCATAACGTACAAGGGAGCGGTGTCAACTTTAATGGTAGAATAGGTGCTAAACAGAATCTACCCTGTTCTGCTCTGTTATACACTCGAGAAGCTGAATGTTCCACATGTACTCCTGGGATTCTGTGTCACAGTTGCCATGGATAAAGTTGAAGAATATAAGCAAATTTACCAAACTTTGTGAAATATACATTTGCATAGTGGGGAGAAAAAAGTAAGTAAACCAACATACATTCAAACCATAATTTTATCTCAATTGTTCAACTCAGAGAGTGGTCTCAATCAATATGAATCATTAAAACCATACTGAATCTTCACATTTTAGCTGTTAAAAGGGCTGAATGACTGACTACCATTGCCTTTCTGCAGCATATATTTTTAGTCACTTGTAGCAATAGTCACAGTCTCAGGGCAATTATTGAAATTAGCAAATCTGTAACACATTTGGAATAGTTTTGAAGGCAGTCTAATGAAACATACAGTGTACAATCAATACAAAACAGCAGGAACAGAGTTATACAATGATTCTCAATCATACATTATAATGCAAATTGTGAAGCTTGCTGTGTAATGCTTTCTGTAAATCCTTACATTTCAGAAACTGTAGAAAATGGTACGATTTTTTTTTTTCCTTGAAAAGAGGAGCAACTAAAATTGTATGCACTAACTTGAAAAGAAAAGAATAAAATAAAATAAATGTACCTCTATAGTTTGGGGTCATACCGTACAATAATTTCATAGTAGATTTTTCTTTTAACAATTCTTTACTTCATTACAAACAAATTTTCATTTTTTCTCTTTCCTTTATTTGTTCTTTTTCTCATAGCCAGTGTTATACATCTTTCCCTTAAATCTCCTGGCCTATGCCTCATAAGTGTCACTGACACCCAATAGGACGTTAAAGCCAAGGAGATATGAACTTTACTCTTCTTTTCACAAGAGCAGAAGCAACAAACAGAAATCGGATTCCACCACAAAGTGCAAAATATTTTAGTGTGCCTTTACTTAAATCAGTAAGGGTGATTTTGCTCCCTCAGGGGATATTTAAAAATGTCTAAAGACAATTTTGTTACAACTTCAGGAGGATGTGGTTACTGGCACATACAGTGGGTAGAGAATTGGGATGCTGGCCAGGCATCCTGTAGTACACAGGTCAGACCCCACAGCAAGGGATCACCCATCCCAATATGACAGTTGTCTAGAGATTAAGCAAGTCTGCTTTATATGAACATTGGTTTGCTTGTATGTTTTTCTGGCACACAAATAGACCTTTCATGAAATTTGTTAAGACTTGATTTTTCTCTTCAACTTTAACTATGGCAATTTCATATTTTCTACTCTTTCTGCTGTTGCCTTTATTTTCACTGTCTCTGGTAAACATTCTTTTGCTTGTTTGCTGTCAAGTGTTATTGCCAGGTGGGCTATTTTTTGCTTCAAATAATTATATATTCACTAAACTTTTTCTTTTTCCTTATATTGCTTATTATATTGCATCCCAAAACCTAAGTAGGACCTAGAAAGAAATATTTAAATTTAGTGATGTCAACCTTAATGGTAGAATAGACGCTAAACAGAATCTACCCTGTTTTGCTCTGTTATGCACTCGAGAATCTGAATTTTCCACATGTACTCCTGGGATTCTGTGTCACAGTTGCCATGGATAAAGTTGAAGAATATAAGCAAATTTACCAAACTTTATGAAATATGCATTTGCATAGTGGGGAGAAAAAAATAAGTAAACCAAATAAATTTAGGAGTTTTACTATTGAGTTATAGTAGAACTAAAATACTCTATGCATAGAGTATTTTATGGATAGAGATGCACTGGATACAGGAAAACAGAAATAATTTCTCCTACTCTCTTGATCATTACAAACCTGGAAGAAAGAATACTTTGAATAAATATTTTATATCCTTTATACTTTCAACTGAAGGAATTATCAACATATTTATAAATAGTGGCATACGTGTTTGTGTTTATCTATAGATATACATATAAATATATGTATATACATACACGCACAGGTATACACACATAATGCACATAATAATGACTGTTATTTTGATAGATTACTACATTTCAGAATTATTTGAATATTACATGGAATTTATATAAAATTTTAATCTATTTTGATTTTTGTTTTGTAAGCTAATTTTTTAGCTAAACTATTTTATACTATATTTGATAATAAAGTATACTTATGCCACTTGAGTTTTTAATGTAATTCAATACAACAAAATTGTATTACATGCATTGCAAGTGTTACAAAATAAGAAAGCTGAAAATTTGGAAATGGTGAGTAACTGGGATTTATGAAATTGCAATTCAAAGGCAGGAGAGTTTGCATGAATAATAAAGGTCATTATATGGCCAAAGAAAAAGGGTTGAAAAAAATGGGAAGGAAGAGCATTGGAAGAATTGGTCAAGAAAGGAAGAGGCCCGGATTTTCAATGGATCAGTCACAAAGATAAAATGTTTGTCAAAATCTGGACTGTGAAGCAATTGTCAAGTTACTGAGGAATGATGGAGGTTGACCAGAATGTTGCTATGTGCAAACATGAATGTGGCTATAGGACAAAATAAGCAAATTATATAAAGCTTGAGTAACAAGGACTTGCTTATTTATTTTTATGTGTTTAGTTATTTATTTTTAAATTTAAACCATGAAGGAACAAAGTTTTCAGAAAACATTGCTTAGGAAAATAAAGAGGAAAGTGATATTTTCACTCGTTACTGTATATGGATGGATAAAGTATCAAAATTCCACTTGAGACAATTTCAAGAAAGCAATTGAATGAAGTACCAGCTTTAAGGGTAAACATTACAGGGAACAGTCAGAGAAGATTTTAAGGATGTTGAAGCAGCCTATTAACTGCCTTCCACTTCTAGGTAAAAGGGAATTGTGAGCATCAATAAAAAAATCATATTTATTTCTACTTACATACTCAATTAAAATATGTTTGATTGTCTTGAAAAATATTTTTAAATTACTGAGTAGTTTTTTGTAAAGCAAAGACTATCTTTGATTTCCATTTTTTCACTTGCCATTTTATGGCAATAAGTGCTGAAATGCTCAGTAAAATCCATATAGAAAAAAGAATCAAAACTCACATAGCTCAGTGTGATAAATAAGGGTAAGTTTGTGTCAAAGAACAACAGACTTCTCTAAGACTTGTTGAGTAAAATTCATGAAGCATCATTCCCTTTGTCCTTAAGTCAGTGAGGTCATTTTTGGCAAGGTCTGCTGCATTGATTTGCTGTCCATGTCAACCAAAAAAGCATTACAAATCTATGTTTCAATTTTGAGGTCATCTGAGCAAGAGTAACCTTCAACAATTTTCTTCAGGGTTTCCAAGTTTCTGCAGATTTCTGCCTGGAGATAAATTAAATAGGAGAATTTGCATAGTTGCCTTTCCCAAGTAACTATAATACAGAGTACAGAGTACTAGCTAGGCCAAAAGCAGAATTCATAATAATAACTAGCAGGATTTTGATTTCCGAAGGGTTTTACTCACTCATCCATTCCTAAAACTCTACCAAACAAGCCATGCTATGGATTTACTCTTTATTTTCAAATTATTATAAAAGTGGCCTTTTCTTACATTTAAAAGCAGATCTTTCTGCTAGATTTTGAATGAATTATTTTATTGCATGCTTTATTAAACATTATGTAATTGGGAAACTGCATTTTTTTTCTTTGATTTTTACAAGTCCACTTGAAAAGGCTTTAAGTTTTAGTTCATAGAGAGATGATTTCGTGGCAGTAGGTTTAAAATATGTAGTATTTTTCCCTTCACGAAATCCAGCAAAGCTCGTGTAGTGAAGAATCAAAAAGTCTCAAAAGTTAATGAATTATCAAGAATTTTCTTTTAGTTGAGCTACTCTTTGACCAAAAAAAAAGGCCACCCACAATTTTAAGTTGTTCCCATTTTCAATTTCTCAAGCAGGCGAAAATAAGAGCTAATTATCTTCATAGATGTTACTAGTGTCATTTAAATTCATGTTGAACAGTTATGGCATGCGTGTTTCCATAATCACCAATACCCATAGAAAACAAGATATTAGGAAACAGGATTTTAATGTAGTTCAAATCATTTGACAGACACATGTCATTGTTTGATGTATTTCTATCATGTTTCATATTCACAAACCAGTTGAAGATCTTAGTTTATTAGATGTCCCTCAATTTTATTGTTTTTTTTTCTATTTTAACAATATAATGAACAAATACTTTATGCTCAAATATAGATTTTATTAAGTTATAGATATATTAAACTAATTATTTGTTCAAAACAAAGTGTATTTTCTAATTTATTTTTTTTTCTCGTTCCCTTTGCTGCATGCATAAAGATATAATTTTATTTTATTTTTGGGTGTTTTTTAAATTCTACTAAAATCAATTGCAATAAAACCAAAGGATATCTGCTTTTCAGTTTATTTATTTGCTTATGTATTTATAGCTAGGGCTATAATTCATGTAAGGAAAGACCCACGTTCACATCCATAATGTTAGGATACGTCTTTCGAATTCTCAGTTATTGGTGACTATTGTAAAAATAGAGGTCATGTACTACCCTATATCACCCTAAATACTAGAAATCAGAAAGTACCTTAAAAAGCCTAATTTGGAGTTCCAGGTTAAGAAGATAAAGACTTACTTTTTTTTTGTCCTTATGAAATTTTATTCTAGCTATTGTAAGAATACTATTTTTAAAACTTAAAACTACAATAATAGAGATTATAGGAGATATATGACAACAGCTACAAAAATTTTTCAGTTGGAAAGAGATAAATGAAAGCAGCTCTGAGACAGCTGAAACCTAAACCAAAGTGGGCAAAGATGAGAAAATTCATGATTCCAACTAAAGATTCCTAAAGAGGATGAGAAACAGGTGTCTTTGAAATTAGCAATAAAGGATTGGTGGCTAAAATAACAGGGGTTACTTGAAGGCTATTTATGAGTCCATTAAATTTCTACATCACAAGCAACAAGCTGCTACAGAATTCCACTTTTCTCATCCCAGTCAAATTATGAAACTATATTCTCTGTTACCAATTACAGTTCAAGTATCCATGTGTAAAGCTATTTTTCCTCTTAAACATATCAGAATTATGAAAACAAATAAAAATATTATGTTTAATTATGAGATCCACAATGGTGATTTACTATGTCTAAAAATAAATAATGACACCAGAATGCAGTATCTTTGATGTTTTCATTCTACAATCATCAGTTACAATAAAACCAAAGAATACCTGCTTTCCAGTTTATTTGTTTACATATCACATATTTACATACTTACAAACATCAATGCCTGACTAAGCTTGAAAATCTTTTTTAAACAATAACTTGACACATTTTCTAATGCCTACAAATGGTAATGCAGATGAAAACACAAAATTGCCAAAGTGACAGAATAATCATACATTTACAATTTGTATAGATTCCTGGCATTTGTGTAGACTCAAGAAGAAAATACAGAAAACAGGTATTAGTGCTTGCCTTGGAGAAAAAGAATTAGGTGGCTTGAGTAAAAGAGTTAAAAGGATACAATGGAAACTTATTGTGCACTTTATTTTGTGCTTTCTTAACTTTGTATAACAACACAATTACGTGTTCGAATGTAATTAAAGATACATATATATATAATATAAATATATACTATGTATTCTCCCTCTGATCAATAAAAAGGGTAGATAACTGATGCATCAATTCACTGGAAGATAATAAAATTTTAAAATTCAGCAAATATAAAATATTTTCTTACAAATAATGATATTTTAGAGAAGGACTCAGAGGGAAATCTTTGAAGGACTCAGAGGAAATCTTTGAAGAATAAAATGTTCTTTTATGTTTGAGTTATGAATTTCTTCAAGTTATTCATTAAATTTCTAACAATAGTATCAAATTTTAGAGATTACAATTTTTTAAACCATAGATTTGATAGGTATGACTTAGTTTCACACTTCTTGTATTTTGTAGCAAGCATATTAACATATGAGGCAATACATTTCTTTTATGCATCCCCTTTTCCCTCTGAAATCTGAATACAGAATGTATATAGAACATTAAGAAGCAAAATAATAGAACGTATGAGCAAAACAAATATTAAATTACATGATGTTAGTTGCTAGATTTATCTATTAGGGATGTTTTAGCTGCAAGTTATGAAGCATCTGACTAGACTGTCTTAAAGAAATAGGACTCTCTAGGATTTATTAGTATGACAAGTCTACAGGTAGGGGTTTACTCGTTTGACAGTGCAATGGTATCCGAAAGAACATACCTGTGATTCTTTCAGCATCAATTTCAGAGTTGTAAGATGGCTCGGACAGACTGAGCCATCATATAACCATCTAACAAAAAAGAGGAAGGAAAAGATATAAGAAAAATTCCAGGGAGCTTTGGCTTATGGTTCACTAATAATAATTGGAACAAATGGGCATGCACATTGAGAGAGATAATGGTTAGGTAACATAGTCTCAACAATAGTGGCAAGCATAAGAAAATATAGGTTGGGTGTGCCACCCTGTTATTTCTTATACACCATAAACAGAGGCTACTATTTGATAAATTATTCCTTATCTTCGTGATGGGCATCGACCTTATTTTCTAGAATTTCTAAAATGGACTCAGACCTAAATAAATAAAGTAACATGTTTTGTTTGCAGAATTGGCCAGCACACCATCTTCCACTATCTTCTTTCATCTGACATTGGATGTTGACTCTAAGTGACTCAGAAATCATGTAGTGAAGATGCTGAAGTCTGCTGGATCTTGAATGTTTAGAAATACACTTTCTACCACCCACTAGAAACACGTATTTTAGAATTAATGATAAAGAAAATTTTATGTATAAGTTACTAAATTTTTGAGACTTCTTATAGTAGCTGATTAATACAGTATGTTAATTTATCACTATAGCGTTTAACAAAGTTTTAAAGAATCTAAGTATAAAGACTTCTCACACAAATAAAAAAGTCAGTTTAAGAGATGTCTCTTTTTTCTTTTTTTTTAATTTACCTATCCTCAATAAAATACTGAGCTATTGAAGTATTTTAATTTGAAAAGTTATACTACCAATTGTGCATTTTACTAAATTTGCTAAGGCCATGGTGTAAATTTGCTACATGTAAGACTGCAGATGGAAGGATATTGTCATACTGACTTGAGTAAAATGATGAGTTTCTAAAAGAAGAGATATACAGTGGGAAGGAAAAGAAGTTTATAGATTAAAAAAATAGAACATTCAAAAATAAATTTGTGATTAAATTATTGGAAAGAAACATACGATTTCAAGAGTGTTGACCAAATTTCTAGTCAGGTAAATGTGTAGAGGTGGAGTCACTCACCAAAAGGTATCATGGCAGAAGAGGCATATTTGAGGAGGCAATATATGCTCAGCTTTAGACATGTTAACTTTGAATTTCATGTCTGTGGCACATAAATGTATCATCATCTAGGTTATGGAACTTATTATAAAAATATAGATTTGAAAGACTCTGATGTTAATTGAGTACATAGAATAAATAAAATAATAATGATACGAACGAGAAGGAAAACACATAAGATCATGCTTTTTTTTTTTTTTTCTTGAGATGGAGTCTCACTGTGTTGCCCAAGCTGGAGTGCAGTGGCGTGATCTCAGCTCACTGCATGCTCCTCCTCCCGGGTTCTCAACATTCTCCTGCCTCAGCCTCCCGAGTAGCTGGGACCACAGGCACCTACCACCACGCCCAGCTAATTCTTATTTTTAGTGGAGATGGGGTTTCACTATGTCAGCCAGGATGGTCTCGATCTCCTGACCTCGTGATCCACCCGCCTCGGCCTCCCAAAGTGCTGGAATTACAGGCGTGAGCCAGCGCACCTGGCCAGATCATTCTTGAGGAAAACAAAAAGCAGTCATCTAAGAGGAAGACAGTGAAGGATCAAGAAATAGAAAACAGAAAAGATAATTATAAGGAGTACAGAATGATCAATGATATCATCTGTTGTTTAGAGTATATGCTAAAACAGTCTACTAGTGATTTTAGCATGACAATCCTTCCAGGTTTTTTGGGGTGATACAGGTCATGGTCAAGTTTCAATGTATTGAGGTAGAAGTGTTACATCAGAAAGAAGAGACGGTGTAAGTTCTCTGTCAAAGCAGCTACAGGAAGAATTCCTATAAAACACAGGATTCAAAATTTTTTAAAGGAGATATTGAAACATATTAATGCTAGATTAAAAGATCACAGAGAGGGAGTGGAAATACTGGCCAAAAAGGGAGAAATTGTAAGATTTATGTTTCTAAGAAAGCTAGGGATGAGGAGATCCATAGTGGTGGGATTACATTGACTGATTGTATGAGAAAAATTTCTGTGATGGTTGTCAAAACGTGAGAATGATGATGGTATATTTTGAAATTTAGGTAAAGTAGACCAAAAGACATTATAAAACCAGGCACTGTGGTGTGCACCTATAGTCCCAGCACTCCAGAGGCTGAGGCGGGAGGATTGCTTGAGCTCAGGAGTTTGAAGCTGTAGTGTGCTATATGATTGCGCTTGTGACTAGGTACCACATTCCAGCATGAGCAATTTAACAAGACCCTTTCTCTAAAAATAAGAATAGATTCTTAATTGTATAGGGAAACAGAAAACTGACAAATGTTCAGGGCTAAACTGGGGTCAGATAACTTGATACCAAATAAAGATGTAAAGCCTAAAGTTGTAAGATATTTTCCATTTTTGTTTAGTAGTTCAAAATAGATATGGAAAAGACAGGCAGATAGACTGATGTAGTGTTAGAATTTTGCCAGACTTTGAAACATAGGATAATGGGCCAAGGAAGTAGTGACTTCAGTAAGGAAAAAGTTCTGGTGATTTATTTTGAAGTCTACATTAGATATATAAAGAAAGTTGTATAATTGCAAATGACGAAGTTGGAAGCAAGTAAAATTTAATGAGTTGTTATCTGAAAATTTTAAAGTACGTAAGTTCTGGGCTATAAACAGTGGGGTGCTGGAGCAGATTAAGCATATCTCCTTCCAACTTACATTCAATGCAGAACGTATTGCATGTAAATCTACAAATCAGAATTTTTTTGTTTGTTTTCTCAGAACTGGCTGTTAAATAGTTATGACACACAGCCAACTATAAATTCTAAGACATGTCTAGGGAAATCGGATGGCTGGCTAACATGAGTAAATAAAGAGAGATGATGAGTTATTACTTAGCTCATCCACATTACAATTTTAAATTCTTGATCATAATAGGAGGACTTGGTGTGGAAGAGTTCAGTGTCAATATTTTCAATAAATTAGAATGAACAAATATTTGATAAATTAAATAAATTTATTTAAATTTATTTACAGCCTACCAGATTGTAACTAAAGGTCTGAAGCTGGGTAGGGAGCAATAATGACTAGATGACTATATATACAGAAAGATTACATATGTATATATATGGAGAGTATTATGATTATAAAGAGAGTATTATATATATAAAGAGAGAGTATTAGGATTATATGGAGTGGTAAAGTGAGTATGAGTGAGCTCACATATTGATACTGAGGTACATGGAATGTGGGTTAGGAGCAGTCCTGAGAAGTCACAGAGTAAAGAATATGCCAAAAGGAAAGGAGATTTAACTGGGAATAATAAATGGAGTAAGTATGCAGTAATGAGATCAACTATGTGTAATAATATTTATCTATCAGAGAATAAGCTTTACAGATTATTAAGACAGGAATTTAGTCTGTATGCTCATTTTGTTAGACGTGAAGTAGGGGAATGTGGGCCAAAGAGAAGAAGCCAAGTCTATGGTAATAAGTGTATGAGATTATGAATGGTAAAGGGACTCTTACATTCTAGTGCTAACAGAAACCTCATTAAAGAAGCATAGGTATAAAGTTTTTCAGAGGAATTAATCTCAAAAGCCCCAGTAGATGGAGATCTTAAGTGTCTCTAGAACTTTATTTAATTGTGTTTCTATAGCAATATGCAAAGGGTTGTTTGCTTCCTGAGCAATCTGCATGCATTGAAAAGACAACTGTCTGTGATGATTGCAAGAAACACCAAGTTTTAGAAGAAGCCATCTGTATCTTTAATTGATTTTATTCCCAAGGAAGTTATGGTCTTTGTTATTCTTTTAAAAAAGCCAGCAAAGAAACTAAGTCATTTTCCATGTCTGATTATTTGCTCTAAGAAATGTGGACAAGCTCTACTAGAAATGTAAGATAAGCAATTCAAAGAGATCTATCTTGAGTGGTAACTACCTCCTAGAACATTTCGTAATGTGTACCCTCTGGTATTGTTTTTCTGCTCACAACCTCACAGTAGCCGCTTTTATTAACATTATATTGTTTTGCTCTGCAAGTACACAGCCTACCCCTCAACTAAGAATTGAGGGAAACCCCCATACTGCTTTCCTGTGTCTCGTTCTTCGTTGTTTTCCAAGAGCCCTATCTCCCAAATTCCAAATGCTTCAGCAGCCGCAAATTCGGATCCATTCCTCCTTAGTTCAACAGAATGGCAAAGTTTTGCTTTGGGAAATTGTTCACAGGCCATTGACTGCAGTAATCATAGGATTCACCTTATGAATTTACTTTCTTTCAACAATTGCCATCTTAAAATGTCTGTTTCCCATGACTAAACACTGTGCCTCACATATTTTGCAATTTTTGTAGTTGTTGCTAGTAGGAAAACCAGCATAATAATTATTCTGTCATGTCTGAAAAAAAGATGCTCTTTACATTTTGTCTGCTCTTATACTATTCATTCCTAAAATGGAAAGATAAAATCTTGAATGATAATTATAAATTTTGTCTATTCAGTCCTGTACTTTGTCATTTTTTATTTTATGCTTGAAAGTTCTATTAGGCATATCTATTTATATGATTATTGTGTCTTTTAGAAAAATTGGCACTTTAATAAGAAAATGACTCTCTTTATCTCTAGTGATACCATTTGTCTTTAAATATACTTTTCTAATGTGAATATAGTCACATTTTCTTTTTTATAACTAGTGTTTCTATTACATGCATTTTCCCTATCCTTTTACTTTTAAAGTGTCAGTGTCTTTGTATTTAAAATGGAGCTGTTGAAGATATCACAGAGTTGGGTCTTGCATATTTTAATCTACTCTGACAATCTTGCCATCTAATTTTGAATTGGGAGTAAATTTACATTTAATGTAACTATTATGATTAGATCAATTTATACTCCTGTAATTTAATTTTTACTTGTTTCCTGTATTCCTTGTTTTCTTGTATTTTCTATTACTTTTGGTTTGCATGATTTTAAAATTTTTGATATTTTTTTCTCTTCTATTGGCAGATAGTTATGTGACTTTATCATACTGTTTAAATGACTGCTTTTTGAATTAAAATTAACAAGCACAAAGAAAAGGCAACAATAAAAAGAAAGTAAAATAAGAGATTACCTAAATCAACTTTATTTCACATTTTATATACAAGTTTTATTTTCAGCAGAAATTCTACACTTAAATCATATCCATGCAGAACCTGTATTTTTCTTCAGTTATGATTGTAATTAAAATGTTTATTCAGTTTAAGGATCAAGCACAATTGGGAAAAGCCAGGTCTCTAAATCACAGAATTTACACTAAATAATTATTTAATCTTGGGCAAATATTTTAACTTCACTTGGTATCAGTATCCTCATCTGTAAAATGAGGATAATGGTATTTGGTACATACTTAATTTAATTTCAGTTCTCTTTTCCTGCTTATTTTGAATGATTAAGTTTTTAAAATCAATAATTCAACTAATTCAGTATTTTTTTTATCCTTTGTATGGACATACTACTATATTTCTTTGCCTCCCACCGTCAGTTGCTTTTCTAGGAATCACTATATAAATGGACTTTTCCCAATCTAATTTGAATTAATATTATGCCACTTTACCTATCATATGCATATCATGTACTTATAAGAAACAACAAGTACCTCTGTTGATATCCATCAATCTCTATTCTATCACTGTCTTGTACGTCAACGTTTATTATAAATCTCAAAGCACATTTTTATTATATTTTATTAAATAACTCAATTTCTTGATTTAAAGAAATCAAAAAAGAGAAAATAGTTTTACATATATACACATATTATTTTTGCCTTTCTTCTTATCTTTCTGTAAATCTGAATTTTCACTTGGAATAATTCTTTTACAGTCTGAAGGGTTTTTCTGGTATATCTTATCATGCAGGTCTGCTGACAACTGATTGTTTTTTCTGAATCTGTAAACAATTTAACACATATAAGTGAACAAGATATATTCACAGCAATGCCAGGATGCTTACATTTAGTATGAAATAAATAGTATAATTTTTAAACCTTCACAAATAGACAATAGGAAATTATCAGGAATAGACAATGTAGGATATTACTAACTAATTCAGAAAGAGTTCATGCCAAGTTGATACATTGAACACATGAATATTTATGAAATCAGCCATTTATTTGGGGCCATAGGATTTAGCTTTCTATTGATTATGCCTAGTTATCTGTTATGTGTGTGACAATATGAAAATGTGCACAGGATGTTTCTATTGATTTACTGTCCAATAAATAATTACTGTTCAATACTTATTGATTATATTATTTCATAATCATTTCACTTATCTCCTATTTGTGGTATCAGTGTCACTTTTAGAGCCTGAACCATTCACACATAAAAACTAAAAGTCGGTTTTACAGACAATATGCACTGTCACATAAACTCTGTCCTGGCTTGTCTATTGCATATGACAAAAGAATGTATTATTCTGGTTACCAGAATTAACTCTTCTGAGTATATTGAGCAAATCTCACTAAATAGGCAGTTGAGGCTATTTTCATTGGTCATGTGAGGCTTCAAATGGTCTCATGTCAGAAACACTTCATGACAAGAATCAAGATAAGGCGCCTGGAGACAGAACACTCAGGATCCAGATTTCCAGGTGGAAAGGAGTCTAAGGAAGCACTTTAGGCAGCTATTCATATTTTCTTTTTTATTCCTGTTGGTGTCCCTATTTGCAACTAGTGAAAATTGCTGCTGGCACTTGTAGAAATAGAGAAAAATAAAATAATAGATGTTTACTCAATTATTATTTCCTCAAGGAAAGAAGCTTCATCTTTCTCTCATGTTATCACAGCTATTAAAGTAGAAAGAATTATTGACAATATTCAATATGTCAGTTTCCCCTAATGTGTTTCTTAGAATGAGGAAGTTTAAAAAATATATCAATTTAGGTGTGGATAATGGCTTTCATGTGAAGCATGAAATAATTCTGTGTGTTCTCTCTACAGGGATTGCCGGACATCACAGGAAGAGAAATAATCATCCCAACAAAGGTTTCAGATGTATTAGTCTTCGTTTTCGTTCAGAGTCTAGCAAACATGAAAATAACTGGGAAATTTAAAAATGTCCCATGGGTGAAGTCAAAAGTAAAGATTTACTTTACCCGGATTTCTGTGAACACTGAGAGCAATTGATTCTCTTCTGTTCTTAAAATGACAAAGAGATTAAAAAGTGCAAGCTACAGTACAAAGGCCTAATTGGTTTTATTTTTATTAGTATTTAAACAGTTTTAAGTGGTATTATAAGTAGTATAAATCTGAATAATTATACACAATTATTTATAGTATAAATATAAATAATTATAAACTAAATAGTGTCTATTTTTAAGTATTAACAGATGAATAAAAGTATACAACATTTGACATAATATCTTCAAGTGTACTTGCTTTCAAATAATACATAAAAGTTACGGTAAAAGTTACAGATAAAATTAAAAAGCAGCAAACTAAAAAGTTTTATTGCACACTCGTTTGTTTGCTTTTGTGACTGTAAAGATTTTTCTTTATACTAACTGATCAAACAAGAAGTCCTAATTAAATCAAATTTGACCTCAATGTCACAAAAACACTCCTATTACCATACTGTTTTATATTAAGTGAGTCTCCTTAGGAACTAAGATGTCTCCTACCACCTGAGTTCACCATAAAAAATAACTTGTTCATTCTGTATGAAGTATATTTTGCCAATAT
>NW_016812293.1:268553-296600 GCF_001698545.2 Rhinopithecus bieti | reverse complement strand
AAGTGTGATTTTTACCACATTGATTTTGTATTCTTAGACTTTGCGGAAGTTGCTTATCAGCTTAAGGAGATTTGTGTGTGAGACAATGGGATTTTCTAAATATACAATCATGTCATCTGAAAACAGGGACAATTTGACTTCCTCTTTTCCTAATTGAATACCCTTTATTTCTTTCTCTTGCCTGATTGCCCTGGTCAGAACTTCCAACACTATGTTGAATAGGAGTGGTGATAGAGGGCATCCCTGTCTTGTGCCAGTTTTCAAAGATAATGCTTCCAGTTTTTGCCCATTCAGTATGGTACTGGCTGTATTATACTGCTATATGTTTGTCATAAATAGCTCTGATTATTTGAGAGACGTTCCATCAATACCTAGTTTACTGAGAGTTTTCAGCAGGAAGGGCTATTGAATTTTGTCAAAGGCCTTTTCTACATCTATTGAGATAATCATATGGTTTTTGTCTTTGGTTCTATTTATGTGATGGATTATGTTTATTGATTTGCATATGTTGAACCAGCCTTGCATCCCAGGCATGAAGCCAACTTGATGTTGGTGGATAAGCTTTTTGATGTGCTGCTGGATTCAGTTTGCCAGTATTTTATTTAGGATTTTTGCACTGATGTTCTTCAGGGCTATTGATCTAAAATTCTGTTTTTCTTGGTTTTGTCTCTGCCAGGCTTTGGTATCAGGATGATGTTGGCCTCATAACATGAATGAGGGAGGATTTCCTCTTTTTCTATTGATTGGAATAGTTTCAGAAGGAACGGTACCAGTTCCTCTTTGTACCCCGGTAGAATTCAGCTCTGAATCCATCTGGTCCTGGACTTTTTTTGGTTGGTAGGCTATTAATTATTGCCTCAATTTCAGAGCCTGTTTTTGGTCTATTCAGCAATTCAGTTTCTTCCTGGTTTAGTCCTGGGAGGGTTTATGTGTCCAGTAACTTTGAAGCTTTAAAGTCAGACATTGACTTCCCCTCTATAGCCAGGAAAAGTCCTATATGACACCTTCTTCCAATAGAAGGCACTTTTGTCTCCATTGAATAGTATAGACACCTTCATCAATGATCTTAGTTAGATATTACAGATTATTTTCTGTAGCTTCCATATCACTGCTTGTTGTTTCACCTCGCCCTTTAAAAAATGTTTATAGTTATATAGTAAGTGTATATATTTATAGAGTACAAGAGATATTTTGATACCGTCATACAATACATAATAATCACATCAGGATAAGTGGATTATTCATCACCACAAGCATTTATACTTTCTTGGTGTTACAAACATTCCAATTATACTCTCAGTTATTTTAAATTGTACAATATGTTTTGCCTGTAATTACCCTGTGGTGCTATCAAATACTAGATATTATTTAATCTAACTATATTTTTGTACCCATTAACCACCCTCACTAACTCCTCCCAGGTCCACTACCCTTCCCAGATACTGGTAACCATCATTCTACTCTCTGTCCTCATGACTGTAATATTAAATATTAAAACAATATGCAACCCCCATAAAGGAGTGAGAACACATGAAGTTTGTCTTTTTCTGCCTGGCTTATTTCACTTAACATAATGACCTTTAATCCAATCCACAATATTGCAAATGACAGGATCTCATTCTTCATTATGGCTAAATAGTACTCCATTGTGTATATACACCACAGTTTTTTATTGATTGATTTGTTGATGAACACTTAAGTTGGTCACAAATCTGGACTATTATGATTTTATATTATGGATATATCAGTAGGGCTGGATATTATGAGTAGGGCTTCAATAGGATTATTATAAATAGGGAGTGCCGATATCTGTTCAATATATTGATTTCCCTTCCTTGGGGTATGTACCTAGCAGTGGAATTGCTGGATCATATTGTAGTCCTATTTTCAGTTTTTTGAGCGAATGCCATACTGTTCTTCATAGTGACTGTATTAATTTACATTCTCATCAAGTGTGTATGAGGGTTTTCTTTTCTTCACATCCTAACCAGAATTTGCTATTGCCTGTTTTTTGAATTAAAGCCATTTTTACTAGGGTAAAATGATGTCTCATTGTATTTTGATTTGCATTTCTCTGATGATCAATGATGTTGAGCCTATTTTCACACATCTGTTAGCCATTTGTATGTCTTCTTTTGATAAATGTCTATTCAGATCTTCTGCTTATTTTTTAATTGGATTACTGGAGTTTTTCCTATTGAGTTTTTTGAGCTGCTTATATATTCTGGTTATTAATCCCTTGTAGATAGATATTTTGCAAATGTTTTCTCCCTTTCTGTGGGTTATCACTTCACCAGGCGGATTATTTTCTTTGCCATGCAGAGGCTTTCTAACTTGATATGACCCCTTTTGTTCAATTTGGCTTTGGTTGCCTGTGCTTGTGGAGTATAACTCAAGAAATCTTAAATGACTTCTTCATTTTCAATTTGGATGTCTTTTATTTCTCTCTCCTCTCTGACTGCTCTTCCTAGGATTTCTACTACTGTGTTAAACTACAGTGGTGACTATGTGCATCTTGGTATTGCTCCAGATCTTAGCAGAAAGCCTTTCAGGTTTTTTCTTTTTGGTGTAACACTAGCTGTGGGTTTGTCATACATGGTTTTATTGTGGTGAAGTATGTTTCTTTTATAACCATTTTTAAGTTTTTATAATAAAGAGATGTTTAATTTTATAAAATACTTTTTCAGTATCAATTAAAATGGTTATATGGTTTTTGTCCTTCATTCTATTGCTATTATGTATCACGCTGACTGACTTGTGCACGGTAAACCCCATTTGCATTCCTAGAATAAATCTCACTTGCTCATGATGAACTTCTTTTTATAGCATTGTTGAATTTCATTTGCTAGTATTTTGTTGAAGATTTTTGCAATGTTCACTAGGGACATTGGCTTGTAGTTTTCTTTTTCTGATGTGTCTTTGTCTGGTTTTGTTATCAGTATAAAACTGGTCTCATAGAATAAGTTTGAAACTATTTCTTCTCCCCAGTTTTAAAAAATATTTGAGTTGAACTGGCATTATTTCTATTTCATATGTTTGATAAAGTTTGACAGTGAAACAATCGAGTCCTAGGCTTTTCTTTTCTGGAGGATTTATTTATTTACTTATTTGTTTTTACAACTTCTATCTCATTACTTGCTGGTCTGTTCAGGTCTTGAATTTTTCATGTTTCAATCCTGGTAGATTGTATGTGGCTAGGGATATATCTATGTCTTCTAAGTTTTCCAATTCATTGGCATATAGGTGCTCAAAGTAGTCTCTAGTGATCCCTTGAATTTTGCAATATCAGCTGTAATTTCTTGTTTCTCATCCCGATTTTATTTATTTATCTTTCTTTGTTAATCTGGCTCAAGTACTGTCAGTTTTATCTTTTCAAAGAAAATGACCTTTTCATTTCATTGATCTTTCGTATTGTTTTTGCTTCAATTTTATTATTTCTGCTCTGATTTTTAATATTTTAATATTTATTTTATTTTATTAATTTTGGGCTTGGCTTTCTCTTTCTTTTCTAGTTCCGTAAGATGTATCCCTAGGTTGTTTATTTGAAATTTATCTAATTTTTTGATGTAGGTGTTTATTGCTATAAACTTTCCTATTAGTACCACTTTCTCTGTATCCCATAGGCTTTGGTATGCTCTCTTTCCATTTTCATTTGTTTCAAGAAGTTTTAATTATTATTTTTTTATTTCACTATTAACCCATTGGTCATTCAGGAGCATATTGTTTAATTTCCATGTGTTTGTATAGTTTCAAAAATGTCTCTTCTTGTTTATTTCTAGTTTTTTTTTTCCCATTATAGTCAGAGAAGATATTTTTTTTTGAATTTTTTAAGATTTTTTTTTTGTGTGTGTGGCTAAACATATAGTCTCTCCTTAAAAATGAATAATGTGCTGAGAATAATAATGTGTATTCTGCAATTGTTTGGGAAAATATTATTTAAATGTCTTTTAGGTCTATTTGGTCCATAGTGCAGATTAAATCTGGTGTCTTTGTTCTTGATCTTTTGCCTGGATGATGTATCCAACGTGAAAGTGGGGTTATTAAGTCTTTAGTTGTTATTATATTGGATCTATCTCTCTCTTTAGGTCTAATAATATTTACCTTATATATCTGAGTACTCCAGCATTGGGTGCATATATGTGTATGTGTGTGTATATACATACACACACACATGCACACACACACACACATATATACACACACACACACACACACACATATATATATATATATATATATATATATATATATATATATACACAATTGCCACATTTTCTTGCTTATTTGGCCACTTTATCATTATGTAATGACCTCCCTTGTCTCTTTTTATAGTTTCTTTCTTGAAGCCTTTTTTACCTAATGTAAATATAGCTACTCTTGGTCTTTTCTGGCTTCCATTTGCATAGAGTATCTTTTTTCATGTCTTTATTTTTAGTTTATATGAGTTTTTACAGGTGAAATGTCACCTTGCATTTTTATGTTATAGAGATTCAATGGTATGTTAACTCTTGAAACAATCTCTGTTAGCATCAAACTTTTCTTCTGTAGCTTTCTTATATCTCTCAGTCTTCACAGATTTAAAGTGAGTTAGGCCCTTGTCCTGAAGTAGGCTTTGGCTTAAAGAAGTGCTGTGTCTGGTTTGATCTTCTATCCAGACCATTCACTTTCTCCATATCCGCAACAAGATTGTTTTGCTTTCTTATAATTTACGTGTCCACTAGAGTCTCATTTTAACTTCCTTTGAAAACCTTTCTATTGCATGCACAGCTTGGGTAACTGTTTGGCACAAGGGGCCTAGCTTTTGGCCTATCTTATGTGTCTACATGTGTTGCTCTCTAAGCCTAATGATTTTTTTCAAGCTTCTGATTAAAGTGAGAGATGTGAAATTCTTTCTTTTACTTGAAAACTTAGAGGCCATTAGATATTAATTTGGCTAATTTCAATATTGTTGTGTCTCAGGAAATAGGGAGGGCCAAGAAGAGGGAGAAATGGGAAATGACTGGTCAGTCCAACAGTCAAAGCACATATAGTCTCTATCAATTAAGTTTGTCATCTTTTATGGTAGAGTTTGTGATGCCCAAAATAATTACAATAGTAACATCAAAGATCAGTAATCACAGATCACCATAATAAATATAAAAACTTTTTTAAAGTTTGAAATATTTAAAAAATAACGAAAATGTGACACAGAAACACAAAGTGAGCATATATTGTTGGTAAAATAATTCCAGTAAAATTGAATGACACTGAGTTGTCACAAACCTTCAATTTGTTAAAAAAAAATTCAGTATCAGTGAAGTGCAATAAAATGAGGTGTGCTTGTTGTGTCACTTTAGTAAACAGTATTGGAAAAACTGGGTAGTCACAAAAAAAATTAAAATAGGACTCTTATCTTACACTATACACATAAATCAACTCAAATAGACTATAGACTTAAATATAAGTCATGATATTATCAATGTTCTAGAAGAAAATCTTCTTAACATTGGTTTTGGCAATAGTTTGTTTGTATATGACACCAGAAGCCTATGTAACAAAATAAAAAATAAACAAATGGAGCTACATCTAACTAAAAGTTTTGCACAATAAAGTAAACAACAAAATAAAAAGACAACCTATCAAAGGTCAGAAAATATTTTCAAACCATCTATCTGATGAAGGGCTAATATGCAAAAGCCATAAATAACTCATACAACTCAACAGCAAAAATGAAAACAAATAAACCCATTAAAAATTGCAAAATGACCTGAAAATGCATTTCTCAAAAGAAAACATGCAAAAGGCTAGTAGATATCTGAAGAAATCTTCAACATCACTATTCAGCAAGGAAATGCACATCAAATCCACATTGAGATGCCTCCTCAAACCTGTTAGGATGATTATTATCAAAAAAGTGAAATAAAAAGTTGGTGAAAATTTAGAAAAAAGAAAACCCATGTACACTATTGGTAATATTGTTATTTGGTAGAGCCATCACAGAAAACAATATAAGGGTTCCTCAAAAAACTAAAAGTATTTCTATCATAAGACACAGCAATCTCATGATGTAGTATACACCCAAAAGAAATGAAATCAGTATTTTGACAACATGTCTGCACTCATATGTTCATTGCAATATTACTCACAATAGCCATAATATAGAAAATTCTAAGAACTGGCCGATTAATGAATACATAAAGAATATGGGGTACGTGTACACAATGGAATACTACTCAGCCTTAAAAAAAGAAACTCTGCCATTTGTGACATTTCACTTATTTAAGTGAAATAAGCCCAACATAGAAAAATATTGTGTGATCTCACCTAAATGTGCAATATAAAAAATTTGGATTCATAGAAACAGAGAGTAAATGGTGGTCATAGGGGGTAGGGAGTGAGGCATTTGGTTCACAGGATAAAAACTTTTATTTATAAGTGACTAAGTTTTGGAGACCTAATGTACAACATCATCACTGTAGTTCATAATAATGTATTGTACATTTGAAAGTTGCTAGGGAGTAGATGTTAAATATTCTTTCCCTCTCTCCCTTGCATCCCCAAAAAAGAGAAATAAGAGATAGTTTACTTAGCTTGATTGGGAGTCCTTTTACAATGTACACATATATCAGAATATTGCACTGTATATCTGAAATATATGCAATATTTGTTTATCACTCATAGATAAATAAAACTGAAAAAGATTATATAATGTGGATAATTATAGTAGCTTGTATTTGTATTATATTTTGAATTTGAAAGAGAAGTAAAAGGGACTTGTTTTGAAATTAAGATAGCTTTTAATTCTTTGATGCTTATATTACTTTCTCAGACACAATATACACATTAACTTATTTTGCTTTTGCCAAAAACAAGTATACAGTTTTGTATATATCATGGTAGTAGTGAGTGTACTTAAATTTTAAAATATATTTTATAAAAGTTCATTGTGAATTTAGATTAAAACAACAGGGAAAGAATAAAAGTATACAAAAGCATTGGTTTTCTTATAGGAAATAAGAAATTAGAATAAGTAATGTCAGGGATTATAATTAATGCAGTGACAGATAAAAGGATATTAGTTGATGAAAGAATGTTTTACAAGTTTTCACACCCATATTTAATGATGTTTGCAAATTGGCCTTGAAGAAAAGCATTCAACTGGGGAAACAAGTAGCTTTTGCTGTTAATAAAGCTAATGCTAGAACAGTATCCATTAGGTATTTACATAGTGAATATTTGTCTACTATTTCCCTTAATGAAAATAAAGTTTCAATTAGAAAGTCACTAAGGATTTGTTTCAGAAAATCTAATTGGCTATATTTTTAAGTAAGTATTTAAATTGTGTGAAATAAAAGAAAGCTAGAAGAATGAGAAACATTAAAAGGAGGGAGAAATTAGGAAGCCAGAACTTGGAATAGGTAATGGACAAGATAATTTTTACAAAAGACGTATTGTGAAAGGACTGCCTTGCTCTCTTCAAAGGCAGCTCAAAAATGGCACTTTATTATCGCCATTATTATTTCTGCAATCACTGTAACCACAGGCATGCACAGCTTTACAGAGGCACAAGTAACAAGGAAGATAATTAGCCACTCTTCTTTAGGACAATATTAGGAATTGGAAAGCAATATGTTTTCTCTTGTGTGAATAATAAGTGTTCGTCGATGATATTAGATTTATTTTAAAGCATCACAGATAATTCCAATAACAAATGCACTTCATTGCATCTTTTACACTACTTTCTCAATTAAGCAACTTAGAGAGCTATCTACTGTATATTTACTGCAGGATTAGGCAAGACCTCCAATTAACCTAGTGAAGCCACTGGATGGATGTTAGCATTACCTTGGACAGCCAAATGGATACTTTTCTTATCCAGAAGGCTACAGTTATTTATAGTAAACCCCAAATACTTGTCATGATGGGATGACAACAGACCAAAATGAAAATACCTAGTATTCCAGCATATATATAGACTACAAAACAATGTTTTATAAAATACCCAGCACGATATGTCAGCTAAGGTATGGGGAAAGTCCTTTACAGAAGATATCCCTAAATTATCTCTTATTTTCACATAAAAATATCTTAAATATGAGAGTTGTTTTAGAGGTTATTTATTTGTTTGTAGTGAAGTATACCTCAAAAACATGTTCACTGAAACAAAGTTTAAATAACAATAATAATAAAAAAACAGTTATCAGCAATATATTACAATCAACTAAAAAAACACAACAATGTATCTTAGGCTCTAAGTTTAACTCCATAGAAGAACTAAAATTTTTAACTTTAGGTTTGTAGGTCATTTATTAAATGTTCATTTTGGAAAGAAGAAAACTACTTACATTAGTCACAGAGGCGGTTAATTAAGAGGTAGACATGATGCTGTAGCTCTAATTTAGGACCTGCATGGGACAGGTGGGGACACTGAATGACAAAGAGAGAAAATGAAAGTAGAAATGAGATTGAATCCATGTTGTGCCTATTATAAGTGCTTTAATGGAATCTAAATATTTATTTTATTTACTTTCATAAGCCAATAAACACCTTTATTACTAATTTTACAATGTTTACTAACATTCAAGATTATTTTGGAATTTTGTGGAAATATTTGACTATTGGTTAGAGGATAAAGATTACTATGAATGCAATTTAGATTTTTCTATTTATGACTTTAAACAAATTAAAGACCCAAAATTAACTCTGAATTTTCTCTATGTATATAAAGTTTAATAAACATATTTCTGTAACAATATATAATTTAACACATAAAGTATAATTATGTTCTTATTTCATATGGCAGATTTTTTGTATAAAAATTAATTTCACTCTTTTAAAATTACCAATAAAGAGAAGCAGTAAATCTTTACCCTGATTACATAAGCAAACAGTTAAAATTAAATTTATAATTTTTAACTAAAAGTTGAAAAAATGGGAAATCAGTTTGGATTTTTTCTCCAAAATAAAAGTACTATATTGTAACCAAGTCAAAACTTTTACAGTTCAGTGTATGTCAGCCAATAAGTCAAGGGACTAGTTGATAGAACAAAGAAGTTGACTTTATTTAGAAAGCCAGTAAAATGAGAAGATGGTGGACTTGCATCCTAAAGAAGCATCTTAAGTTAATATGAATTTTAAATACTTTTTATGTTAGGGAAAGAGAAAAGAGGGAGGAGGTTGAGGTCAAAATACGACTGATGACCACAAACATCTATGCAGCAGTGAGGGTCTGAAGATATTTGAAACTTCTTTGTTCTTGATCCGGTCACAGTGCTCCTATAAGACGTTAGCATAACATTTTTATTTGTGTGTACGCCCTCCTTAGATCCTCAAGGTTTAGTTTGGGGAAAGGACTATTATCATTCTTGCCTTAAAGTTAAACTAAAATCTAAATTACTCCCATTGTTAGTTTTTCCTACAAACAGAGATAAGTAAAAGGAGTTATCCTAAAAGTTATCACCACAGGGAGAGGAAGAGTTAGAACAAAATGCAGATAGTCATGCTGGGCCCCCTTTTCACTGGTACATATATGGCTATCTATGACAGAGTAGGAGTTCTAAAAGTTGACTTGTTATTCAAATTTGTGTATTTCTTAGATTCTATGATACGTATTATTAGTTACATAAATTAAGACTTAACAACTTCAAAGTCAAGCTATGATTTTAATAGAATTCCCTGATGGAGCAAATTGCAACACAATCACATGCAACAGATCCAATATCTAAATATGGGAACCTATTATATAAAATATTTCTATCCCTGTGCACTAAGTTGAATACAATTTTGGTTTGAAATAAAGACATAACAACTTCTAAGATGATATTTTTTAATGACTTGTACACATATTTATGATATTTTATTTATAATACTTATTGCTTCTGATTTGTACATTATTGTATGCTCCATTTCACATTCACTTGAGGAATAAAAAGAGTATCAGTAAGAAAGGAACAGAAAGTATTTCCTACGCATATAAAGGTAGGTTATTGTAGATGTATACAGAACACCAGGCATCCAATTTGAAGCAGTACAGTTGGAATTCCCCCCAAAATGGAAAGTGTTTAGACAATGATCTTCTCTCCATGTCTGGGACTGCATGGTCTTTGTTTTCTATTCCTCTGTGTACACATACATCAATCCCTCCTAAGTATAACATTTTTTTCTGCTCAGTGTTTGGTTTCAGCTTACTCAAATTTAACTTGCTCAGTGTTGGCATATAATGGTGCCAACGTCAGCTGATTCTACTTACTTTGCTTCCTACAATGTCCAATTTAAGAGTCGAGTCTCTCATTTCTCTATTTCTTATTTCAAATTACTGAATGACAGAGTTTGAATGTTTACCCTCCATATCTCATGTTGCAATGTGATCCTCTGTGTGTGTTGGAAGTGAGGCCTGGTTGGAGGTGGTTTTGGGTCATGAGGGTGGATCCCTTAGGGGTTGGTGTTGCTTGAAAATAGTGAATGAGTTCTCATAAGATTCAGTTGTTTTAAAATTATGTGACTTCTCCTCACTGTCACTCTTGCTCCCATTCTTACCATGTAAGACACCTGTTCCCTCTTTATCTTCAATCATTATTGTAAGCTTCCTGAGGTCCTCAACAGAAGCTGATACCAATGCTATGCTTTCTATACAGCCTGCAGAACTATGAGTCAATTACACATCTTTTCTTATAAATTGCACCGCCTCAAGTATTTCTTTATAGCAATTCAAGAATGACATAACACACCAAGAAAGAATGGAATAGGCTCAAACTTGGACAACTGCCAACTCTTTTTGACGGTTCTTTATTTTTGGTGAAAATTTATTTTAGCTCCTCTTTACATAAAGTGATAAAAGTCTATTTATATGTTTACAAGAATTGAAAACTGCAGAAGGGAGATATATCTCATATTCTTAAAGATAGTGATAGATCAAACAGATTTTCTATTTTAAGTGAGAGAATGAGAATGAGAACAATTTATTTGGATTTATATCAAAATAACAACATATAGAGTTACATTATTAGATATTTTTTGAATAATTTGTTCTCAATTTTTTTGTAATCAAATTTTCTAAAATATTCACAAACTGTTTCTTAACATCTCAAACTTGCAAAATAGGTGCTTTTTGTAATTATAATACATACTTCGTAATTTTTTCACATTTGAAAAAACCCAGACATAGTTGACAACTATTTTGTCTACTGATGAACAAACTAGAACTGCTTGCTAGTTAATAAAATGCATAAGGTATTCGTCACACAAATTACTACCATACAGGAGAAAAGCATTAAATTTCATGAGGAAAACTAATGACAGGAAGCCTACACTGATAACTGATTTTTGCTTCTTTATTAGAGTAAGCTACTATGATATTAGAAACAGAATGACATTGTTATTAGTAATGTATATAGACTCAGAGAAAAGAAAAGAGTTATGAATATCAGAATGAGTTTTGTTATTGGTAACTATGTTTGCTGTTATTTGATACCTCTCTCCTGGGCAGATACAAAAGCACACACCAATCAAATGTCTATCTAGGGTCTCTATTCCAATGTCTGTAGTTCTGCTTTTGAGTGTATTTATGCTATTC
Source organism: Rhinopithecus bieti (assembly GCF_001698545.2). Lineage (NCBI taxonomy): Eukaryota > Metazoa > Chordata > Mammalia > Primates > Cercopithecidae > Rhinopithecus > Rhinopithecus bieti. The sequence continues at coordinate 285,049 of NW_016812293.1, read as the reverse complement.
TATTATGAATACACAGATTGTTAGATATCCTGGCAACCTGACACTACTAAACCTATATTCTTTGAATGCCAATTTCAAAGAGACTCCTTAGAAAAGCTTCCTGGGTTAAATTTTTCCCCTGATACTTGCTAATGGAAGAAATCACTTTGAAGTTTGCCTCAGTTTATTCATTTTTTAAAAATGAGGACAGTACTTGTAGTTAACTCAAAATTGTTGTGAAGATTGCATCTGACATTAAGTACTCTGTTTGTGTGAGCAATAAAGATGATGTTATGACAAAAATGAAAGGAAGAAAGATTCCAATACTAAATAATGTGGAGGGTAGAAGAAATCAGAGATATGCCATGAACTTAAGGAGCTAAAATATCATCAGTAAAGAAAGAGATAATGAAATAATTTTGAAACCTACTAAATTAAAATGTTGCTATTTCTATATTTGAGATTTACTATGTGCAGTATTTATACATGGGGTAAAAATAATAAAAATCAATATTTAAAGAAAAAACGTGTCCCATATGAAAAGTCACCCGCAAGAAACAAAATGACTTTCAGAATAGGGCTTAATCTCACATTAACCTATCTACATTTTCTTGAGTATAGTATTCTAAAATACTTTTGGAATTCAATAAAAGCACAGAATAATCATTTATGCATTCTTTTTATTTGAAATATACTATGTATAAGTTGTCATAAGTATAAATTTAGTTCTTACAAAGAGTATGCACTGGAGATTAATGTAAAACAAGACTTTACCTGTCTTTGAGATTAGCTTCACTAAAGAAATAATTCTTAAGGTATGCACTAAAGGATGAATAGGATTTAGCTAGAAAACCAAGTGAAAATAGAAGTGTTTCACCAAAAGGACAGTATGTTCAAAGGCCAAGGGCACAAAAGTTAAAGGAACTTTTGAAAAACTGTGAAAAGCCTATCATTAATAGCTGAAGAGAAAGAGTGATGGAACGTAAGCCTGGAAAATTTTTAAAAAATGACTGAAGTATTCAAGGCCTATTAGACCATGACAATGATTGCTGATTTTATTCTATGAATAATGGGAAGTAGTATATTTAAAAGCAGGAAGTGAAATAAAGTTTGAAATGATTAATACATACTAATGTTTATCAATATATCATTATGATCAATATATTACTATTTAAAATCAAGGAAATTCATGTACTTGTTTATGGAAGGAATGCATAATAAATAGCAAAGTAGACTTTGTCTAAGAAGAAGAATGAGAGTAAATATTTGTATTACTCATCTAAGCAATGTCCCAGGAAAAAGATTCCAGGCCACCTAATACTAGGACTTTCCAGACTTATATACAGGACCTTTGCTTTGTGTTTGTCTGCTCGAAATTATAAAAGAGTGAGTATTTTTCTTCCCATTAGCCAAATGAAATTTTCTAATTGTATCTTTAAAATACTCTAGGATGTAATATTTTCAGTGTCTATTACATATTCTCAGTATTTTGAAGATTTGTGGAAGCATTTTTGTTGCTTGTATGACAAAAATTCGATGTGTCACATGCATATCTATATATCTGTCTGTAGATCTATATATCTACATCTATCTATACATGTACATGCTTACATTTAATATACATTCAATCCCTTCCAACAAAGTTTTCAATAGGTACTTGAAGAGTACTATGCTTCCATGTTTGAGACACAACCAGTGATATTGTTGCTATGGGGCAGTATTAGCTTGAAGTCATTGGATATTTAAGTTACTAAACTTTCCTTGATCTTACTCTATACTAAACAAGTCATTTTGATTGTGATTTTGTTGCCCATGTACCTTAAGTATCAGTAGCAAAACCAATTTACTAACTACACATATGAGTGTTCAGGGCTGTACTGGAGTTATCAGTAGCTTTCCTAGATTCTATACCTGGTAAGCTGCAAATGAGAGTCTCTAATATTGATCTCAATATAACTCTGGAGTCCATGCACTTAGAATCATACAGAATTGAGGCAAATGCCAGTTTACTATAGTGTTACTCATTCTACAGCCTCAATAAGTTACTTAAACTCATCACCAAAACAGGTAAAACATGATTAACCTCATAGAGTTGTGGAAAGGATTAAGCTGGATATATTTAGTGTTCTGCCTTGTACATAGTATGCATTTAATAAACTGCAATTTTGAGTGTTTTTGCTTTAGTTACCTGTGCATTTTCTATTCTTCCTTGGGCCCTGATAAGGATAAATGACTAGGCTTATACAACAAGCACTGTAGCACGAGGCTTGTCATCTTATCTGCTTTCTCTCAATGAGCTTTTCATAACCTTTGTTCATCTAATTTTTCAGGGAACACTTTTTCCCATGACTTACATTCACAGATATGTTCAGGAGGAAGAAGACAAGTGTATGTAGTCAAAGGCCCTATATACTTAAGAAAAGCTAAATATCTAATGAATATTTACTATGTGCAATAAGGTATAATGTAGAATATAACATATATATAATTACAGTGAACAAACAGTTCAGATTAGCCTTAATAACAATACTTTTTGAAGTTCAAGAGTAATAATTCACTAAAATTATAATTGAAAGTGATTAGATTTCAAGGATTCCATTGATAAAACTTCACAAGTTAATTTAAAAAGTGTGAATGTTTATATATTGTTGATATTTCTTTTGGGAAAGGTTAGGAAAATACTGTCCACACAGCTACATATACTGTCAAAAAATATCAAATCAATTTAAACCAGTGTTCAGCTGTGTTAGGAAGCAGTCATATTAGATACCCTATGAGCTTTTTCACTATATATGATGCTATCTACTGGTTTTCCAGCTTTAATCCACAAACGTCTTAAATGCAGGAGAGTCTCCAGAAGTTCAGAGTGAGACAAAGGACAGAGAGCGTGTGCAATTTGGGTAACATTCCCTAACACATTCAGAGAGGCATTTTTTTCCAGCCATTTCCAGGCAACCTTATGATCTCATCAATGTAATTGTCAAAGCGTAAGTATCCAATCACTTATTTTCTATACAACATATAGAAAATGTATACAATCTCAAAAGTCAGTAAATCTGAAATAAAATTTTGTCTCTCTTTTGTTCACCTATGTTTGGTGGTAGGTTAGGAATAAATTTCTGACTTTCCAAGAATGACCTTATGGCCATTTCTATTCTAGCTATCATGTTTTACACAGAAGGCTTCAGAAACTTTCTCCAAGATATACAACTAATTTGTGAAAAACTCATGTCTGCTGACTTAATTAGTGTTATTTTCCAATACTTTGCATTTGAATGAAGCCATACATTTTGATCTTATCCAAATGTTATATATATAAGAGGAAAGTCAGAATAACTCTCAGACTTCTTCCATCACAGGAAATATTGATAATTTTGAATTGTTTAAAAAGGTAAATTTAGTGACAAGTATGCTTATTTGGGTATGTTAAATATTGTTTTCTTCTAAAGTAAGTAACTTATTTTATTTGGATATAATATTTATTTTAAGCTTTACAAGTTCTAATTTTTTTCTTCCTCCAATATGATCCTGGTTAATGATATTCTTAATTAATTAAGGTGCCTTTTAGGCAGGCATACAAAGTTCATCTTGTCAATTCTTTAGATAGAGCAGTCTGGAAGTCAAATAGAAGGATTTTTTAGTCTGGCTTCTGACAGTTTTTCTTCTTTCTACATTTGATTATGCTATTTTAAATGAACATTTTTAGTAATATATTTACATGATTGCTCATAAAAATGTAATTATGTTCTTTGTCTTCTAACTCTACAGTTTCCTGTCCCATTAGAGTAAGTCATGGGATTCATGCTTTCTTCTCTAAAACCACCGTATTGCCATAAGCCAAATATGATAAGTAGGAAATTTCTCTGACAAATGCATGGTGAAATTTCTGCCCACCAAACGGGTTTCAAATCACAGAAGAAAAAGGAGCCTTGGGAGATGAATCTACAGATTTTGAAAGAAGCTCTTTTAAAATTGCCAGAATAATCTCCTTCATGGCCCAAAGCAACATGTAAATTAAGAAGCAATACACTATGAGTGTAATGGAGCATGCACTTATAAATTCACGGTTCCATTCATCTCATGTAAACAGCTCACACGTCGTACCTCCCAGGAATAATTACACAACACTAAAGAGTTTGAAATTATAAATATTAAGACAGAAAATTTTCTGTGCACTTCTTTGAGGCATAAGTTTGAAAATATTAAGAAGGACTATAATGTTTAATTGCTATAGTAGTTTCTAATTGCACACTTGATAGGGTGAATGTCAAATGAATCAAAAAAGCTTTGGGCAAAATCAGCAGGAGAGATGTGCCTGTTGTCAGTTCAAAATAAACGTTTGCCAGCCTGTTGGCATGGCAGCAGTGTGTCTCATGACAAGGAGGGACTTTTAGCATTCAGGAAAGAACATGAGGCTTTTAGTGTTCAAAGTGCTAGAAACTGGATTAATTAAGTAGGTAAAAATTGGCCTCTTCAGGAAAATGAACTATTAGCAGGAGACTGACTGAACAAAAGGTATCTTCAGAAATGCTACCAAATGCAAGCTTTATAAAGCCATCCAGAGTAGGTTGCTGAGGTTGTATGTGCATTTAGTATAATTTGGGAAAGGATAACCACAAAAAACTCTGCAGAAAATACTGTGTAGAGGCCCAGAGATACTTTGAACCTGAGAAACAGAATTATGTCTTAAAAGATTAGTTTTAAAAATTTTAGAAATATCTATGACATAAATCCCAAGAGACTAATATTAAATATATTGGAAGTGTAAACAACATATTTGAAAAAGTACTTACTAATTTTATATCATAAGAAAATATTTTATGACAACAGCTAATTCAATAGACCAAAAGCTGATATTCTGATGTGATCACCAAGACTCTGAAATATTTGAGATTGCAAGGGCCAGAGATAAACGTCAAAAAATTAAACACGGCATATAGCCTTCATTTTAATGAAATAAATATAGATTTGGAAAGTGGACTGCTAAGCCTAGTAGTGAGCATGAAAAAGGGAACACTCTAGAATAGCATGTTAAATTACTGTTTCGGATAATCATAAAAAGGGAATAAAAAGAGATAAAATCATATTTAATGTTGTAGCTTCAAGTCATATCAAAACCTCAGTAGTAGGTATGAAATAGAGAAAAAGCAAAGAAAGGAATATAGCAACTAATCTGTCTGCTGTCCTGCATGATGCTAAAATATTAGAAAAGAGCAGCCAATCTCAAATTTAAAAAGTTGATGTAATTCCTCCCCACCTCCCACCCCTTGCAAAGATGGTGAACTGGAGACATTGTTACTATGCCTCTGTCACTTGGAAAGAGAAAACAGCGTGTAGAAATTTACTTTGTGAACTGTTTTCCAAGAAGCAACTCAGAAACTTAACATAATAACTTAAAGAAACCACCGACCCTTCAAAAGAAGCACCAGGCAGTAGCCTACATGATGAACCAGACAGAACACTGTATCTCCAGAGGGTGAGTGGCAGAGAGATGGCCTTCATTATGCACACTCTCACAGGGGAGCCAGGAAAACCTGGCCACAGGGAAGACCTTAACCCTACCCAGTGCTGGAGGTGATTTAGTGAGCAGTGAGGAATATATGAGAAGGAAGGGCATCAGGGTGTGCTTTGCATTCATTCCCAGACTAAAGCGGGGACAGAGGGAAGCCACTGCATACCTCACAGGGGACCTCACAGAACTCTGCCAGCTAACTCAGGTGATGGGCACAGGTTGACAGAAGCTGCCAACTGAGATTTGCAATCCAATATTGAATGGGAAGGAACCTCGATGAGCAGAATCAAGGGGCAAGTAAAAAGTGTGCTATAAAGATGGGTGTTGGAGTTGGACACCTCTGCTTCAAGGGCAAGCATGGAGGGGTGTGGCCTGAAAGTCACGGTTTCTATCTCCATTGGGAAAGCTTATGGCCTGAGGCAGCTTTGAGTTCTGAGCATAGGCTGCCTGGAACCCAGCTAGCTGCCACTAGCAGAACACTGGGTATAAGACATGCCTTGTTGAGTATGTAGAAGCTGAGTGGGGCTTACTGCTGTCTGCTACCACCCCCACTGTCTGTGTGGATTCTTTTCTGCAGCAGGGGCAGCTGGGCTCCTCCCTGGAACATTACTCCAAAGGCTAGGGAACTGCTTTCTGATCTCCATTGGAGCCACAGCTTGTGCCTGCATGCAGGGAGCCAGAGCACAGACTTACCTGGTCCAAACCCTACCTGGCCTCTCCACCCACCCTGGTAGGATAACACAATAGGAACATTTAGGAGCTCCATGACCCTCCCTTTTGCCTGAGGCACCAGAGTACATTCCCTGGGTAACACAAGGAAAACACAAATTCTACTTCTTCCACAGCTACCACCACAGATGGTGCTTTTTGCAATCACCAGCTCCTAGATGGAGGTCAACTGGCATAGCCCATTACAAAATTTACAGGCACAATAACACAACACTAAAGAAAGAGAAAACTTTTGCCTGATCTCAGCTATTTCCTTTGCCTAGATTACCCTGGCTAATCAGGAGGTCTTGAGTCCATGTGCCAGGTACATTACTACTATATTTGGCATCTGAGAAAGCCAATATACTAAGGCTATTTATAACCAAGGAAACCTCAGAGTCTATGTCATTCTCCTCCCTCTCCTGTCAGTGCTGATGCTGGTACCCACTGCTAGGAGATTAGAGGGTAAGTCATATCACTGGATCTCTTACAGACATTCCCCAGCACCATCCTGGATTGCGGCAGTCCCAATTGGCAGCTAGACCCAGAATAGCCCAGAAGAGCACAAGGATTCTCAGTAGTCTGTCCCTCAGGGACTGTTACTCCAAGGGAAAGGAGAAGTGCATCAAATTAGGGGAGCACGCCATAGGACAAAGAAAACCAGACTGCAGGCCTGAGTCTCTGAACTCTTGACTTGTGAGAAGTTTATTTCAGCACAGGTACAGGTGCAGTGCTGGGCTCAGTGAGGAGTCTGCAGCTCTACCCCAACAATCAGGCAGACACAGTGCTAGTGAAGGATTTTGGAGAAGGGGATTAGAAGTCCCCTTCTCCCACTACTGAAGACACAGCTAGGGCTTCTTCCATGGGAGCATGAGATGAGTGCAATAGACAACCTTCTATTGTAGAAGGTTATAGACAACCTTCCTGGAACACCTCAGGGTGACTGCATCACCTCAAGAGGAGTGCCCTACATGCTCAGGCTCAGATAAGAGGTACAGTCAAATTCGCTCTCTACATGAAACATCAGCATTCCTACATATAAAAAGGGGTGTTAGTGTGATCTGAAATAGCTGGGACACTGGGTCAGGAGTGTGACTAGGAGGCTGATTGCTTTTCTACTGGCTTAGAAGGAAAGCTGGGGTAGCTCCCTTCCTTTCTTGTGAAAAGACTTCAGTGCATTTCAATGAGAGCTTACCCAGGCACCTCTATCAAGGCTGGGACCTCTTCCTAACATGGGGGTATTGGATTTACCCACCTGCTTTAGCTGCAGCCAGTTTTTACCCATGGACACCTCCTACTCACCTGAAGCCTGAACTGCTCAACCCAGTGAATAAAATATTGGGGTAAAATTGAAAAGAAATAAAGTCTTCAAAAAATATGGAAGTATGTAAAACAGTCAAACCCAAGTATTATAGTTGTTCTTGAGAGAGAAAAAACTATAGTTTGGAAAACCTATTTGAGAAAATCATTGAGGAAAAGTGCCCTGGTCTTGTTAGATGTTTAGACATCCAAATGCATGAAGTTCAAACAACTCCTGTGAGACTCATAGCAAAAAAGACATCAACAATGTATATAGTCATCAAGGTATCTAAAGTCAGTGTGAAGGAAATAATTCTAATAGAAGTGAGACAAAAGCATTAGGTAACCTGTAAAGGAAAATTCATCAGCCCAACAACAGACTTCTCAGCAGAAACCTTATAAGGGTTTGGGATCCTGACTTTATTCTCCTTACACAGAATAACTATCAGCCAATAATTTTATATTTAGCAAAACTAAGTTCCCTAAATTAAGTAGAAATAAAGTCTTTCTCAAACAAGCAATGCTGAGAGAGTTTGTCAATACTAGACCAGCCATTCAAGAAATGCTAAAGCGAGTTTTACATCTTGAAACAAAAGCATAAAATTCACAGGACTTATAAAAAAACATGATGAATTGGGAGGCCGAGACGGGCAGATCACGAGGTCAGGAGATCGAGACCATCCTGGCTAACACGGTGAAACCCCGTCTCTACTAAAAATACAAAACTAGCCGGGCGAGGTGGCGGGCGCCTGTGGTCCCAGCTACTCGGGAGGCTGAGGCAGGAGAATGGCGTAAACCCGGGAGGCGGAGCTTGCAGTGAGCTGAGATCTGGCCACTGCACTCCAGTCCAGGGGACAGAGCGAGACTCCGCCCCCCCCCCCAAAAAAAAAAAACAAAAAAAAAACAAAAAAAACATGATGAAGAAAACAAAGTCACTAGTTAACAGTCAATACTGTGACTGGAATAGCACCTCACTCTCAATGTTAATGTTGAATGTAAATAGTCTAAATACTTCACTTAAAATATATAGACTGGATTAAAAAACAATTACAAACCAAATATATGCAATATATGCTGTCTTCAGTAGACACATCTAACACATAAGGATTCCTACAGACTCAAGAAAAAGAGATGGAAAAAAGATATTCCACACAAATAGAAACCAAAATTGAGCAGGAGCAACTATTCTTGGATCAGATAAGACTGACATTAAAGCAACAACAGTAAAAAAAAAAAAAAAAAAAAAAAAAAAAAAAAAAAAAAAAAAAAAAAAAAGAAAAGAAAAAAAAGAAGAAAATAAGATAATTATAAAATAAGAAAATAAATTCAATAAAATATATAATTGTAAATATATATGCACCCTGCTCCAGAGCGCCCAGATTCATAAAGCAATTACCACTGAACCTAAGAAGAGGGATGCACAGAAACAAAGTATTAGTGGGGGACTTCAACACTCCAATGAAGCACTAGACAGATCATTGAGGCCAAAGGTCAACAAGGAAATGCTGGACTAAAACTGTACTCCAGGATAAATGGATCTAAGAAGTATTTACAGAGCATTCTACCCAAGAACTGCAGAATGTACATTCTTTTCATCCTCATGAAAGATTTTCCAAGGTAGACCATATGATAGACCACAAACAAATCTCAATGAATTTTTAAAAATTACAGTAATATCAAATATCTTCTCAGACCACAGCAGAACAACACCTGCAATGAACACCTCTATGCACAGAAACTAGAAATAAATTCCAAAAGGAACCTTCAAAATCGTACAAATACAAGGAAATTAAAAAATTTGCTCCTGAATGATTTGGGGGTACACAATAAAATAAAGATATAAATTTAATAACCTTTTCAAATACAACAGCAGGAGTGGCACAAGTTACCAAAGCCTCTAGGATAGAACAAAAGCAGTGCTAATGGGAAAGTTTGTAGCACTAAATGTCTACACCAAAATGTCTCAAAGGTCACAAATTGACAACCTAATAAATTGACAGTGTAGAAACTTATTTTTCTAGCTTTTAGTCACATCTCACGAAACTAAAGGAAAAGGAACCAACCAAATAGAAAACTTTCAGAAGAAAATAAATGACAAAGATCAGAGCAGAACTCAACTAAATATAAATAAAAAATTTACAAAAGATAAATGAAACAAAAAATCTGATTCTTTCAGAAGATAAACAAAACTGATAGACAGCTAAATTAACCAAGAAAAAAATAGAGAAGATTCAAACAAGTTCAATTAAAAATGACAATTGAGACATTAAAACTGACGCCACAAAAGCACAAAAGATAACTCAAGATTACAATGAACACCTCTATGCACAGAAAATGGAAAATCAAAAAGAAATAATAACGTCCTGGAGACATGCAATCCCTCTAGCTTGAAGCAGGAGAAATGGATGTCCTGAGCATTCAATAACAAGCAGTGATTTTGAATCAGTAATTTACAAAACTACCACCACCACCACCACCAACAACAACAACAACAACCACCACCCAGAGCTGGATGGATTCATAGCTGAATTCTACCAGACATTCAAAGAAAAAAATGATATAAATTCTACTGAAACTATCCAAAAAGATCCAGAAGGAGACAATCCTCCCTAACTCATTCTATGATGCCAGAATCACTCTGAGACCAAAGCTAGAAAAAGACATAACAGAAATGGGAAACTACAGACCAATATCTTTGATGAACATAGACACAAAAATTCTTAACCAAATATTGGCAAACTGAATCCAACAGCACAACAACAAAATAATACACCATGATCAAGTGGATTTCATTCCAGGGATGCAAAGATAGTTCCACAAATATAGGTCAATAAATGTGATTCTTCACATAAAAGAAATTAAAAACAAAAGTTATATGATAATGTCAATAGATGCAGAGAAAGCACTTTATAATATCTACCATCCTTTTATAATAAAACCCTCAATAAACTAGGTATAGAAAGAATACACATTAAAACAATAAATGCTGTATACAATAAATGCATAGCCAACATCATACTGAATGGGGAAAAGTTGAAAGAATTTTCCCCAAGAGCTGGAGTAAGATAAGAATGCCCACCTTCACCACTTCTATTCAACATAGTACTGGAAGTTCAAGGCAGAGCAATCAGAAAAGAGAAAGAAATAAAGGGCATCCAAACTGAAAAAGAAGAAGTCAAACTATCTCTGTTTGTCAATGATATGATCTTATACCTAGAAAACCCTAAAGACTTCTCCAAAAGCCTTCTAGAGCTGATAAATGAATTCAGTGAAGTCTTAGCTTACAAAATTCATGTAAACAAATCAGTAGCACTGCTACACACCAATGACCAAGCTGAGAATCAAATCAAGAACTCAATCTCTTTTACAAAAGCTACAAAAAAAATTCACACACAAAGATTATGAAAAACCTGGGAATATACTTAAGCAAGAAGGTAAATTGTGGTTGTCTACAATGAGAATGACAAAATACAGCAGAAGGAAATCATAGATGACACAAATGGAAATACAAACCATGCTTATGGATCAGAAGAATCAACAGTGTTAAAATAACCATACTGCCAAAGTAATCTACAGACTAAATTCAATTTTATCAAAAGACCAACATTCTTTTCACAGAATTAGAAAAAACAATCCTAAAATTCACATGGAATGAAAAGATAACCGATATAGCCACAGCATATCTAAGCAAAAAGAACAAATTTGGAGGCATCGCATTATCTGACTTCAAATTATACTACAAAGCAATACTAAACTAAAACAGGATAGTTCTGGTATGTTATAAAGGTAGACACATAAACAGAAATAGGACAGAATTGAACAGAATAGAGAATCCAGGAATAAAGCCAAATACTTACCATCAACTGATCTTCAAAAAAGCATGCAAAATCATAAATTGTGGAAAGGACACTCTATTCAATAAGTGGTGCTGGGTAAATCGAATAGCCACATGTACAAGAATGAATGGGAATTTTTATTTCTCGCCATATATAAAAATTAACTCAAGATGGATTAAAGGCTTAAATCTGAGACCTGAAAATGATACAAGTTCTAGAAGAAAACCTAGGAAAAACTCTTCTGGACATTGGCCTAGACTAAGAGTTTATAACCAGGAACTCCAAAGTAAACGCAACAAAAAGAAAATAAATAAATGGGACCTAATTAAACTAAAAAGGCTTCTGAAAAGCAAAAGAAATAATTATCAGAGTAAACAGGCAACTTACAGAATGGGAGAAAATATTTGCAAATTACATATCCAACGAAGGAGTAATATCCAGAATCTATAAGGGACTCAAACAAATCAGAGAGAAAAAAAATGAATTATCACATTAAAAAGTAGGCAAGGACATGAATAGGCATTTCTCAAAAGAAGATATACAAATATCCAACAAGCATATGAAAAAAATGCTCAGCATTATTAATCATTAGGGAAACGCAAATTGCAACCACAACAAGATACCACCTTTACCCCAGCCAGAAAAAAAAAAAAAAAAAAAAAAAAAAATTAAAAAATCAAAGAGTAGTGAATGTTGATATGGAAATGATGAAAAATGAATGCTTATACACTACTGGTGGGAATGTAAATTATTACAACCTTTATAGAAAACAGTATAGAGATTTCTCAAAGAACTAAATGTAGATCTACCCCTCAATCCAGCAATTCCACTACTGGGTATCTAGCTAAAGGAAAGAAAGTCACTATATCAAAAAGATGACTGCACCTGTATATTTATTGTAGCACAATTCACAATTGCAAAGATACAAAATCAAACTAAAAGCCCACCAATTGATGAGTGGATAAAGAAAATATAATGTACACACACACACACACACACACACACACACACACACACCATGGAATACTTAGCCATAAAATATAATGCCTTTTGCAGCCACTTGGATAGAACTAGAAGTCATTATTCTAAGTAAAGTAACTCAGGAATTAAAAAGAAAATACCGCATATTCTCACTTATAAGAAGGACTAAGCTATGTGTATGCCAAGAAATACAGACTGGTATAATGGAAATTGGAAACTCAGAAGGAGATAGGGTAGGAGAGGGGTAAGGGATGAGAAACTGCCTGTTGGTTACAATGCACACTACTTTCAGCTGATGGGTACACTAAAATCCTAGACTTCACCACTATAAAATTCATTCATGTAACCAAAAACCACTTGTACTCTTAAAGTTATTGAAATAAAAAATAAAAAAAGAAATACAATAAAATATTTTTTTGAATTAAAAACAAAAATAAAAAATAAATAAAAGTTGAATTTAAGTTATTTGCTAACGATTTTCAAAGGTGTCAAACATGGTGATTTGGTGGTAGTCTTACAACTAAGTTATCTGTCCGGTTTGTAGGAGAACTTCTGTTGGAAACGAAACTTTCAGGACATGGATCTCAGCCCTGGGTGAAGTTTTCTGGCAATATGGTAGTATGAGGTCAGAATCATAGCCAAACTGGTTTCAGGGAAGATTAACATGTTCATGGAGTAAGCAAATATTCTAAGAAACCTTCGAGAAAAGAAAAAGGATTGTAAAATATTGAAAGAACAATATTAAAAATGATTTTGTACCTCATTGAATTCACTTGGCTAATATTTTCTTCAGGAATTTTGCTCATGAGAAATATTGGTCTATGTTTTTCCTTTCTTGAAATAACTTTATCTAATTTTGGTGTTAGGGTAATAATGGCTTAATATAATGTGTTGGGAAGTGTTCCCTCTATTGCTATTTTCTAGAAGAGATTTTAATTAATGATTCACTATCTTTAACAGATCTAGATTTACTCAATTTATCTATTGTCCTTTCATGAGTTGTAATAATTTGTGTCTTCGAAAGGATTGCTTCATTACACATAAGATATAAAATTTATGATCGTAGAATTGCTCATAGTTTCCTTTATTGCCATTTTAATGGCCATGAGATGGAACTCTCTTTTATTTCTGGTAATTAGTTCCTTTTCTTTTTCATTGGTTACTCTAATGAGAGGTTAATTAATTTTACTGATTTTTCAAGGACTTAGTTTATGGCTTAGCTAATTTTCTCCATTGTTTTCCTGTTTTCAATTTCACTAATATTTGCTTTAATTTTTATTCTTTATTTACTTTATCTTGCTGTAGGCTTACATTTCTATTTTTTAAGTAGTTACCTAAGATGGAAGCTTACATTATTGACTTCAGATACATTTTAGATCTTTCCTTTTTTTCCTATGTGTGCATTTATACTAAAAATTTCACTCAAAGCACAATTTTACTATATTCTACACATTTTGATAAATTGTGTTTTAATTTTGTTAAAAGTATGCAAATTTCTTTTGAAACTTATTCTTTGACTCGTGTTATTTGTAAGTGTGTTGTTTAATCACCAAATATTAGGGAAATTTCTAGCTATCTTTCTGTAACTTACATGGTTAAATGTATATATTTGATATACTTAAAAATATTAACACATTAAATATAACAGTAAATAAAAAGAAATATAGACCATGACAAGTGGAATTTATTAAAGGTCTAAAAAGCCAGTATAATATTAAAAAATCAACCAATGTAATAATATAACACATCGGGCATGCAGAAAAACTGGATCACTAATTGCTAGTGGGAAATCAGTGTACTACAATTTTGGAGGACATTTTAGCAGTTTCTTACAAAACTATAAATATGCACCAGCAATCACACTCACGAGCAATTGCAAAATTGATTTAAAAACTTTAGGACCAAACAGAAACCTCTATGACAATCTTTACAGCAGCTTTGTTTATAATCCCTAAAAATGAGAAGCAGCCAGTATGTCTTTCTTTATATTGATATGTAATAGTTGCACATATTTGGGGAGTACCTGTGATATTTTAATGCCTGTGTACAATGCATGATAATCAAAGCAGAGTAATTTGGTATCCATCACCCTAAACATTTATCTTTTCTTTGTGTAGAGATTATACAATGCTTCTCTTCTAGAAATTTTGAAATATACAATAAATTATTGTTAACTATAATTTTCATACTGTACTATCAAATACTAGGACTTATTTCTTTTATCTAACTGTATTTTTATACCACTTAACTAACTTCTGTTTATCCCCTCCTTCCTGCTTCCATTCCTACCCTTTGGTAATCACCATTCTACTCTCTACCTCCATGAGATTCACTTTCTCAGGTCCCACGTAGGAGTGAGAATATGTGCTATTTGTTTTTCTGTGCCTAGTTTAATACACTTAACATGATGACCTCTATTTCCATCCATGTTGCTGCAAATGAAAGGATTTCATTATTTTTTGTGGCTCAGTAATATTCTGTTGTGTGTATGCCACATTTTCTTTACTCATTCATCCACTGATGGACATTTAGATTGATACCATATTTTGGCTATTGCAAATAGCACTGCAATAAACGTGGGAGTATAGATACCTCTTCAATATGTTGATTTCCTTTCTTTTGGATATATATACTGCAGTGAGATTACTGGATCATATGGTATTTGTAATTTTTGCTTTTTGAGGAACTTCCATAATGTTTTCCATAATGGCTGTATTAACTTACATTCCCACCAACACTTTTTACATAACTGTTGACTATTGGTATGTCTTTCTTTGAGAAATATCTATTCAGGTTCTTTGCACATTTTATAATCTTTTTTTTTTTTTTTTTTTTTTGCTATTGAGACATTTGAGTTTTTTATATGTCCTGGTTATTAATCCCTTGTAGGAAGAAGAGTTTGCAAATATTTTCTCCCTTTGTGGAGGTTATTTCTTCACTTGACTCATTGTTTCTTTTACTGTGCAGAAACTTTTAGCTTGATGCAATCTCATTTGTCTATTTTTGCTTTTGTTGTCTGTGCTTTTGAGGTCTCATCAATTTTTTTTTTGCCCAAACCAGTTTTCTGCAGCATTTTCCCAATGTTGTTATTTTAGCACTTTCATACTTTATTCATAATTTTAGGTCTTACATTTAGGTCTTTAATCCTTTTTGAGTTGCTTTTTTTTGTATGTGATGAAAGATGGGGATCTAGTTTTGTTTTTCTACATATGGATGTCTAGTTTTTCCAGTACCATTTACTAAAGAGACTGTCATCTTCTCAATGGATGTTCTTTGGAACTTTGTCTAAAATGAGTTGACTGTGAGCATATGGATTTATTTTTGTGTTCTCTACTCTATTCTGTTGGTCTATGTGTCTATTTTTATGCCAGAATCATACTGTTTTGGTTACTATTGCTTTGTCATATAACTTGAAATTGGGCAGTTTTATGCCTCCAGCTTTGTTCTTTTTGATCAGCCTTGCTTTAGCTTTTCAGGATATTTTGTGGTTCCATACAGATTTTAAGGTTGTTTTTTTTCAATCTCCATGAAGAATTTCATTGGTGTTTTGATAGGAATTGCATTGAATCTGTAGTTGCTTTGAGTAACACAGATATTTTAATAATATTAATTCTTTCAATCCATGAGCATGATGTATGTTTTCAATTTTTGTATCCTCTTCAGTTTTTTTAATCAGTGTTTTACAGTTTTTTTTGTAGAGATGCTTTGGTTAAATTTATTCCTAGGTGTCTTATATTTTGTAGCTGTTGTAAATGGAATTGCTTCTTTGATTTATTTTTCAGATTGATCATTGTTAGCATATAGAAATGTAATTGATTTTTGCATGTTGACTTTGTAGTCTGCAACTTTACTAAATCCACTCATTAGTTCTGAGAGTTTTGGTGTATTCTTTAGGATTTTCTAAATATAAGATCAGATTATCTGCAAACAAAGATAATTTGATTTCTTCCCTTTTGATTTAGATGTCTTCCTTTTTTTTTTTTTTTTTTTTTTTTTTTTTTTTTTTTTTTTTTTTTTTTTTTTGTTTTAATTTCTCAGTGGAAGAAAAACAAAAACGTATTTTTCCCCTCTCTCCATCTTTCCATCCATTCACCCATCCTTTTGTCCATCTTTTCATCTCTGCATTTATCTAACTAGACAACATGAATTGAATATCTACCAGGTGCCACTTACCTCTCTGT
>NW_016812293.1:259803-266612 GCF_001698545.2 Rhinopithecus bieti | reverse complement strand
TCTTGTTATTTTTAACATGGGTATGTATGTATTTAGAGCTGCTTTTAAAATTTTTTATATTTATAAATTATATGTTATCAAGTAGAAGCTGTGGAAACAAAATTTTAAAAATTATCTAGAGATAATAATAGTTGAATAGAATTAGAGAACAACAGCTGTTCAGGAAAATTAAATATTAATTTATAAGTAATATATTTTATTGTATATTATATACATGAGTTTATGTTAGTATATATTAGTATTATACTGTATGCATGCATTGTTTTTATAATTTCACTTAATATCTGTTACACGCCCTTTAAGATGTAATCTTAATATTTTTATATTAGTCTATACTGTAAAATAGCTATAGACTTTATCTTAATTAACAAATTATTTGACATTAGAAATCAATATTATTTTCATTTTTCTCTACCATGACTAAAACTTCACAGAACAACCTTGAAAATATATCATTGTATAGGCGTCTTATTAGTTTGTGAAGACAAAGTAGTTAAAGAAAATTGGCTGGGACCGAAGAACTTAGCATATTTAAGGGTTTTCCATGACATAATCTGTATTTAAACTTATAAATATTTACATACACAGCCATCCTGGGGTACCTCTGGGGCACTGGTTCCAGGACCACCCCTTGTACCAAAGTCCGTGGATGCTCAAGTTCCACAGTAGGCCCTGCAAAACCCAGGATTACTAAAGTCAGTCTCTTGGTATCAGTGGTTTCTACATATCACAAACACTCTCTTTTATATATGGGGCTAGGTCAATATGGGGAGTTAGAACTCACGAATATCGAAAGGTGACTGTGTGTTATGCGCGCGCACACACACACACACACACACACACAGAAACGCACATGCCTATATACATATATTTGGTACTAATGTGAACTTAAATTGTATACATTTATATGAGTTTATGTATATGTGCATATATGAATGCATGCACATATACATATAGCTTTAGGTACACATACCTATACTTATATGTATGTATATATAGTTATACATATATAACTATATGTATATGTGTATTATGTCTGTGTTTATACATTGATATACATTGATACAATTTAAATTAACTTTGTGGTGTATAACAATGCCAATTTCTTCATACTATCAAAACCTATCCTATAACGTTTTATTTTTAATAAACAGATCATATTATCAATGGTGTTTTATTTTCATTTTTTGGGAGGAGGGTTATTTGGAATACTGAACATTTTCTGAACTTACCTTGATTACTCATATTTTAAAGGATAATATCTATTCATGTTAGACTCTGCTTTCTATTTTGAGATGTTTTCATTCTCTTGCTTCTAAAAGCTCATTTTCATAAAATACAAAAAAGTGTTTACTTACTATGATTAGATGATAACTCAATTCTAGTAATTATATTTTGTTCCACTTTGAAGGTCAGGATTTGAAAGAAGCAAAAACAATGCAAGTTTAACCAACACAATTTTAAATTTTTCACTGTTTAAGAGATCACTCAAACTATTAACTTAGAAAATATTCAACAGAAAACAAATAATAGATCCAAGAAACAATTGCTTGTTATTATGAACACTTTAACAATTGGAGTAAACTCTAAAGGGCATAGTTTTGTCAATTATACCTAAAATGAAGCTGCAAAGCAAGAAAAAACAATAGTGTTTTGAAAGATTTGCAATAGTTGGTTCAACTAATGCATAATGAAATCAATACAGTGAAGAAATTGATATACCAGAGGTCTTTAAAAGTCATTTTGAAACAATGTTAGCAGGATAATTTGCCAAATCCAAATAAGAAAAATATAATGCATTTGAAAAGTGTTCAATGAAGAGTAACTGAGAAGTAAACACGATGAGGCTAAATCAGTCAAGTTAATTACCTGATATGTAGAGAAAACATTGGCAATGATTAGAGGAAAAAATTGTAAATAAGAGCATACAATGTTATTTCAAAGACAGAAGTATTTTTATAGTCCCTTTTCTGAGTATTTCAGTTTATTTGCAACAAATTTGTTTAAAATGTTTAAAATATTGTGTTTAACACATTAAATCATTATTGTTTCAAGCTAAACTGAATTGGCGATTTTAAACCTTCATATGAATGAGGCTTTGAGCTATATATTTTCGGGTATAGTTTTTAAATCCTTGATTGCAGAATGAAATATGCCACTACATCTTCTCCAACATATGACAAAACCATGTTTGGCTAGCTATAGATGGTGGCACAAAGTCAAACTCAAAAAAAGATTTACTTCATAATAATGTGAACTATTTTTTTCAGTGATAGTAAGACACAAGAGGTATTGTAGTTTTGAAAAGATAGATGTTTATTCAAAGATGAGTGGATGAAGAGAATGTGGTGTACACATAAAATGGAATCTTATTCAGCCTTAAAAAAGAAGGATGTACTGCAATTTGCGACAATGTGGATGAGCTTGGAGAATATCATGTTAAGTAAAATAAGTCAGACCTAAAAGAACAAATAATGCATAATATTTGTATGTTGAATCTGAAACAATTATACTCCTAGAAGCAAAGTATAAAATTAACTAATATCAGGGGCTAGGTGGAGAGGGAAATGAGGAACTATTTGTCAAAGAACACAAAGTTTTGGTTATACAAAATAAATTAAGTCTTAGAGATCTACTGTACAGCTTAGTGCTTATAGCTGACAATGCTATATTGAATAGTTTAAAATTTGTGAAGTCTGGTGTCGAATGTTCTTATCACATAGATACACACAAAAAAAATAAGAGATATTGTAGTTTAATAGGAGACTTATTTTAGTGGTTTATGATAATACCCACAAGAGATTAAAGACAAAAGACACAAGGTGGGGATGAGAGGCCAGGGAGCATTAAAACAAGAAAGTGTTTTGCAGGTCATTTTATTCTCTAGTGATCACTACTGTTGGAATTATGAGGCCGATATCACAAAAACCTGCTGAGGTAAAGAGTTTTATGGAGAGGAAGATCCATTTCGAGAACTTCCTTTATGAAGCCTGTAAGTTATGAAATACGTGAGGAAACCATGACATGGGGTTCTAGAGTATGCATTCTTCTGAATTCCCTGCCTTTGATTAATTAGTAGCAATGATATTTAATGAAAAACCATATTACATCTTCTACCTATTACTAAACACTTGGTAAAGAGGCTACGCCTCCTGATGAAGGTATTTGCATCCCCAATGAGAGATCAGTAAAGATTCCCAAATATGATAAATAATTGGTTCAAGTTACAAAGCTGGGACTGAAATGTAGGTGTGCTATTATGCCCATAATCTAATGTTTGGGTTCCCAAAGATAACATTAGCTTCCTAGTGAATGGAATTGGAGGTGAAGAATTATTTTTCCAAATATTTTAGTAGATAGTACAGTCAATAGTTAATACTTAATTATTAGATAAAATCTGTAATAATTTTATGATGGTGATTTTAAAGTAATATAAATATACATAAACTACAAAATCAAAATGGTAGTGTTTTATGAAGAGTTATTTATGTGCTTTATTTTTTTAAAGTTGCTGAGTTGCTTTATTTTTTCTGTTTTGAAAATCGAAGAGCATACTTATCTGGAGATATTTTAGAGACAGGAATCTCACTTCACACTGTAATTGCGGGTAAAAAATATCAAAACATCAGCTCTTCAGGTCTCTTCTATTACCTGTGTAGAACATCTCATTTTCTTATGTTTTTTCTTGCTTTTTTATTTTATTTTCAGTGCTTCAACTTTGTTTTTGAGTATCATCGAGCTTAAGGGTTATTAATGTCATTGAATCATTTATCTGTTAAAATGTATTATTTTATTCAACAGATATTTATGGAGTGTCTACTGTTTGCAAATTCTGTCCAAGGCATTGCTACTTGGCTATTTGTTCTTGTTTAGCATAAAAATCCAGCTTGATGAACTGATATCTAATATTGATTTCAGATACTAACTGTGTTCCTAGAGGTTTAATGAAGAAGATGGATATGACTAGATCTGGTAGGGAAACATAGCTATTTCTATGTTGCCTGTTGAAATTATCTCTTAGGCTGGAAAAATATTTTTATTCAATGGCATGATGTTTAATTATTACATCTAAAACATAATGTATTTTTTGCTGATATTTTCCAATTACATGTAAGTACATATACTTAGGGTTTTTTTTTTTTTTCCTATGGATTGAAATGTTTACCTTCAGTTTAAGTACTGATGAATATATAGCTTCCATGAGTTAATTACAGAGGGAAATCTGGCTAATGATTTTTGGAGATATAATTAGTCATTCCTAGTTGCCCACAAATGAGTTAAATGGGTCACACCACAGATGAAACTGTTTCAATTAAGGGTCACATTGATTCTAAGTTCTGCTTTCCTTATGGCCTAAGAGGATGTCCACTATGGCATTTGGGACTGAGAGTTTTATATTCCATATAATAGCTTAAAGCCTTTTGACTTAGGTAAATAGAATACAACTGAACTCTTTTTCAGTCCCCTTCAAGTGGATGTGAGTCCTTTGGGGAAGATTTTGAGCAAGTGGGAAGAATTACTGTGAAAACAGAATATGCAAATTGGTTTAGGAACTTTTCTTCATGTTAAACAAAATTGAGGTGTACTGAATTCCTTTGACATATGATATTACTTCTCCTAGAGTCACCACACAATGTTTTTAGGTTTGCGTTGATAATGAAAGTCACAAGATATAACATACTATATTAACTTAGACACAGGGAGAAAATACAGAATACACTGCATCTATATTTACATTTTAAAATCATCTTTATTGAATTTCAAATGGACATGCAATACAATTTTTCCAATTTCAAATGTATGATTTATGAGTTTTGACAAGAGCATAAAGTCATGCCACTACTGCCACCATAATTTTGATATAGAACATTTCTGTTACTTCCAAAACATCCTTTGTTGCCCCTTTTTTGATGCCCTTTCTACACCGTGACCCTTCGCAATCACTGCTCCACCACTACGTTTTTTCTACTCTCTAAATGAAATTAAAATGCATATACATTTTCGTGTCTGGATTATTTTACTTAGCATAACACTTTTGAGATTCATTCATGCATTGCATGTGTCAATAGTTCACTCTTCTTAGATGCTGAGTAGCAATCCATTGTTCAGGTATACCACAATTTATGATCACTACAGTAGTTGATAGAGATTTTCATTGTTTTCAATTTGTGATTATTACAAACAAAGTTGCCATGTTTTATTATGTTGTTGTATGAAATGATATGTCTTTATTTATCTTGTCTAGATACCTAGAAGTGGATACTTTTGGTTATAAGTAAAATGGAGTAAGCCACTGCAGCTTGTCTCTCCCACTGATTACAACTAAAAACATTGAGCAAAATACATAAAAGAACTACCTAAGGACTCTGAGAAGTAAATAATAGCAGGCAGACTGATGAAGGAAGCTAAAATTTGAAGAACAACAAAATGCTGGCAAAAAGTTTCCTGGGTGGTTTCTTTTATTATCCCTTTATTCTCAGAGAAGAGAGCCGGCTAAATTAAGAAAATGCATGGCAGGTGTTAGGAAAACTTTGTAAAGGATTCTTTCTGGCCAGAGAGCTTGTGGAGAAAAGTCTCTGCCAGCCCTAGAGTGTGGGAAGAATGGCCATTTTTTACTCTCTCTCTTTCTCACTCTCTCTCTCTCTCTCTCTCTCTGTGTGTGTGTGTGTGTGTGTGTGTGTATGTGTGTGTGTTTTCTCTTTTCTTTTCTGTCCTTGCCCTGAAGTAAGCATCAGTTATGGAATTAAAGTGCAGCTGTGCAATTTGAAAAATGTGGGCACCTAAAACTCTAAGAAAAACTTGTCTCTCCGAATACAGAAAATGGGAGGCCTATTGTACTGAGTGTGAGAGGAATTATTTCAAAGAATTTTTTTTCTTTTAATATATTTTTTTCCTAGATCCTTAATAGTTAATGCGGACCATTTGTGTGGAAGCATGCAATGGTATGGGAAACTGAAACTCTGAAAGAAATCCGCATATATGGCCCATAATAACTGATGTGGGGCCCTAGGAACTACATACTGGAGGCGGGGGAAGGGGGAAAGAAATACAAGACGAAATATCCAAGGGAAATATCTGCCAGGGGATTACTAAATATGTATGCAGACAGAGACAATTACTGGACTTTTTCTAAGGAGTGCATGGGGAAAAGCGCCCAAAGAAATACACAAAGACTGAGAATTAACTAGGATCGAACCCATCATTCAAGTCCCAGATCAAACTCTAAGTGGCACACGTGAAGGAAAAACAAACAGTATAGCAAAGACTTTGAAACTAAACTGATATTAAAACTGATGTGAACAGAAGATGAGAGACAATTTGCAGACCAAATTTAATTTAATACTCGCTTACTAAACCATAATAAAACAGAATTGAAATGAACATTCTGAGGAGGATTTCAAGAGATTTTATGATAATTTAGAGTCTCATATCATAATACTGAAAATATTCAGGGCATGGCTGGGCACGGTGGCTCACGCCTGTAATCCTAGCACTTTGGGAGGCCGAGGCGGGCGAATAACTAGCAGATCCAGACCATCCTAGCTAACACGGTGAAACTCTGTCTCTACTAAAATACACAAAATTAGCCAGGCGCCTGTAGTCCCAGCTACTCGGGAGGCTGAAGCAGGAGAATGGTGTGAACCCGAGAGGCGGAGCTTGCAGTGAGCCCAGGTGGCACCACTGCACTCCAGTCAAGCAAGACTGCATCTCATAAAAAAAAATAAAAAATAAAATAAAAAAAAAGAAAGAAAACAAGAAAATGTTCAGGGTCATAATGCAAACATTCTTGACATACTAAAAACCAGGAG
>NW_016812293.1:233639-259674 GCF_001698545.2 Rhinopithecus bieti | reverse complement strand
AAAAAAAAAAAAAAAAAAAAAAAAAAAAAAAAAACAAAGGATCAATCTCCTTCTTCTTCTTTGTCTTTTTTGTTTGTTTGTTTTTTGAAAGGGGATCTCTCTAAATCACCCAGATTTAGACTAGTCTCAAACTCCTGGGCTCAAGAGATCCTTTTGTCTTAGCCTCCGGAGTAGCTGAGACTACCGGTGCCAGCCACTGCATCCAGCTTTACCAGTTCTTAAGGAGAAAGATGACCAATGCTAACCATGAGATAACCTAGTTATTGCTATTAAGCAAAACTTTTAAAGCAACCACCATAACAATGCTTGATAAAATAATTGTTAATATACTTGAATTTTAAAAGATAGAAATTCACAGTAGGTAAAAATAAACTACATAAAAGAAGCAAATATAATTTTTGAAATTAAAACTACAATATGAAAAAATTTTTTATAAAGATGGTTTAGTAGCTGGTTGGTGATAAAAGAAGAGTCTGTGAACTTGGAAACAGATCAACTAAAATGATCCTATCTAAAGAAGATAAAAACTAAATTAAATTAGCCAACTCTCAGGGCCTAATATCCAAAGGTCTAACCTCCATGTCATTGTAGTCCCTGAATGATTGGTTCAGCAAAGATTTTTCAAAGAAATTATTATGGAAAACTTCTCAAATTTGGTAAAATTAATTGTACAGATTTAAGAGACTCAATGAATTTCAAGCAAGATAAACTAAAAATAAACCATAAATAGACACACCATTAAAATATTGTCCAAAACCAAGAAATTGGAACGCTTTTACACTGTTGGTGGGAATGTAAATTAGTCAAACCATTGAGGAAGACAGTGTGGTGATTCCTTAAGGAGATAGAACCAGAAATACCATTTGACCCAGCAATCCCATTACTGGGTATATATCCAACGGATTATAAATCATTCTACTGTAAAGACATATGCACACGTATGTTTATTGCAGCACTGTTCACAATAGCAAAGAATTGGAACAAAACCAAAGATAGAGAAAATCTTAAGGCTTTCAGACAACAGTGATACATATTAGGGAACAACAATTCACCTGACTTGGAGAATTGTACATTAGTAATCCTGAAGCCAGAGGAGAGTAGAATAATATTTAAAATTCTGAAAGAAATGGACTGTCAACTAGCAGTTCTATATCCAGCAAAAATATATTTCACACATAAGAGTGAAATAAAGATTTTATCTCATGGAGAATAATTGAGAGGATTCATCACAATAGATCTATTCTGAAAGAAATGCTACAGCAGGATTTTTAGGCTGAAAGACATTTATAACAGAAAAAAAATGAAACTTTAGAAATTAATAAATTCTACTGCATGTAAACTATAAAATATATTTACAACAATTTCTTAACGCTCAAGAGAATATTGGGTTGTGCTGTAAGTGAATGTTTATGGAAGAAACTAGTAAACTGCTTTCTGAAACTTGTGTACCATTTTACATTTTCTTCAGGACTCTATGAGTTCCAGTTGCTCTGGATCCTCGTCCAACAATGGTTTTGTTAGTTTGTTTTAGCCAATCAAATAGGTATGCAGTGCATGTACAACCTGTCAATCTTATGAACACCTTCAAAAGTTACCCCATAATGCTGATGTTTGTCTCTTCAGTCACACAGGGCTCATATAACTGCCAAAGGACAAGGCTCCTAGAGGTCACTTGGACATAGGTAAGAAAGAACTTCACTTTTTATCAGTTTTTTCTATCATTGTAGTGAAGTAGGTCCAATGCTAACACACTATTTCTCCCATCATGATGTGATTTTGTCAGGCATGGCATGCCATGCCTTTAATCCCAGGGCTTTGAGAGGCCAAAGTGGGAGGATTGCCTGAGCCCAGGAGCTCAAGACCAGCCTGAGCAACATACGAAGATCCCATCTCTACCAAAACAAAAAACAAAAATAATTAAAATTAGCCAGGCATGGTGATACATACCTGTGGTCTCAGCTCTTTGAAAGGCTGAAGTGAGAGGATTTCCTGAGCCCAGGAGGTCGAGGCTACAGTGAGCCATGATTGTGCCACTACATTCCAGCCTGGGCTACAAAGTGAGGCCCTATTAATTCTGTACCCTAGAACTTAAAGTATAATAAAAAAAAAATTTTTTTAAAATGTGGTTTCACTTATCAGAAGTTTTTAAATTATAAAGCAGGTAGTACACAATTTCTCACAGTCATCTTATTTCAATTGTTCCTAAAGGATAAGACATGCAAACATTACTCTAGGTTCTGTTGTTAACTCTTATTTATTCTATCTACTCTATTTATCTGTTTAACTTCATCTGCGCTTAACATTTTATGTAGATATTCTTGGGCTTTTATGTAAGATACAATGAAGATATCTCAAAATCTTTGATTATTCACATCTTTAGGACTAATTTTTCTTGCTCTACTGTTAAGGAAATACCTTTTAGAGTATGCTACCAAATAACCTGTGAATTGTGAAGTTTTCCATTCTTGCTAGTAGAAACATGAACAGTGCCTGACCATTTTAGAGCCTTCGGTATTATTTTCTCGCTCTTTTTGTCATAGGTGATGATGGTAGTTATTCCCATGGCTTCACACAGTCTCTTGACACATATGTGATCATCAGTACTCGGCTAAAGATTTGAGCAGAAACCTCTGATGACTGGCTATCCAAGGTTTCTTCTCTGTGTGGCAGCTTCCTCTCTTACACTCTTCCCTGTGAACTCAAGACGCTCAGTCTGTCTTGGCTCTGAACTCTATCTCTTCAAAATGTGGAGTCTTTCAGCCTCTGACTGGGTTCACTCTTCCTTTTCTCTGCCCTGGAAACTCCCTCTCGGTGATGTGAGGCAATCTGGGGACTCTCTTTCTTATCTCTTCTTGAGAAACATCTTTTGTTGCCTGATGATCTACTGCCTGAAACCATTGTTATATACACTGTGTCCATCTTTTTTGTTTTTGTTTCAAAAGTAAGTGTAAATTTAATACTTGTCATTCTACCTTGTCTGCGAACCTTGATCATTTATTTATGTGTGTTTATTAAGAGCCTGACAGTAAAGAAGATTAATAAGGACACTTAGGCATAAATATTTAAGTAAAGGAGAATTTCCTGTTTGGGAAGACACACACTTACACACATTCAGAAAAAGGGAGAGAGATATATTTAGATAAATAGGCAAGAGATATATTTAGAAAATTATGACATCAATTTCAGCTGGGGCTTGAAAACAATTGATGCTGCATTCCAATTAAGGCCACTTTGCTGGATTGCAAAATACATGACAGAAAACCTGTCAACCAACATCTACACTTCAAAGGAGCTTGAAAAGGTTAAGAAAAGAAGCATAGGTAGAGTCCATAATTCTTCTGTTGACCTGTGAGCTTTACTACTTTAAGAGAGGTAATGGTTTGTTGTTCCTGCTCTTCATCATACACTCAGTAGAAGGTACTTTACCAGAATCACTTAGACAGCTTGAAATTTGTCGCCTGATGTAAACCTGTGTGTGTGTTCACCTTACAAATCTTAGAACAAGAGATTTGCAAAGCTAGCTGCTAAGGGATGAGCCAAATTTGAGATGACTGGATTCACCATCTTGTACTTTCAGATTTTGTTAAACAAACATTTTGTCTGTTTCCTCTGCATTTATATGAGTTACAGCTGATAGGATAAGATTCTCTAAAATTCCTTCTAAGAGCAAAAGTGAGTGTACTTCACCGTAGAAAAGCTAGAGTTATGTTCAGATGCAGAAGTGCAAGTAAATTAGAAAGCAATGAGTCAGGATGACAACCATAGGAAATTGAAGGTAAAAGGTTTACAAGTGTCAGCTGATTTTCTGAAGAACACATAATAGCAGTCATAGAAGAGCATAAAAATTATACTGATTACAAGTCCATAGAGTATGATGTCTGCCTATAACACTACCTGTTAACTCAGCACTTGACTGCCTATTTGCCTCCTCATGTTCACTATGCTCCAACTTTGAAGTGTTCAGAATCAAAGTTGGTGGAAGAAAAACAGAAAGACAAAAAACTAAAATCGAATAAATATACAACACCCCTTTCTTAAATGCCAGCTGGCTTCCTAGTTTTCTGTCATGTGAGCTTGAAGGTGGGCAGGTTCAAGAAGGATGGAGAGGAATCCACGACACTAAACCATTCAAAGTTTTCACTAGTACGTTGGGTTGGATATTTTAATTCCTCATTAGACGAATCTTAATTATTTTAACATTACTAAAAATACATAGAACTTATCGATGTTATATTTTTAGTAGAAGAAAATAATAATAAATTAAGCTGGATTTTTTAAAAATAGAAAACAATCCTTGAGGATTATGTCTTATAGGTTATCCTGGTTCACTAAAATACTTTTCTATACACGTACAAACGCATAAAGAAAGACAGGGAGACAGAGCTTGGTTTTATAAATTTGGGTCTATGTTATATATGACCTTGTCTGCCTGACTCACTGAATATGGCACTATTTATTAACAGTAACTCCCGTTGATGAATCATGATTTTGACCTTTTTTTTCCCTATTGTTTTATATCTAGGCTTTTTCCCCCTGAAATATTTATTTTTTTTCTTATTTATCTGGATTCCCATGTTCTGTGGTATGAGCCATGTGTTCTCTATTGGGAAAACTGTGGAAAAAACAGTGGCAAATGGCGAATGTGGCACGAGTGATAGTCAAGGGAGTGTCAGTGTCTTAGGACTGTGTTTAATAGGAAGCCACACATGCCACCAAGTACCCTGTGAAATATAGCAATAAGCAGCAGGTTCAAGGGGAGTTAATTATTCAACAATGTCAGTAGAGGCCACTTCACAACAAGGTTTAATGTGAATGATTAATGACGCTTAGCATCCCAAAGCTGTAGGACTAAATATGTAGATCAAGGGAAGAGTACACAAATGTTTTAGACACTTCATCAATTTTCTAATTTTTGCCTTGAATTGTCCAGTGACTACATCTATTCATAAGTTATAAATGCTACAGACCCATCTCTAGCTTCTAAATCGATGATCACAGGCAAGACAGCATCTCAGAAAAGCTTGTGTAAACTGCCACGAGCACCCGCAACATGTTAACATGTTCCAGTAACACTGACCCTGCCTTCTTTATATATTGGTTCCTCCAAGTTAGATCTTAGAACAATCCACCCAGGGAAAAGTTTGCATCTGAAGGTTTAACCATTTGTAAGGAGGAATGGCTCTGCAATGGCTCTTGGGCTCTCAGTAGTGTGTAGCAGAAAGAATTTGCCTGAGGACTCATCTCTAGTATGCAAAACTCAGCACGTACCATTGGTTGGTTTACTATATGGAGGACAGGAGCACTCAATGACTATGTAAACCACACAGCAGTACACTAGAAAGAAAATAGGTATATCCACACGCTTATGCCATTCTTGTCATGCTCACTATTCATTCTTAGGAATACATGAATAATAGAGCTAAGAGAAGGATAGAACTATACTTTCCAATATTTCTGAATATGTTAAAGTAATGGATGTTCTAATTTCATAGATGGATAAAAATAAGAAAGAATGGGACTGATGTTCTCTACTGTCAGTTTTCTCAGATTCTACCAAATATTATCCTTGTTTTTCTCACAATTCCAAAGTGCTGAAGTTTGTATGTTTATCAGGCAATGAACAATGTTTATCCATTAACTGTAGATATGATTGAGCATTCAGAATGCTTTTGCCTCTTGGGATAGAGATCCTTAATCCTCAGTGGGTTTCTCTTCTCTTTGCTTGCATTTCTGTGGTAAAAATTCCAGAAGGTAAAACCAAATTTATTTTTATTCCCATAGCCTTTTTATAATGTTGGAACACTTTAGACCTCAGATGATTGATAGATAGATAGATAGATAGATAGATAGATAGATAGATAGATAGACAGACTTGAAGGATAAATCTGCAGTGCTATGGTCTTCATGTTTGTGTCCCCCCAAAATTCTTATGTTGAAACCTAATCACCATTACAATGGTATTACAGGGTGGGGACTTTTTGGAGGTGATGAAGTTATAAAAGGCAGATACCTCATAAGTGGGATTAGTGCCCTTATAAAAGAGGCCCAAGGGATCTGAGCTAATTTGCTCCTGCCACCATGTGAGGGTATAGCTAGGAGACTCCCTCTACAAACAAGAATGTGAATCCTCACTGGTTAGTAAATCTGCTGGTGCTCTGATCTTGGACCTCCCAGTATCCAGAACTGTGAGAAATAACTATATGTTATTAATAAGCTAACAAGTGTATCATATTTTGTTATAGCAGCTGAAAGGAACTAAGACATGAAGTCAGGCTATTACTGTCTTATTTGAACCCAAGCAATCTTCAAGAATTTAAGGATATTTATATATGTTGACTAATTTGTAATTCACCCACCAGTAAACCAAGGTCATATCATAGAAGGATGCAATAGTTAATACTGATGGGGATTGAAATTTCCACATATCATTTACCTTTGTTACCCAAATTTATATAATATGATATTAAACTGAACACTGTGTAAAATCATGCATTGTTTTTATATTATATACATATTGGTTTCCATCTACAGTTTCTGGATCATAACTCCCATAGCCTTTTTATAATGTTGGAACACTTTAGACCTCAGAAGCATGCCTCAGATAAGTATCGCTCTTTCTTTCTCTCTTTTTTTTTCTCTCTCTCTCTCTGAACTTCTCTCACATTCCTGCTCACTTTTGTTTTGTTTTGTTTTGCTTTACTTCTCAAGGCAGGAGTCTCCCCCCACATTTTTGTCTTGCACCTGGCCATAAAGAAATTCCCTGACCTACCTTATCTGATTGAAGGTCATAAAACCTCAATTTCATAAGGCATCCTGCTCCATACCTGAGAGGAAGAAATGCTGCATAAAGAGACCAAGAATAATATCAATAGACATGCCTTACTGGGTTCCCCCATCAGTCTGTCAGTACTAAATCAGACATATCCCTTTGTCCAACCACATTTTGACATGGTTTTCCATGCATTGATCATGGCTATCCAGTGAATTCTTCATAAAAGGCCCAAGAAGACAGGACTCAGGGAGCTTCCGGGATAGCTGAACATGTGCAGGTTCCTGGAGGAAGGCAGGCCTGGGGAGAGCATGGAAGCTCCACAGCATTTCCTGCATACCTCACACTATGCATCTCTTCATCTGTATCCTTTTCATAGTTTTAAATAAACTGCTAAGTGTAACTAAATGTTTCTCTGGGTTCTGTGAACTGCTCTATCAAATTAATTAAACACACAGAGGGAGTCATGGGATTTCCTGTGAGTCAATTGGTCAGAAGTAGAGATAAAACAACCTAGGCCTTGTGACTGGCATCAGAAGTTGGTGGGGGGAGGGACAGTCTTGTGGAACTGACTTCTTCAACTTTCCAGGTCTGATGCTGTCTCCCAGTAGATAATGCCAGATTTGAGTTGGATTGGAGGACACACAACTGGTGTTGGCTATAGAATTCATTGCTCATTTATTGGTGGGAAAAAAATCTTCACGCATTTGGTCACAGAAGTCTTCTGTGTTGATTGTTGTGGTGTTAGAGCTGAGGAAAAACAGTTTGTGTTTTTATTTTCACTCAATTGCATTAGGTAGTAATTGATTTTTAATCTATATCTCCTAACCATGTTACAACGGCACATCAAAATGATCCCCGAAGTGTTCTTTTAATAATAGTGACTTCTAAAAAAACAGCATTATTGAAATATAATTAAATTAACATACCATAATACATGCCCTTTTGATGTGTATATGCCCTTTTGAAGTGTATCACCACTATTTAATTTTAATGTATTTTCATCACCCTTAAGAGAAACCAATAAGCATTAGCAGTCACTACTCATTCCCATCTCCCCAGAGCACTACAAATCACTAATCTATTTTCTGTCTCTGTGAATCGCCTATTGCGGGTAATTCATATACATGGAATCATAAAATATGTGGCTTTTGGTGATTAGTTTCTTTCATTTATAACGATTTTAAGGTTTCTCCATGTTGTGATGCATATCAGTACTTCATTCCATTTTCATTGCCAAATAATATTCCATTGTATGGATATGTATGGACACATACATTCCATATGTATGTCCATTGTATGGACACATTTGCTTATTATTGCTGATTCAATGTATTTATTTAGTAAGTCCAACAACTGGGCTTCTCAGGGACAGTTTATATGACTTATTTTACTGTCTATGGATTATGCCTTTCTATTTTTTTATGCCTTGAATGTTTTTGTTCAAAACTAGATATTTTATATAATGCAATTTGGCAATTCTTGAAATTCTTTCCTAAGATGATGTTGTTGGTATTTGTTGTTGTTTTTCTTGCTGTTGTTACTTATGAATTTCCTAACACAAGTATTTATTGAATGATTCAATAATTATGTGACTTTCCTAAATTCTGTAAAGTCTATATTCTTTGTGACATTTGGCCACTGAAATCTGCTAAGTTAGCTTAGTTGTCAACTCATAATTGGACAGAGGTTTCCTTAAGATTCTTAAAACAACATATTTTAGTTTAGTTTTGTGTTTTTTTCTTAGGGACGTCGTGTGTATTTTGTAGCATATCTTCAACATTCTGGCAGGCAATTTTTAACTTTTCTTTAGTGTTCATTTTCTGCCTGTGAAAAGACTCTACATCAGGTAGAGGTAAAAGATCAGTGTTTTGTAGGTCATTTAGTCTGTCATTGCTGAGCATGTGCCTAGCCCTGCACATGCACGTGAACTTCCAGATTTCTAGGAATAGATCTCAACTATTCAAATCTCACACAGGCATCTCAGTTTTCGCTTTAGGTTTTTGTTTGGCCTTTTGTTTTGTTATCACACCCTAATCAGCTGTGATGTTAAATAATTGTCACAGATTGTTATCAGGAAATGCCCTAGGAAAAAGGCTGTTTACACTGAACAAAATCTGAATTAGATCAATTAACACTAACCCCAAAAGTCAGGTTTCCATAGTTAAATGCTCCTCAGATTGTTTTAAGCCCATTGTTAATATTCAGAGTTCTGAAAGTTGATTTTGATAATTTTTGCTAGTATTCTCATTGCTTTTAAGGAAGAAGTAGAATCTTGGGTTTCATTAAAATGTCATTCTGGAAGTACTTTCCAGTAACTAATAAGATTCTTTGTTTGACCAAACTTTAGTCATTCTCCTAAACCCTATCCCCGTCCCGTGTGTGCACTTCCTTGGAAAGACCAATTTTAGCAAGAATCTTCATAAAGTCCGTTTAGCAAAAACACCCCACCCTTTATATCTGATTATCCTCAATATCTGATCAGGTCCTTTATCCTTCACAATCTCCCTGATGATATCGAATTACTCCAGCCTGTCTTCAGCAAGAGTTCAGTTAGGTTATTTTGGTTAGAATATCCCTTATTATTGAGGCTTCCTCTGCAATTTTCCATCTGCTGATCACCTCTCTGTTCCTTGGCTATGAATTTCCACTGCCCCATGCTGTATTTAGAGCTGAGGTCAATCTCTGTATCCCACAGCAAAATTCCATTGCAATGTTCCCAACACCAGTATCAATAGCCTTCATCACCTACCTTGAGTAAGTCTTCTATATGATGCTTTAGCAAGTTTCACTACATTTTTTTTTCTTTAATACTAACTTAAACATTCAATAGATGAAATATAATACCTGGAGGACAAGATGTTTTTTCTTTTTTCTACTGATTTTCCTCAGCAATTATTGCCTGGTACATAAGACAGCATTCAATGAATATTTCTTAAAATGATTCAATATATTATGTTGTGTTGCTAAGTTGAAGGTCTTCACATATTTTAACTTTCAAGAAAAATAAATTGGGTATATGTACCATACTGAAAAGAGTAACTTCATTATTTTTAGGCTGTGACTTTGTGCTAGCAATATGCCTATTGGCTATTCTCTCTGTGAGCTGTCACTGTCAACACTCTTCTCTGTCCTTCCTTTCCCTATGTTTTATGAATTATTTCTCTAATGCCTTTTGATATGACATAATATGACAAAATATAATGTGACATGGTATTATATAAGATAATCTTTATTTAATTAAAATGTTCAATTAGGTCTGATTCTTATTTGAAATATTCCAATGACTTCCCATTACCTGAATTATAAATTCCAAGCCATCTGTTCCATCATAGAAGACATAAATACACCCTCTTTGTCAGAATTGTTTATACTTTTTTGCTACTATCAGCAAAAAAGATCAAGTGTAGCTTGATCTTTGTAGATCAACTGTAATTTGAGGCTACATGTTATTAAAGTTGAAAGTTAGGGCTTTGAAAGTTCATGTTTTACCTCCAAACCCTATTGCTATTCCTTTTTAGGTGTGTAAACATTTCCTAGTAATGTCACTTTTATGAGTCTAATTTTGTTCATCTACAAAATGGAATAAATCATACCACTTTGACAAGATTATTAAAAAGGTTTAATGAGATAATGCATTTATTTAGCAAAGAATGAGTGACATAAGATGCTAATATCTGGTAGGATATTTATAATTGGTAAGTACTAATATTAGTAACTCTTAATATTGTCATTCTTATCATACAATGCTGATGATGAAATTTCAAGTAGCATTCCATATTTTGTGATATATGCATGTCTCCCTTTCTATACTGTAAGTTGAGAGAAAATGTACCATTCCCAGGAAATGCTTATTTATATCAATTAGCATAGTGCCTGGGGCAGATGACGTGTTCATCAAATAAAAGTTGAATAAATGGATAAGATTAATATTTACTTATTTCAGTGTATACACATGTATTTTATGAAAATATTTATTTAAATAAATGTACATAACTCATATCAATAACAGAACCTCTTGAATATATTTGCTTATAAATTATCCAGATTTCATTTTGATAAGTTCTCCTTTCTAAAATAGTAAGACTAAATCCATAAAATGCAAATATAATTATTCAAATTATTCACTCAGGTTTAAAATCAATTCTGTGTTTTTTTTTTTAAATAAAGTGACTGGGAATTGTATTAGTCTGTTTTCACACTGCTATAAAGTACTACCTGAGACTAGATAATTTATAAAGACAAGAGGTTTAGTTGACTCAGAGTTCTGCATGGTTGGGGAGGCCTCAGGAAACTTACAATCATGGCAGAAGGTGAAGAAGAAGCAAACATCTTCTTCACAAGGCATCAGGAGAGACAGCAAGGGGGGAAACACACTATACTTCTTAAACCATCATATCTTGTGAGAATTAACTCACTATCATGAGAACAGCATGGGGAGAATCCACTCCCATGATCCAATTACCTCCCACCAGATCCCTCCCCTGACATGTAGGGATTACAATTTGACATGAGATTTGGACTCAAAGCCAAACCATATGAGGAATTTAGTCAAAGCAATAAACCTGTTTCAGTAAGTTGTCTGAAAAACGTTAAACAAATAAGCTCATTAAAGTAGATATATTAGAACTTTCTTGACATTTGATCAAAGTCAAATGAAGTAATATTGTGTTTTGGATCAAAAATTAAAGCTTTCATTCTTCCATAAGAAATATACTCTGACAGTCTAAAATTTCTTTTTTGAGCCATAATCAGTTCTATTTAATAAATTATAGTTAATTGTTATCACTGAGAATATACATAACAAATTTACATCATAATTTTGTTTCATTACAGCCTCTTAAAAATAAAAAATCTGCTTAAGAATGAGGAGAGTGGGCATCTGTAACAGAGAGACTACCACAAATGTCTCTGTTGACCCTAATAACACAACAATAGGATTAAAATTACTTGCACATTATAGGATTTGCCAATTATGAAAATATTTAGATTCACACCCAATGATTTATAAAATCAAAATGGAATATTATATTAGTTCCCTACTGCTGCTGAAATAAATTACCACAAATTCAGAGGCTTGAAGCAATGTGAGTTTAGATCAGAAGTCTAAAGTCTAGGTGCCAGAAGTGCTGTATTCCTTCTGGAGGTTTCAAGAGAGAATCAGTTTTCTTTCCTGTTTCACTATTAAGTTTTTAAAAATTCCTTAAAATTATAGAATTATACTTCCTCTAATCATGGCATCCAAAGGCCATGTTACAGAACTTCCACAAAATACCAATAGGCCTTCCTCTGTTTTTTTTTTTCATTTAATCTGCCCCTAAGGAGATAGAATGATTCATTTGATTTGCAAGTACAGAAAACAGCTAGGCACAAACATCTTCTGTCTTACTCTTCATCCTCTTGGGAGCAAGTTTGCCTATTAAAAACCCAAGCTCTCTTCAGCTATTCCATGACAGCTAAGCAAATGTGTAGAACTCTATTTGCAATGCTCATTATTAAAATGTTTCACCCTGAAGAGAATGTCAGATTTACAAATGATGAACATAAAATGAACGAGGGAAATGGAACATCTTTAGATGAGATACAAATAATTGATTAACACATAGTTGCTTAACATTATGGCTTCAGAGATGATGGCTAAAGTAAGTCTATTACACATACGTTGTGGTGGATAATATTAGGTGTTAATTTGATTGGATTGAGGGATACCTAGATGGCTGGTAAAGTATTGCTTCTGGGTGTATCTATGAGGGCATTGCCTGAGATTGATATTTGAGTTGGCAGACTGGGAAAGGAACATCCACCCTCAATGTAGGTAGGCACCATCTAATCAGCTACTAGGGCAGCTAGAACAAGGCAAGTGGAAGAAGGTGAGAAAAATTTACTTGGTGAGTCTTCTGGCTCTCTTTTTTCTTCCCATGCCAGATGCTTGCTTCCACTCCTCTTGCCCTTAGACATTAGATTCCAGGATCTTTGATCTTTGGACTCTGGGACTTGAACCAGTGACTTATTGCGGGTTCTTGGGCCTTTGGCCACAGACCAAGGGCTGCACTTTTAGCTTCCTTGGTTTTGAGGCTTTTGGACTCGGATTTAGGCACTATGGGTTTCTCTCCTTCCCCAGCTTGCAGATAGTCCCTATTGTGGGACTTTACCTTGTAATCTTGTGAGCCAATTCTCTCTAACAAAATATCTTTAATATATATACATAAAACTTACTGGTTTTGTCTCTCTGAAGACCTCTTGCTAATACTGATTTCTAACATGAATTAATTCAACAAATATCATCAAGCATTTATTACTTTCTAGGTAATATGCCAGGTGCTAAAATATGTTGGCAAATAATTTGTTATGTTAAAAATCTATTAATTTATTTAACAGCTATTTGCTAAGAGTTTAATATATAGCAAGCACTTGAGGGATTAAGGAATTGTTAACTCAGTTTTGGTATAGAATTTAAAGTAGCAGATTTGTTGTAATTTTTAATTAAAATGTTTATATAATAAGAAATATGCATAAAAGAAGCTTTGATGTTGCTTATGTTTTCTTTTTCTTCTTCGTCTTGGTCAAACATCTATAGCCATTAATTTTATTTGCACTCTATCACATCACTTGAAACAGCCTATTAAATCAATATGATCAAAGCAAACGTATGGTTCCCAAAGACATCCTTCTTACAAAACACATATTTTGATTCATGAACAGAATTTGATTTTGAGACAATTTTCTTTATTCAGAAATGCCCACTACCCATCATTTATTCCTTCCTTCCCTCTTCCTTTTCTTTTTCTTCCTACCTTCCTTCTTCTCTTTCTTTTTATATTGATGGATAAAACTGTAAGTGCTTTTCATATACATGATGTTTTGAGGATATATTCATTGCAGAATGAATTATAGTTATTAACATATGAATTACCTCCCACAGTTATTCTTTTACGTGATGAGGACGCTTTACAACCATTGTTTTAACATTGTTCAATAATACATTATGACTTATAGTCACTATGCTGTGCAATGTATTTTTTCAACTTATTCCTTATATTTAACTAAAATTTTGTATCCTCTGATCATTATCTCCCCAATATTTCCCCACTCCAGCCATCCTAGCTCCTGTTTACCACCATTGTACTCTCTGCTTCTATGAGTTCAACATTTTTAGATTTCACATATGAGTGAGATAATGCAGTATTATCTGTTTGTGACTTACTTCATTTAACAAAACATCCTCCATGTTAATTCAAGCCATTACAAATAACAGAATTTTCTGCTTTTCTGTGGTTGAACAGTATTTCATTATCTGTATGTCTTGCGTAGTCCTCTTGGTTTTCTGCCTATAATCTGTCTCGTCTTTTTGCAAACTCTTCCTTTGCCAGTCTTTCACTGGGAATGTTTCCTGTGGTCATTCTAAGTCCCGTTTTTCATGGTACGTTCCTCCCCTCAACCTCTATATCTTCAGTTCTGCTGATAATTCTTGAATCTAGCTCCCAAGTGGAGATACCTCTATGGAGGTATAAAGCTGTGCAATCAAATAATTAATTTCATGGTCATACGTCATAAAATACTCTAGAACCTCTGAATAAAATATAGAGCTCTCCCAAATCCTATTTCTTTTCCTATTACCTCTGTCTCATTAAATGTTACCAACATCCACACAATTAGCAAAACAAAAGTTAAAAAGTAACTTTTACCAAAATTCCTGGGCCTAATGTTAAAGTAGGCACACAGGAGACTTCTCAGAATCGGGAAAATAAAGACATGTATAAGAAGTGTAAATGACCTAAGCTTTGAGAAAAAAAAAGAAGTCTAGCAAAGAAGTAGAAAAATACTTTTGAAAACATAAAGGAAGATGTTTAAATAAAAAGTTAAAATTGGTGAACACTAGCATATATCTTGGCATAGGCCTATTTTAAGTTATATTATATGGAAAGTAATAAGAACCTTTAATCTCTAGTCAGGCATTTTTAATCTATTATTTATTGGTAAGAGGGCAAAGCAAATGGCAAAATAGGACAACCCCATTATTGTTCTTCTACAGTAACATAAATTTGAACAGTTATCCATATGTGAAAGTATCTTCAGAAGAGCTAAGGAAGTGAGGGGAAAGATCATAGGGCATTGTTTTGGCATAATAATAAGAAAAGCTGCATTGAATAGGGTAGAAAAAATGTACTGCCTTATCCATGTCATTCCTCTCTCAACTCCAGGAAGCACAATGTGAAAAATACACTATCTTCTTAGAAAAAAGAGAAGACAGTGAGCATAGGACTTTGTCTTGGTACACCGGGGCCATCATACTAAAACCCAGTACCAGGAAGAACCCTAAATCCCCTCAATCTATGCCCATACTGTAGACTGAGCCTCGTGATCTGCCCCAGTGCCAGGTAAGAACCTGTAGCTGCCTTAAAACAAACTTGGTCTCTGGGTCAAATCACTGCTGGCTGACTACAGAAGGCTTGACTTCCAGAAAAACCTTACAGGAGACAGCCCTCAGATGCTACAGACTTCATGACTTCATGTGTGCCCCACTATTGTACTAGCTTCAGTGGCTGTGGACTTTGTGTGCACCCCAGCATTGCACCAGCCTTGATGTCCATAGGATTACAGCTTGATACTGCACTAACCATGGAAATCTGATGCTTAATTCATCTCTAACATTGCAACTGCTGCAGTTGTTATAGGCTTAGAGATCACATTAGTTGACCAGCTCAGAATCTCTGGACAGAGTTAATGCTTTCTTTTTTTTTTTTTTTTTTGAGACGGAGTCTCGCTCTGTCACCCAGGCTTGAGTGCGGTGGCCGGATCTCAGCTCACTGCAAGCTCCGCCTCCCGGGTTCACGCCATTCTCCTGCCTCAGCCTCCCGGGTAGCTGGGACTACAGGCGCTGCCACGTCGTCCGGCTAGTTTTTTTTGTATTTTTTAGTAGAGACGGGGTTTCACCATGTTAGCCAGGATGGTCTCGATCTCCTGACCTCGTGATCCGCCCGTCTCGGCCTCCCAAAGTGCTGGGATTAGAGGCTTGAGCCACCGCGCCCGGCCAAGTTAATGCTGAAGAGTATTTTTAGATAAATCCAGACTGCAAAGACTGGAATATGTATTTACTTTTTCAATGTGCAGGCACCAGTGAATAATCACAAGGATCAGAAACAATCAGGGAAAGATAATGTCACCAAATAAACAAAACAAAATGTCAGTGGCCAACCCTAAGGTGATGGAGATGTATGAACTGCCCCTGAAAATTTCAAAATAGCCATTTTAAGGAAGTTCAGAAAACTTTAAGAAATCAAAGAGAAATAATAAAAAAAAAAATGAGGAAAACCAAAAAGGAACAGAATAAAGAATTTAACAGCAAGAATAAAATAAAAATTAAAAGTGAAATAAAACACAAATCCTAAAGCTAAAAAGTATAATGAAAGAAGTAAGAAATTTAATAGAGAGCATCATCAGCAGAATTGATCAAGCAGAAGAATGAATCTGTGAACTCAAAGACAGGTCATATGAAAATATACAGTCATGGGAAAAAATAAAGAAAATGAAGAGATCCTGCAAGATTTACAGGACAGCATGAAAAGAGCAAATCTTTGAGTCACTGAAGTTTAAAAGGCAATAGAGAAAGACAAAAGGGTAGAAAGCTTACAGTAAGAAACTTTTCAGCCCTAAAGAAAGGCACACATAGTCCAGTAAAGGAAGATCAAAGTGAACATCATATTTGATATAATTAAGAATACAGGAAGACATATTATTATCCAGCTATCAAAGATCAAAAACAAGGATAAAATCATAAAAGCAGCAAGATAAAATAGCAAAAGGAAGTTCCAATACATCTGGCAGCAGACTTTCTTTTTATAGGTTAGGAGGAGTGGGATGATATATTCAAAGTGCTGAAGAAAAAATAAGCAAAAACCTGTCAGCAAAGAATACTGTGCTCAGTAAAACTGTTCTTCAGAAATGAGGGAAAGATATTTTCCCAGGCAAAAAAAAAGCTGAATAAATTTATCACCACCAGGCCGGCATTACAGGAGATAATAAAAGGATTATTATTCAAGCTAAAAGAAATGATGCTGATGAGCAACACAAAAACATTTGGAAGTAGAAAACTCACTGGTAAAAGTAAATAAAGTCAAAATTAGAATATGCCAATACTGTAATGACAGTAGGTAAATCATTCATACCTTTAGTATGAAAGTTAAAAGCAAAGCTATTAAAAATAATAATTGCATTTATAAAACAATATGAAATATGCAAAGATGTTAATGTTGGTATCAAAAATTCAATCTCTCAGCGAAGATAACTCCAGCTGGTGCAGAGCCCCTAGAGTTTGATGTGGAAGTATCTATAGTGGAACATGACCTGCGGCACCAATGCCCCAAGTTTCAACTTGCTCCTCTAGGAGACCTTAGCCTTAGCGAAACTATTGGGCATGAACAGAGCAGGGTGATCTTGCCTGTGAGACAGGGTTAGTCTTATCTGAGAATGCTCCTGTGTGTTGGCCTCTCCTGGTGCCCCACCTGGCCATATCTGCTTGTAGTGCAGCATTGTATGACTAGTCAGAGTGTCTTCCAGGGTCTTGCATTATAGCTCCCATGCTGGCAGACCTTGCCTGACTGTCAGAGAGCTCCAGCAGAGCAGCTCACATTGACACACAGCAGCCCACCTTTCCATACCACAGCACCTCCATGCTACTTTGCCAGCATGCACTTTCCCATGACCATGCCGACATTGCTATGCTAGCATGTGTGCACATGGAAAAAAACCTACCTCCCCTTCCTTGCCAGTATACGTGTGTATGCATTCCAATGTGGAACTACTGCTGTGAGCACACCACCTCCCCAACTGTGCCACCATTGCCAATGTAAACACAGAGAAGGAGACAAGCAGCCCCACCCCACACTGCCATTACAGTCAGTGCATTCATGGCATGGAGACCACAAGATCCATGCCCACTTGCATCTCACTCCCATGCTGACACTGTAGCCAGACCAAACCTGCACATAAAGACTGGCAGCCCCATCCCCACACAGCACTACCAATCCCACTGTCATAAAGGAATGCGCAGAAAGTGCCAACCCTCTTCCTGCCAGTGCCCTGCCCCTGCACCAACAGTGCCACTGACATGAATGTGCCCACAGTCACCAATGGTCTCATCGCCAGCACGTGCTATGCTATAACCACCACCACTGCAAACATGCACATGGAGACTGGCACATCTGTGCCAACCAGAACCTCATCTCAGCCAATGAGTATGCACCCCACTGTGTAGGTGCTCCTGCTGGCACATGTGTACAAGCATAGATCCTACTGGTACTGACCAGCAAAGCACTTTGGCTGGCACCATCTATTGGAGTGTTATAAGCAATCCAGGAACACTTTGGTCCCTGCGGGGTAGTAAATTCATAACCTCAAGAGGCAAGAGAACAAAGCTGGGGGCCCAATACCAGCCCCCCAGAGTTAAAGCATGCAACTCAGGAGTCTTGAGTTGAGCCTTGAGCCCCTCAAATATTTCAGGAATGTATTCAGTTGACTGAAACCACCCTACACCACAATAAAACCCCAAAAGACATCAAAGAAGATTAAAAAAAGAAAATATCCAAAGGACAGAAACTTCAAAAATTGAAGGAGTATCAGACCACAAAAATGAGAAAGAACCAGTGTAAGAACTATGGCACCTCAAAAGGCCAGTGCCTTTTCTTCCAAGTGGCCACAATAGTTCCACAGTAATGGTTCTTAAGCAGGCTAAAATGACAGAAATGGAATTCAGAATACAGATGAAAATGAAAATCACCTAGATTCAGGAGAAAGTCAAATCCTCATCCAAGAAACCTAAGAAATAGAATAAAAACAGACA
Organism: Rhinopithecus bieti; assembly: GCF_001698545.2. Taxonomy (NCBI): domain Eukaryota; kingdom Metazoa; phylum Chordata; class Mammalia; order Primates; family Cercopithecidae; genus Rhinopithecus; species Rhinopithecus bieti. The sequence continues at coordinate 241,066 of NW_016812293.1, read as the reverse complement.
GAAGATGAACGGTGAAATGTGCATTTTAATAAAGAACCAAAATGATCTGAGAGAGATGAAAAACTCACTTCAAGAAGTTCAGAATGTAAACTGCAAGTAGTAATAGCAGAATCAACGAAGGTGAGGAAAAGATCCCAGAGCTTGAGCTTGAAGACTGGATCTTTGAAAAAACTCAGACAAAAAAACAAAACAAAACAAAACAAAACAAAAAACAAAACAAAAAAAAATAAAGAAGAAAATAAAGAGAATGGAAGAATGAGTAATACCTGAGATAAATATGGGATTAGGTAAAGATATCTAGACAGCATCTCTGAAAACGAGGGTGAGAAAGCAAGCAACCCCACCAGGCTGACTCTATATCTTTCATCAGAAACCCGACAAGCCAGAAGACATTGGGTGCCTATATTTAGCATTCTTAAAGGAAAGATTTTTCCAACCAAGAATCTTATGTCCTGTCAAACAAAGCTTCATAAGCAAAGGAGAAATAAGACCCTTTTTATTAAAAGCAAATGCTAAGGAAATGTGTTACTACCAGACCTGCCTTACAAAAGGTATTGAAGAAAGTGTTAAATATAGGAAGGAAAGATCATTACTAGCCACTACAAAACACACAAGTACAGGATCCAGTGACACTATGAAACAACCACACACAAAAAAGTCTGCATAATAACCAAGATAACAGGATCAAATTTACCCATATCAATTCTAACCTTGAATGTAAATAAGTTAAATGCCCCAATTAAAAGTCACAGAGTGCTAAGTGGATAAAGAAGCAAGAAAACTGTATGCTGTCTTCAAGAGACCCATCACACATGTAATTACACATGGAGGTTCAAAGTAAGGTGATAAAGTAAAATCTACCAAGCAAACAAAAACAGAGAAAAAAAGCAATTGTTGTCAATCTACTCTGAGGGAAAGAAATAAAAAAACAAACTTTAAACCAACACAAATTAAAAAGTAGGCATTGCATAATGGTTAAGGACTCAATTCAACAAGAAGACCTAACTATTGTAAATATAAACACTGCCAGATACATACAGCAAGTTCTTAGAGAAACCTATTTAGGGACTTAGAAATCCCCACATTAATAGTGGGAAATTTCAACACTCCACTTATAATATTAAAAAAAAAATCACTGAGGCAGAAAAGTAACAAAGATATTCAGAACTGGAGCTTGACGCCTGACCAAATGGGCCTAATGTACATTTACAGAACTTTCCACCACAAAACAACAGAATATACATTCTTCTCATCTTCATATTGTACATGCTTTAAAGTCAACTACAGAGTCAGGCATAAAACAATCCTCGGCTGGGCGTGGTAGCTCAAGCCTGTAATCCCAGCACTTTGGGAGGCCGAGACGGGTGGATCACGAGGTCAGGAAATCGAGACCATCCTGGCTAACACGGTGAAACCCCGTCTCTACTAAAAATTACAAAAAATTAGCCAGACGAGGTGGCGAGCGCCTGTAGTCCCAGCTGCTCGGGAGGCAGAGGCAGGAGAATGGCATAAACCTGGGAGGCAGAGCTTGCAGTGAGCTGAGATCCAGCCACTGCACTCCAGCCTGGGTGACAGAGCGAGACTCCGTCTCAAAAAACAAAACAAAACAAACAAACCAAACCACACTCTTAGACCACAGTGCAATAAAAATAAAAATCAATGCCAAGAAACGTGGTCAAAACCATAAAACTATATGAAAATTAAACAACCTGCTCCTATATGATTTCTGGGAAAATAATGACATAAGTCCAAAAATTCTGTGAAACTAATGAGAGCAAGAATAAAACATCCAGAATCTCTGGAATACAGCTAAAAGAATGCTAAGAGGGAAGTATATTGCAATAATCACCCACATAAAAAAGCTAGAAAAATATCCATTTAACAATCTAACACCACACTAGAGGAACTAGAGAAAGAAGAACAAATCAACCCCAAAGCTAGCAGAAGACAAAAAATAATGAAAATCAAAGCTGAACTGAACGAAACAGAGACACAAAAACCATACAAAGCATCAACAAATCCAGGAATTTTTTTTATTGGAAAGACCTAATAGGATAGATGGACTATCAGCTAGATCAATTTTAAAAAAAAAGAGAAAGTCCTAATGAACATAATCGGAAATGACAAAGGAGTCATTACACATTAACCCCACAGAAACACAATAAAACTTTCAAAGACTACTATGAACACCTCCATGCACACAATCGAGAAAACCTAGGAGTTAATAAAATCCTGGAAACATACAACTTCCTAAGTTTGATCCAGGAAGAAATTGAATCCTTGAACAGAACATAATGAGTTCCAAACTTGAACCAGTAATAAAAAGTCTACCAAACAATAAAATTCCAGGACCAGTTAGATTCACAACCAAATTCTACCAAACGTATAACGAAGACCTGGTACCATTCCTATTGAAACTATTCCACAAAATGAGGAGGAGTAACACCTACCTAACTCATTATATGAGGACAGCATCATCCTAACACCCAAACTTGGCAGAGACATAACAACAACATGAAAAACTTCAGGCCAATATCCTTGATGAACATTGATGCAAAAATCCCCAACAAAATACTAGCAAACAAAATCCAGCAGTACATCAAAAAGCTAATCTACCATGTTCAAGTAAGCTTTATCCTTGGGATGCATAGTTGATCAACAGACACAAATCAATAAATGCAATTCATCACAAAAACAGCCGTAAAAACACCACATAATCATCTCAATAAACGCATAAAAGGCTTTAAATAAAATTCAATATTGCTTCTTGTCAAAAATCCTCAACTAAGTAGTCAGTGAAGGAACATATTTCAAAATAATAAGAGCCATCTATGTAAAACCCACAGCCAACATCATACTGAATGGGCAAAAGCTAGAAGCCTTTCCCTTGAAAATGATAAGAAGACAAGGACGCCCTCTCTCACTACTCCTATTCAACATAATCCTGGAAGTCCTAGCCAGAGCAATTAGGCAACAGAAAGAAACAAAGGACATCCAAAAAGGAAGAATCAATATTATTAAAGGGGCCATATGGCCCAAGGCAACGTATAGAGTCAAAGCTATTCCTATCAAAATACCAAAGACATTCTTCACAGAATTGGAAATAAACTAGTCTAAAATTCATATGGAACCATAAAAGAGCCCTAGTAGTCAAGGCAATCCTATGCAAAAAGAAAAAAGCTGGAGACATCACATTATCCAATTATGAACTATAATACAAGACAACAATACCAAAAACAGCATGATACTTCTACAAAGCAGACAATAGATACAAATAACAGAATGGAGCCTAGAAATAATGCTGCACACCTATAATCGTCTCATCTTCAACAAAATCAACAAAAACAAGCAATGGGGAAAGGATTCTCTATTCAATAAATGGTGGTAGCCATATGCAGAAGATTAAAATTGAACCCCTTCCTTATACCATACACAAAAATCAACTCTAGATGGATTAAAGATGCAAATGCACAACCTAAAATTATAAAATTTCTGGAATGTAGGAAATACCATTCTGAACATAGACCCTGACAAAGATTTCATAATGAAGATGCCAAACACAATTGTAACCAAAGCAAAAAGAGACAAATGAGATCTAATTAAACTAAAGAGCTTCTGCACAACCAACAAAACTATCAACATTGTAAACAGCCTACAAAATCGGAGAAAATATTTGCAAACTCTTCATCTGACAAATGTCCAATATCCAGAATCTATACAAAGAACTTAAATAAATCGGCAAGCAAAAACGAAACCACCCCAATAAAAAGTGGGCAAAATATATAAACAGACATTTTTAAAACTAAGATATACACGTGGCCAACTAGCATATAAATAAATGCTCAACTTAATCACTACAGAAATGCAAATCAAAATTACAATGAGATATTTCATACCAGTCAGAGTGGCTATTATTCAAAAGTCAACAAATAACTGATGCTGCTGGGGACATGGGGAAAAGGGAACATTTATACAATGCTGCTAGGAATCTACATTAGTTCAGTCACTGTGGAAAGCAGTTTGGCAACTTCTCAAATAACTTAAAATAAAATTATCACTCAACCCTACAATCCTACTGTGTCTGGAATTGGTGGGTTCTTGGTCTCACTGACTTCAAGAATGAAGCTGTGGACCCTGGTGGTGAGTATTACAGTTCTTAAAGATGGTGTGTCCGGAGTTTGTTCCCTCAGATGTTCAGATGTGTCTGGAGCTTCTTCCTTCTGGTGGGATCATGGTCTTGCTGACAGGAGTGAAACTGCAGACCTTTGCGATGAGTGTTACAGCTCATAAAGACAGCATGGACCCAAAAAGTGAGCAGCTCATAAAGACGGCATGGACCCAAAAAGTGAGCAGCAGCAAAATTTATTGCAATGAACGAAAGAACACAGCTTCCACAGTGTGCAAGGCGACCCAAGCAGGTTGCCACTGGCTGGCTTGGGCAGCCTGCTTTTATTCCCTTATCTGGCTCCACCCACATCCCGCTGTTTGGTCCACTTTACAGAGAACTGATTGGTCCTTTTACAGAGAGCTGATTGGACCATATTGACAGAGTGCTGATTGGTGCATTTATAATCCCTGAGCCAGACACAGAGTGCTGATTGGTGTATTTACAATCCTCTAGCTAGAGATAAAATTTCTCCAAGTCCCCACTAGGTTAGCTAGATACAGAGTACTGATTGGTGTATTTACAAACCCTGAGCTAGACACAGAGTGCTGATTGGTGCGTTTATGATCCCTTAGCTAGACAAAAAAGTTCCCCAAGTCCCCACCAGACTCAGGAGCCCAGCGGGCCTCACCCAGTGGATCCCGCACCAGGGCTGCAGGGGGAGCTGCCCATCAGGCCCCAACACAGCCTGCACTGCTCAGTCCTTGGGCGGTGGATAGAACCAGGCGCCACGGAGCAGGGGCCGGCGCCTGTCCGGGAGGCTTGGGCCACGCGGGAGTCCATGTCCGAGTTGGGGGCTTGGGCATGGCAGGCTGCAGGTCCTGAGCCCTGCCCCGCAAGGAGGCAGCTGAGGCCCTGTGAGAATTTCAGCGCAGCCCGGGCAGTGCTGGGGGACCGGGCACAACCTCCGCAGCTACTGGCCCGGGTGCTAAGCCCCTCACTGCCCTGGGCCTGCGGCGCCGACTGGCCACTCTGGGTGTGGGGCCCGTCAAGCCCGCGCTAGCGCCGGTAGGAACTCCCGCTGGCCCATGAGTGCCCGCGCAGCCCTGGTTCCCGCCTGCGCCTTTCCCTCCACACCTGCCTGCAAGCAGAGGGAGGCGGCTCCGGCCTCAGCCAGCCCAGTGAGGGATTCCCACAGTGCCTCGGGCTCCTCAAGCGCTGCCAGAGTGGACGCGGAGGCCGAGGAGGCGCCCAGAGAGAGGGCTGCTAGCACGTTGCCACCTCTCACTGCTATTGGGTATGTAGCCAAAGGAATATAAATCTTTCTATCATAAAATCAATGCATGCCTATGTTCATGGCAGCACTGTTCACAATGGCAAAGACATGGACTCCTTCTAAATGCCCATCAATGTAGCCTGCATAGAGAAAATGTGGTACATGCACACCATGGAATACTCTGCAGCCATAAAAAGAAGGAGATTATGTTCTTTTTGACAACGTGGATGGAATTGGAGTGCATTATTTTAAGCAAACCAATACAGCAAGGGAAAACCAAATACCGTATGCTCTAACATAAGTGGGAGCTAAACATATTTGAGATATATGGACACGAGGAAGGGAACCACAGACACTGTAGTCTACTTAAGTGTGGAGAGTGGGAGGTGGGTGAGGATTGAATAACAATTGATATTGTGCTGATATCTGGGTCATTAAATAGTCTGTATACCAAACTCCCATAACACACAATTTACCTATGTAGCAAACCTCCTAATTTATTTTAGATTCGTGTGTCCCCTGAATCTAAAATAAAAGTTAAAAATATGTGGGGGAAAGTTGAGGTAAAGTGTAGAGTTTGGTTTTTTCCTCACATTCAAAGTTAAGTTGCTATCAGCTTAAAATAATCTTTTATGATTATAAAATACTTTTTGTAAGGGTCACAGTAACCACAAAGAAAAAAATCTATAACAGAAACACAAAAAAATGAAAAGCAAAGAATGAAACATACTAATAAAATAACTTATCAACAAAGAAAGACAGTAAGAGATCAGCAAATATAAGATATACAAAACAACTGAAAACAACAAAATGAAAGTATAAGTCCTTGTATATCTAGATTAAATTATCCAATCAAAAACGTAGAGGCACTGAATGGAAAAAAAAAATCAAGAGTGTATACCAGCTAGAAGAGAGGGTCTTCAAATGTAAGGACACACATAGACTGCAAGTAAAGAAATTCAAAAAGACATGCCATGAGAATGGAACCCAAAAGAGAGCAGAAAGTTATATGTATATCTGAAATATCAACACTATATTTCAGATAGAATAGCCTTTCAATCAAAAACTGTAAAAAGAGACAAGGTCATTATATCATGATAGCAAGGTCAGTTCAGCAAGAGGGATTTGCCTCATTCTTCCTCAACAAAAGTAATTGAGTAAAAGCAATGGCGTCAGAATAATGTCAAACATGCACATATGTGATCTCAGTGTATAACCATTATAATGTTTTCATGGATGTACTTTTACACAAAACTGGACATTTGGTGAAACTCTTACTCCTCAGCTTTGATTCTCACCTCCGTATGACCATGTAAATTTTCCCCATCATCCTCCAAAGGCCCTTCATTGTTCTAGGGTAAAGTCTAATCATCCTTAGCATGGCTTATAAGGAGCTTTATGATCAAGCCTCTGTTGATCTACACCACACACACACGTGCGCGCACACACACACACAGAGTCAACTCCTTAGTGCAATCTTCCCCAACCTCCTTATAGATGTTTAAGTCAAACAGTTAACACTGTAATTTTCTTGTTTGATGCTTAATACTGTTTGTAAATGCAAAACTGTAACCTCTATGGAGCAGGGTCTGTATTTGTTTTGCTCACCAATATACCTCTAGGACACTGCAGAAGAGAGCTGCTGTCAAAATAAGTATTTCAAAATTAAAGACTAGTTTGTTATATATTTTCATTTTTTTCAAAAGCTTATATTTTTATGCTTTACTTTTTAATTATTTAATCTTCCCAGTATAATTTTGTATTCATACTTATATATAAACTTCTACTTATGTACATTTAAGTTATTAACTTTAATCCTGGCATTGTCAGAATTGGTCCTTTTCCTCAGAATTCTACAACCATTTTACTGCTCAGACTCTTGCAATTAAATCTAATTATTGTATCTTCATGTTTTCACTTGGAATTGTAGTTGGCTATTACCTGAGATTGGTTTCACGCCAGAATTTTCAAGATTTGGCTTTACGTGATTCCTGTTTCTCATGCTGCTCATTCCATTTCTTGGTCTGCAATGACTTTGCCCTATTT
>NW_016812293.1:215424-233314 GCF_001698545.2 Rhinopithecus bieti | reverse complement strand
TTTTTTTTTTTTTTTTTTTTTTTTTTTTTTAGTGTCAGATTGTGTTAAACAGATTGGCGGGAGAGAGTGTTGATTGAACAAGCTTTGATTAATAATGCAATGACAGCCCCCAGCCATGAGTAGGAAGGAACTGCCTGAACAACACTCCCCAGGTTTACATGATACCTGTGGTTCTTATGTCTGAGCCTGTAATGCCAGAAGAGAAGCACCTGTCTAGAAATTATTTTATTTTATTTTATTATACTTTAAGTTCTGTAATACATGTGCAGAACTTTCACTTCAATACAATAAATCAGTTTTCTCATTGTACCCTTTGGAACCTGTGAGTGGTTTTGAATTTCAAATATTGACAATCAATGATTGTCTTTTCATATATTTGATTTCTCTGTTACTTTCCCGGTAATATGGGTCCTCTTTGACTTGAGTTTTATTATTCATAGCATTATTGACTTCAGCTTATCTAATTTTGCTTCAAACTCAACTCTGTTTTTGAGTGTGTGTTTCTTCAAAGTGTATCATACACCAGCTTCCTAATATAGTTTAGATTTTATGGTAAAGTGAAATTTCCAGTGCCCTTAAATATGTTGCCTTTAATATATGGTGCCTCAATTTATTTTCCAATGTCAATATGTAATTAATAAACAAAAAATAAAAAATAAGGGCACAGTGCGGTGACTCACACCTGCAATCCCAGCACTTTTGGAGGCCAAGGTCGGTGGATCACTTGAGGTCAGGAGTTCAATACCAGCCTGGCCAACATGGTGAAACCTCATCTCTACTAAAAATACAAAAATCAGCCCGGGTGTGGTGGTGGGTGCCTGTAATCCCAGCTATTTGGGAGGCTGAGGCAGGAGAATTGCTTAAACCCTGGAGGTGGAGGTTGCAGTGAGCCGGTATCACGCCATTGCACTCCAGCCTGGGCAACAGGAGTGAAACTCTATCTCAAAAAAAAAAAAAAAGATTCTTGACTATAAGTGAAGGATTGAATATATGCTTAAATATTTTGTAAAATATAACTCCTACATAGAGTTGCTGGACTTAGCAATAAAACTAAAGGACACTTAATTAAGTATGTCTTAAATTACATATTCCTATATTTACTCATATAAAGTAGTATTTGTTATTTATCTGAAATTCACCTTAACCTGAGAGCCCTGTATTTTACCTAGCAACCTATTATCACACATTATCTAATATTTATAATTTACACACTTATTTTTATGAATAGTTAAACCAGAATTGGCAGATATCAGAAACTATAGATTTCAGACCTAGAAGGAAGTCTTACTTAGAATAATTATTAACTATTAAATATTTTGCATATAAAGTATTCATTTTTGACTTTAAACCATGTATTTAAATGGGTGCTTATGTAATTACTTTTTTGAGTAATTTTGTGATCATAATTTTGTTCTTTCCTTTTGTGCTTGTCACTATAATCTCTGCCATTTGTACCACATTTATTTTTTGTTATATGTTTTTCTGTTTCTTAATTAATTAAGTGGATTATTCTTTAATTCATTTTGAATTTTCAGTTGCTTTCTTCTTGTTGCCTATTCTTCCTGAAGAAATCCTATAGATCAACTAAACACCTGAGTCAGATTAAAAACTTTATTGATGAGCCAAGAAATATTTTAATGATATTTAATATTTAATAACATTAATGATTTAATAACTTTTATTACTGACCACAAAATTAGGTAAAATCCCCTGAAAGGTATATGAGAGGCATTCAGTTTCTTAAATCAAATTATTAATATATGTAAATAACACAGCTGTACTTGTATTTTTTTGGAAAGAAGAGATTACTCAAGAAAATGCTTTTATACTTAAGTTATCATACAGAAAAATACACAACTGAAACATTTCCAAAAATTGAAGTATAATAAAAGTATATTGCTGTGAAACATTTGCAAAGACATGCAGATTCATTCAGGAGTAGGCCCATTTTAAGAATTTAAACATTTCAGGCACACTGGAAACAATTCCAGCAATAAGTCATTGGTTTGTCAAAGCCAGTCTAATAATACCCTTATTAACTATTTTGTGAGTGCTTACTGTGTATGAGCCAGGACTGCACTTAGCTAACATTTTACCTTCATTTCCATGTTCTATCTTTACTTTAACACTGTGAGATAGCAATATTCTTCTTGCTTTTTGGAAGAGAAAATGTATGGCTTTTTAGAACAGATTTTTTAACTTTCAGAAAACAAAATGTATATTAAGCAATTATATTTAAATGTGCTTTAACATTTAAAGGTAGGTAAAATAAAAATAGGTAACTTTTCTTTTTTTTATACCGTTATCACTACTTATCTTTTACTGGGATAGAAACTCTCATTGCTCCTCACAAGGAAATAGACTATTGCATCTGAGACAATTGCATACTAACACAGTTACACCTCAATTTCCACCCCAGTATGCTACATGCTAGCAGTGATTTTGGGCAAAATACCCTCAGTCTTCATTTTCTTATCTGTAAATTTAGATTAACAGTCACTGTATCATAGGGCTGCTGTGGCAATTAAATGAGACAATACATAAGATAGATTTAGTATCTGGCTCATAGTCAGTATTCAATAACTTCTGGTAATCATTAATTTAACTTATGGTAGACTAAATTTTTCCAGGTCAGGTTTTGTCTCTCTTGTTATCACGTTTTTCTTTAGTTTATATTGAGTCGAAATTATCTTTTGGCAGTTTTCCTCAGTGTTTATCCCACCTCAGTTATCAGAGGTCCATTTTGCCTTCCTATATTCTTAGTTTATCTATTTTTCCTGCTTCTAATCAGCCAAACAAATAGACCATTCTATTACCAGGGGATTTTCTAATCCAACACTCATTTTCTATGTCACATTGCAGAAGCAGGCAAACAAAATGATCTGTTATAAAGCATACATTTGACAATTTTTTTTTTTTTTGAAACTCTGACACTGAAAAAAAAAAATCTCATTGCTTATCCCTTTAGAAGTAGGTTGGGGGTAAAAGGTGGGCAAGAAGGAACTCGCTGTCTTTTCCATACAAGCAACTGCCTTGAATAATTGACACACTATATGAAATTATCTAAAAACCTTAAAACATGATAAAACTTTATTAGGTTTTAATTAAAAAGTTAAGAAATGGTCATCATGCTAAGTCAAGCAAACTGGTGTTATGCCTGTGTCCCTTCTTCTTAAGATAATCATACAATAGGAATTCAATTGAGTTGTTTTCATTTTTCTTTTTTTGGAACCTTTAATTCATACAAAATTTCTCAACAAATTACATAATTACATCTTCAGAATTTATGTGAAAAATTATGAATGGATGTAATGAAATATTAGGCATAGATGCAAAACACATATATAAACGTCTGTGTGTATATATAAATGAATGTATTTATTATATATATATTTATACATAAACATATATCATATATATGTTACTGTCTGTGTTTATAAAACTGCACACAGATAAGTATGAGAATTTAATGGAAGCGCATTAAAATATTAATCATTTTGCAGTCAAAGGCCATAATCCTAAAAGAACACAGGAACAGAAAACCAAAGACTACATGTTCTTATTTATAAGTGGAAGCTAAACACTGAGCACACATGGACATAAACACAGGAACAACAGACGCTGTAGAGTGCTAGAGCAGGGAGGAGAGATGAAGTCCCGGGTTGAAAAACCACCTCTTGAGAACTATGCTTAGCACCTGAGCACAGGATCTGTACCCCAAACCTCAACATCATGCAATATTCCCATGCAACATACCTGCGCATGTATGCTCTGTATCTAAACTAAGAGCTAAAATTAAAAAACAATTAATCATTTTATCTTATGATTTTATTTCTTTTTATATGTGTAACCTGGTAGTTTCTGAATTTTCAAACATGAACATCTAATTATATTAAAATCAGATATAAGCAGCATCAAGAGAGAAAAGGAAATATAAGACAAAGAGGGGAAGAAAATAAAATCAGATAAAAAATCTAAAAGCATTTTAAAAGATTAAAATGGTTTCAAAAAAGAAACTAACACAGAAAAGAGAGAGTGAGCACAAAGACAATTCCATATTAAGCCTGCAGTAAATGTAGCAGACATCATCAGGATTTTGCATACATTTTTACTTTTTCAAAGACAAGGCTAGACATAGACAACAGGAGATCCAGCATATTGAGAGTGGCGAATGGTTTTTAAGGGTTGATTATTTTCCTGTTTACTCCCCTTCTACTGCTTTCAACTTAGAGTCCGTGTTTCCAGTAGCAGAGAAAACTTGCAAGAACCAATTATATTATTTTTATTCCTAATGTTTTGAGGTAGTAGGGGTTCCTCAAAAATAAAAAAAACAGAATTACCATATGACCCAGCAATTCCGCTACTAGATATATATCAAAATGAAATGAAGTGAGTATGTTGAAGAGTTGTCTAGACTCCCATGTTCATATCATCATTCTTCAAAATAGTCAAGAGATGGAATTAGTCTAACTGTCATCAACATATAAACAGATGAACCAAATGTGGTATATATACACAATAGAAAACTATTCAGCCATAAAAATGAAGAAAATCTTGTCATTTACATAATGAATGAACCTAGAGGACATTTCATTAAGTGAAATAAGCCAAGTACAGAAAGACAAATAAATACTGTTTGATGTCAGTGATATGTGGGATGTAATAATATCGAACTCACAGAAACACAGAATTGTGGTTACCAGGAACTGGAGACAAGAGATGGGAAATGTTGGGGAAAAATGCTTGGGGGGGGTGGTGGTTAATAGTAAAAAGGGCAGGCATTAAAGAGTGTGATTAAGTAAGCACAAATCAAATAAATATTTGGAGGGTTAAAGTCACAGCCTAGTCACAGAAGCCACTTCTTGGCCTCTGATGCTGACATCTGCAATTGGTGAATACATTCTTTATTTGGCTCAGGCCAAATTCTAGGATGCCATGATCAGTTTTTAATTGCAAATATTTTCCCCCTCAGAGTTTACTGGCTTTAGGTCCTGGGTCCTGCCATGTACTGCCTTCAGCTTCCTGGCCCAGTGGTCCACCACTAATGTCAACTTTGTAGTTAGTAAGTCCTATAACGGTAGGCTCCATAGCAAACTTGCTGGCTCTCAGTTTAGTGTGTCCATGCAGCCCTGAAAGTAGGAGAGGCTTCTGAATGCTTGCTAGTCTGTCTGTCTTTCTCTCTCTCTCTAACCAGCAAGTTTCTATTTTTGATTAGGTGTAGACTTCCCCATTTTGACACAGAACAGTGTATATATAGAACTCCTAATCAGAGTAGTATGAATTCTGCAATACCTTCATCTTTCTACCACCTGCACCTCAAACTAAAATCCAGAGAAAAGAAATAAGTAGACATGTAAACACCTGATTCTGATTCACCTATATGTTTCTCCTTTTTTTTCACTATAAATTTCAGGAGGGAAGGGAATTTCCATCTCCTTATTCCTATCTGAATAATTTTATTACATACAACTTTGTTGTCCAACCCACAAAACTAAAGTAGGAAGCACAGTTTAGAGAATGTTTCTCCCATCCAAGTACTAACCAGGCCTGACCCAGTTTAGCTTCAAAGATCAAATGAGATCAAGCATATTTAGTGTGATATGCCTGTAGACTTAGACTGTCTCAAGAAAATAGCCTTGTGATTTTTACACCAAAATTTTGAATGTCACCAGCTAAATATACTTTATCTTCACATTTTTATACCTAATCCTAATCTCTTGCAAGGTAAAGAGACATACTGGTTGAGACAGAATAAAAGTCATGTATTCAAAAAGGGAAAAAGGAAGTTTTAAATTACTACCCATTATGCATGTGTAGTAGTCCATTCTTATGCTGCTAATAAAGACATATCTGAGACTGGATACTTTATAAAGAAAGAGGTTTAGTTGACTCACAGTTCAGCATGGCTGGGGAGGCCTCAGGAAACTTACAATCATGGCAGAAGTGGAGGCAAACATGTCCTCCAAATGACAGCAGGAAGTGGAAGAATGAGAGAAGTGCAGTTCTAAGGGGGGTAAAACCCCCTTACAAAACTATCAGATCTCATTAGATCTCACTATCACAAGGACAGCATGAGGGAATTGCCCCCATTTTTCAATCACCTCCTGTGGGGTCCCTCTCCCAACATGTGGGGATTACAATTTGGATTATAATTCAAGATGAGATTTGGGTGCCTACACAGAGCCAGACCATATAATCCCACCCCTGGTCCCTCCCATATCTCATATCCCTTTCACATTTCAAAACACAAGGATGCCTTTTCAACAGTCTCCCAAAGTCTTATTTCATTCCAGCAAAAGTTTAAGTTCAAAGTCTCATTTGAGACAAGGCAAGTCCCTTCCACCTGTAAGCCTGTAAAATCAAAAGCAAGTTAGTTACTTCCTAGATGCAATTGAGGTACAGGCCATTGGTACCTCAATTAAATACACTCATTAAATACACTCATTCCACATGGGAGAAATTGGTCAAGACAAAGGGGCTACAGGTCCCACGTGAATCCAAAATCCAACAAGAAAGTAATTACATTTTAAAGTTCCAAAACATCTCCTTTGACTCCATGTCTCATATGCAGGTCATGCTGACACAAAAAGCGGGCTCCCACAGCCGTGGACAGCTTGCCCCTGTGGCTTTGCAGGATAAAGCCCCCTCCCAGCTGCTTTCACAGGCTGGTGTTGAGTGTCTGCAGCTTTTCCAAGCACACGGTGCAAGCTGTTGGTGGGTCTATTATTCTGGAGTCTGGAGGATGGTGGCCCTCTTGCCACAGCTCCACTGAACAGTGCCCTAATGGGGACTTACGGGGGCTCTGACCCCACATTTCCCTTCTGCACTGCCCTGGCAGAAGTTTTCCATGAGGACCCTGCCCATGCAGCAAACCTCTGCCTGGACATCTGGGTGTTTCTATACATCCTCTGAAATCTAGGTGGAAGTTCCTAAACTTAATTCTTGAGTTCTGTGCATCCACAAGACCTACAGCACATGGAAGCTGCCAAGCTTGGGGCTCATGTCTTCTCAATCAATGGCCTGAGCTGTACCTTGGCGCCTTTTAGCCATGGATGGAGTGGCTAGGATGCAGGGCACCAAATCTCTAGGCTGCACACAGCAGGGGGGGCCTGGGCCTGGCCCTGGCATGAGAGGGGCTGCTGTGAAGATCTCTGAAATGCCCTGGAGACATTTTCCCCATTGTCTTGGTGATTAATATTCTGCTCCTTTTTTACTTATGCAAATTTCTGCAGCAGACTTGAATTTCTCTTCAGAAAACGGGGTTTTCTTTTCTACTGCATTGTCAGGTTGCAAATTTTCCATACGTTTATGCTCTGCTTCCTCTTGAACACTTTGCTGCTTAGAAACTTCTTCCACCAGACACCCTAAATCGTTTCTCTCAAAATCAAAGTTGCACAGATCTCAAGGACTGGGATAAAATGCCACCAGACTCTTTCCATAGCGAGAGTGACCTTTACTCCAGTTCCCGACAAAATACTCATCTCCATTTGAAGCCACTTCGGCCTGGACCTTGTTGTCCATATCACTGTCATCATTTTGTTCCAAGTCATTCAACAAGTCTCCGGGATGTTACAAACTTTTTCACATTTTTCTTGACTTCTGAGTGCTCCAAACTCTTCCAATATCTGCCTATTATCCAGTTACAAGTTTACTTCCATATCTTTGAGTATTCTTATTGCAGCACCCCACTCTACTAGTACCAATTTACTGTATTAGTTCATTCTCACACTGCTAATAAAGACATACCCAAAACTGGGTGATTTATAAGGGAAAGAGGTTTAATTGACTCACAGATCAGCATGGCTGGGGAGCCCTCAGAAAACTTACAATCATGGCAGAAGGGAAAGCAAACACATCCTTTCTTATGTGGCAGCAGGAAGAAGAATGAGAGAATTGCAGAGCAAAGAGGGGAAAAGTCCCTCACAAAACCATCATTTCTGTTAAGAACTCAATTACGTTCCTGAGAACAGCATAAAGGAAGTGCCCCCATGATTCTATCACCTCCCATGAGGTCCCTCGCGCACATGTGGGAATTACCATTCAGATTATAATTCAAGATGAGATTTGAGTGAGGACACAGAGCCATACCATGTCAGCATATTATAGACACCTTGAAAAAAATCTCTTCAATAACTATATGCTATCCTGCAAGAGGGTTGTAACATAACCTATTTAAATGTCTCCATAGTATTCCAAATTTCAGTAAATTTTGTATTTTATATCTGTGAGTGTTATCTCTTTCCAGAAATTAATATACTAATATCATTGTTAGATAAACATTTATTCTAAAGGTGTTATTATTATTATTCATAGTTCTTAGATTTGGGGCTTCCATATTTGGAAATATCAGCATTCAGAACAGTGAGATTACTTGTCAGAAAAATGCTAGAGGACATGTCAATTTCATTGTGCCTTTTAATTTACAGATTTTCTTTTTCTATGAACAACTGCCTTTTTTATTTGTAACTTTTTGTCTGTATGTATACTAGAAAATATCTTCAGTATCATTAATGGCTTTTCTTATTCATGCCACATAATTATATTTAATTCATAAGACAATTTGCTATAATCTTTCATTTTAGAAAAGCAATGTGTGGGCTTTTACATAAAAAATTAACATTTCATCAAGTATGAATAATTATCTAGTACTTAATACTTTTATATAAATTCACTAAGAAATTTTACTGCATAAACACATTCATTCCAAATGGGGAAATTGGTCAATCCTTTTCAGGGTTCTTCATAGCTGCTAAGTATTTTAAAGCTTTTAATTTACGATGTAAAAGTCTGAATTAGTCCAATTATTTTTGCTTAGTTATAATATCATTTTAAAAAGTGTTTTGGGGACCAGTTCTTTCTATAGTTACTAGGAATTCAAGTGTGATTATAACTTACTAAAGTGGGATCCATTTGATCTCCTCCTCTGGAAGAGATTTAGCAAAAAGCTATCTAAATAGCATTAAAGCAATCCATTTTATTCAAGTAAACTCTGAGGAAACCACATTATTTATTTGTACTATTTCAGCTAATTCCAATATAACATATAATTTCATTACAGGAACAGAACTTAGTAGTTCTTAAGTGATAAAGGAAAGTACACTAAAGCAATATATTCAGAGTTTAGGGTGGAGGCTTGGTGCTCATATTTATCATTGCCTCAGCCTCCTTTAGTGTTTCAAACTCTTGCAGCTGTACACAAAAGCACTGATAACAGAATCACGAGCCTAGTACAATTTTAACAGCTGAACATACACACAATCTACTCAAATGCACAGTATTCTAAATATTTAGAGAATAAATCTTAGATGATAAGCTTAAGTAAGGCTTTCTCTTCTCTCACCATTATAGATAGCTGATCACCCTAAAAAACTCTGCATCTACTTACCTTTGAGATTCAGGGTTGCTGAATAAGTAATATGTTTTCAAGAAGGAGAGATGCCATACAGATTCTACTCTGGGAAGCAGAGGGGTTTAAAGAAATACACTTACGTGTCCTGACTTACTTCAACAGGAGAATGTCCAGGGTTTTAAGTACCCTACATACTGAGCAGTAGAAATAGCAACATTTTCTCTTAAAACAAAAAGGTAAATACGGAGTAGACAGAGAAAAAGGGGTAAGGGAACAATGTTGGAAGTTCCCTCTCCATTGTGAATTTTTCAAGCTAGAACAGTAAATCTCTATTAGTCTTCCAAATTAAGGAACACCCTTAGACTCAGACCCTTTATGAGAACTAAATTGATTCATCACATCTATTAGGTTCTTATTGATCATTCCAGTTCCCTATAATAAAACTGTTTCTTCAAACAGCATGTTTTTAACTTTAGCAATTATATTATAACATTGAATAAAACATAGATTTGGGAAAACTACCGTTTGCTAGCTCATTTTCTTCTTTCACATGAAAAGAAGTGTACATTTAGTTTATTAACTATTGAATTAAACGTAGCAATGTTACCGTCTTAGAAGATTTTATAAAAATTAGATAATATTTATGAAAAGGTTTTATAAAACTCCAAAAGGAATAGAAATTTTAACTGACATTATAATTATTGGTAGTGTGATAAAATGTTTAAACATGTTTTGGACACAGGCAAATAGGAACCAAATGTATTGTATATTTACTTCATAAATAAATATAGCAGTTATGAATATCAATCACAATATTCAGATTCAGTTATGTAAGAACTTTATTTTCAGTGGCTCATATTCTGATATTTTATTCCATGGAATTGGCAGATAATCTTGTTTCCACACATGCAACTCATCCCTAGAGATTATGCCACAATTCTGTTTGTTACAGAATGTAAACATTTGAAGAGAGCAGGGCAGATACCCAGCTCACATATATTACTGCAAACTCATCTCTCATGACTGCCTTGAAGGTATCCATCAAGTTCAATGAGTCTGCATAGTTTCCTGAGATATTTACAATATTTAACTATTTTTCAAAAGTTGCTTATCATCTGCCTAAATATTTTATGCGTCCCAAACTCTCTCAACTTACTGCCTCCTTCTCATACTGCCAGAAGCTTAACCCTGTTCACCACCACGTGGTGAACACTTTGTTCCAGTTTTCCAGGGAAATACTTTTCTTGTTTTAGAGGAAAAGCTACACACATATAGATTCTTCCCCAACATAGTATTTGTATGACTTCAAATATCTTCCTCCACTTCTACCCTTTTCATTGTCTGACTTCCCAATATATTAAGCATTTAAGATACAAAAAGTAGAATGGCTTGATTCTATTTCTCATTTCTTCCCTACGTTGTACTTTCTATACAGCAGGAAAAGATATAATTTTCCCACTGCTTGAGTGCAGGTAAGGGAAAGTTAAATATATTGAGAGAAACAGGATATGTTATTAATTAAAAATATCATCCAGTCATATAGTTTAACTACGTAAGTGCTTTTAGCAATCTTGCTTTGTGTTTGTGTTTCTATCAATCAGAATAAGTCAGGTTACACTGACGTAGCAAATACTCTCCAAACTTCAGACAATGAACACTTTTGTTTTGTTTTTTTCTTATTCATTTCATCGAAGATCATTTAGGGAGCCTTTTAAACATTACTGCTGGCCTTGCTCCAGGACCTGGGCTGCTATTTGGAATGTAGTGGTTGTAACAAAGGAAAAATAAAGGTCGTGAATTGCCAATTAAATATATTGGTCTAGAAATAAAACACTACTTAAAAATTATTTGACCAGTACAGTTACACTCAATCTAAGATGTTGCTGAGGAGAATACATATTTGCAAATACCCTTAAAGGTTGCAACAATTTTGTTCTTTAGTATTAAATACATTTTAATTTGTTCTTGTTAAAAGCATAATCATTTAATAAGAGTATTAAAAAAAGTGCAAAGTGAATGATTTTGACATTCTCTCTTTCTCCAAAAAATACGGACCAAGTTAAAATAGTCAACTTAAGTAAATCAAACTGTTTCAAAATGTAGAGCTGATCCTCCTCCTTGACATCACTCAATACATTTTTCCAAAATCTTTATTAAGTGTTCATTTGGAAAGCACTATGCAATTTGCTGTGTACAACACCATGATGAAAAACACTGACCTTGCCATCAAGATATTTAAAATTTAATGAGGTGGAAAATGTACACAAATAAATTTTACCCTACAATTCCAATAAAACCACTCTTGTAAAAGTCACAGAGCCTACCTGGTGCCATCTCCAGGGGTTAATTCCCAACATATTCGTGACAGACTTCTCTCCACCTTGTAACACAATATTGCTCTTTTCCTCTTTTAAAAGCACTAACCACTCCCTCACTTTTCTCTTGCCTTTTAACATTATTTTTCTTGTGGGAGATATAAATTAGCTTTTTTCAGCTACACTCATTTTCTTATCTCCAGATTTCTATATTTGACCATCTTTACATCACCACTTGTATATCTAATAAAAAGTTCAAAAATAACATACCCCAATTTAAATTCTGGGTTTCCCCTTAACCAAATACATCTTTTACATTTGCTGCCCATTTCATTAAGAAACACTAAGATTCAGGCAGTACTAACAAAATTTTTTTTAAAGTCATCTTTGCTCTAGAGTTTTCCCACGCCCCAAATTTCTCGTCCGAGGGCTCAACAAACTTTTCAGCCAAACATTTAACTGAATTCAACTACTTCTTAATAATTTCACCATTAAAACACACTACCAACTTTTAGGTCAATTTATACAATAGCTGTTGGGCTTATACTTTGCAATTTTGTCCCAGCTTCACAATGAATGTCATTATCTACATTAAAATAATTACTGAGTAGTTATTGTATATATCCAGGCTAGAGTCAATCATTTAGCTTTTTATTAGTTACTTGTTGAATGCCTAATATATGCAAGAAATTGTAGTAGGAATACAGGTGACACATTTTATGCCCTTAAAGACTAAATAGGTGAGCACAATTATTTTTAATGTAAGAATCTTTCTTTTATGTTGTTTTAAAATGTTTCTGTTCTGTTTAAAAGATTCTCATGGTTATTTTGATTATTGCATAATAACTAAGATAAAATTTCCAAGAATCTTTTAATAAAATTTGTTTCAAGCTTATTTTTTGACAGTCTTACTAGTTTCATAAAAGAAAACTATTACTACATTATGTGAAAAGCTCTGCTGTCATTAAATCTTCCAAATGAAGGTTCAAACATTTGTCATTGAGTCAGTATGTTTTAAAAATCTTCTTATAGAATTAACTCCACCATATAATTGATGGACCTTTTAAAAAACAGATTAAAAACAATCATTTCTCTTTTTTTTTTACCAATCCACTGAAATCTGCTAGTTATTATGGTGTTTGCAATTATCATATGAATTAAAATAACAATATTTGAAGTGAATTAAAGAAAAAATATCATCTAATATCATTAGTGAATAATTTTCTTATACACTGGTAAAATTAAACCAGGAAAGAAATCCCCATGCTTTTTCTGAAACAATTATTTAAAAATAAGGCTGTGTCAATACAAGAGTTACCTTTCTTTATATCTCTTTTGCTTCTTTGTTTGTTCTGTAGTCCTAAATTTCAAGGTACTCCTGGGATTTGGGGCGATAGGTCACCTCAAGGGATTCCTAGTTCAACACTAAGTTGTTTAAAATCTTCAAAGTTTGGTCTGTGCTTCAGTGCTAGGGATGTAAGTATTGATGCTATATTGAAGTAGTTCATTTGAGGCACTTGTGCATTTTCTAACTGATTCTTTTGGAGATAACTGTTAATTCCATGTTTAGGCCTCATGATGACTTCCATGGAGTTTAATAGCTGATGGGTCTCCCTTGATGTACAGCTTGTCTGTTCTTCTACTCTGAAGAGCTAAGGTGTTTTCATGGTAGCGCTATAAATGTATGATTTTTAATAATATTAAGGAAAAACTTGAGGCTAGTTTCCAATGTTGATAACTCAAGAACACTTTCTATTTCTGTCTAAAAGAGATGTAGCAATCTCAAAAGAATAGCACATGCAAATTATATTGTAATTTTCTTATCATTTGTGATGCTTTAAAGAAGTTTCCATGTATAAAAAGTGAAGAGGACAATGGAAGAAGTTAGCAAAAGAAATATATATTGAATGTATGAATTATAAATACGTTAACTAAATATGATTTAATACGTATGTAGTAATTTTTCTACTTGCCAGGTGCCTGAACAAAGCAAAAAATAGTAAAACTTTTGTGTCTAAATTCTCACCTGATTCAATGAATTTTTCTGATACCTCTTGAAATGTATTGTCTTGCTTGATTTAAAAACGTATATCTTCATGTTGTTAAGAAATATCTTTGAATATTTCAAAAGTGAAAATATAATTAACACTTGGTTGTTATGGTTCAAAATAAAATACTTTTTTATTGAGTTTTTAACAAATTTTTGAACCTGGCTTCATATTTACTGTTGCATATTCAAATTTTTAGATAAGTCTAGGTGTACATTTAGTTTGTTTTTAAATTCTAATGAAGCATGTTGGCAAACTTCTTGAAGAAATATGATATATCTTGGCCAAACAAAACCATTCTAGGTATACATTCAGTTGTTTTTAAATTCTAATGAAACATATTGACAAACTTTATGGAGAAATATGACATATCTTGGCCAAATAAAACCATTCTGAAAAGCAAATGGCTTATTCTTTTAATGTAGTTTAAAAGTCTGTGTGCTGATTTCTATTAATACAAAAAATAATAATAAATAGATCAAACTCATGGGCTTTCCCATCACAAAAAGTTTTCTGCCAAGAGCAAAATTCTGCTCAAGAAATGTGAGAAATGTGTCTTGTGGGAGGATGTACAGTGTAGTTTGCCTCCATTTCTAAAGTGTGCGTTTGTAATATGTGCTAAAGGGTAAAACATATCTCCCCGTAGAACATGGCATGATTCTCTTCACTCTATTTTATGCTTTCGATCTATTATTCCACAGATTTTCCAGAATGAAGCCACCTTAAAATTTGTTATTTCACTAACCTGCAATTTAAATAAACTAGAAATGTGCTAAGACTCATCAGAGCGTGAATAAAAATAAATATGAGGGAATTCTTCACAAGTCAGTAAGAAATAAACATAAAAATGATAACATAGTAATATTATGGGAAGCTACCAACAATTGTTTCATTTTTTCATAAAAGAATTTAAGTGTCAAAATATTGTTATCAGAAGATCGCAACTGACTTTCTTTAAATGCAAGCTATACTGCTAACAGGCACAAGTCACTAATAAAAATGTATAGACTATAAGGAGAGAGATTAAAAAGTATTATTTTACTTCTGGTTTCAAATCCAGCATGAAAATAGTTTGCAAATAGTCATTTTTTATGATGAAAAAAATCCTAAACAAACTGAAAATCAATTATTTTTCTTTCACTAATCAGAAAACTAAGTTTGGAGGGCAAACTGCCATACCAAAACGTGGAAAGAAAGATGAATCTGGAGAGTCAAACACAAGATCTGCTTACTGGAGCAGAAGCCATAAACTGAGAAACTGGACTTCAATAGAAAGGGAGAAATAAAAACTATCCCTGACTCTGAAAGACATATGAAAGTAACTTCTTCAGGGAGAAGGAAAATGATATAGGTAAGACATTCAGATCTATATAGAAAAGGGAAGAGAAAGAATACATGAAGGTAAAATAAAACTATTTTTTATTAGTTTGGAAAACTATTTTTATGCCTAATTGATCTGAGACAACTGTTTGTTTAAAATAATAATAGTACATATTGAACATCCTTAATTTGAAAATCTGAAATCCAAAATTCTCTAAAATCCAAAATTTTTTGAGTTCCAACGTTATGTTACAAGTGGAAAACTTCACATTCGATCCCATGTGATAGGTTGCAGTGAAAATGCAGTCAAAGCATTTTTTCAGGCACAAAATTATCTGAAATATTGTATAAAATTATCTCCAGGTTGCGTATAAGGTGTAAATGAAACATACTTGAAGGTTCACACTTGGGTTCCACCCCATAGACATCTCATTATGTATATACACCTATTCCAAAATCAGAAACATTTCTGGTCTCAAGAATTTCAGATAAGGGATAGTCAACCTGTAGCAAATGTACTGGATAGTTATAGCACATATTCTAAGTAAAATGAATGACAGCAATATCATAAGTAACTGGAGGGAGAAACTGGAATACTCTGTTAAGAGGTCACAGCACCATATGTGAAATGGCATAGTGTTATTTGAAGGTAAATTAACATTAGTCATATATGCATAATGAAAAATCTAGGGCAAAAGCTAAAATACTTAAAAAGAAATGCAATCAATATGCTAAGAAGAGAGATAAAATGGAAAAGCTAGAGGCAGAAAATGAGGTAACAAAAGGAGAAAAAGAAGCACAACAAATAGAAAATGACTAAAACATGAAAGTTATAAATCTGTGTCACAATCACTTTTTCAATGAATGTTCTAAATATACCAGTTAACAGATATTGTAAGGGAGGATTTAAAAACAGACACAAATATATGTTGCCTATAAGAAACCAAGTTGAAACAAAACCGTATTTTATAAATTTTATAAATATGATATTTATAAATATCATATTTTTATCAACTCAGATACACCTTGCTGAGTAATCAAAAAAGTTGGACTAGCTATATTAATTTCTGCTTTCTACAGGGAAATTTGCCACTGATAAAGTTGAGCAGTGTGTAATATTTAAGGGGTCAATTCTCCAAACAGCAACATTAAATTTGTATGTACTAACATCATAGTGTCAAAAAACAATGAGTTTAAAACTGATAGAATTAAAAGGAAAATTACACATATTTATGATGATATTTGGAAACTTTAACACCCTTCTGTTAGTAACTAATGTCAAGCATGCAGAAAATCAGTAAGATTAAGATAATTTCAATAGAACTATTAATCAACTTGATCTACAATACCATAAATATATGGAATACTCTATCCAACAACAGAAAATATACATCCTTCTCAAGCTCATATATAACATTAACCAAAATAGACCACATCGTGTGCTATAATACATAAGTATTTTATGAAATAGAAATAATATCAAGTTTTTTCTTAGTCTAAAACAGAATTAAACTAGATATCAATAACATAAAGTTAGTTGAAATTTTTCCAAATATCTGGAAATTAAACAATATAGTTCTAAATAAATCACAAGTCAAAGAAGTTACCTCAAGAAAAAATTTTAAAATATTAAAAAATTTTCATTTTAAGGTAAATGGAAATTAAAATCAACTGACTCAACATGAAAAGATAAAACAGTTAATAGAGGGAAATTTATAGCATTAAATGCCCATATTAGAAAATAATAAAGATCTAAAATCAAGTTTATATTCTACCTTGTAGCAATTTAAGCATAAACCAAGCAAAATAAAAGATGATAAAACTTAAAATACTAATCTATTAATTTAGAAAAGAAAACATTTAAAAGAACCAGCAAATTCAAAATCTGGTTCCACAAAATTTAAATAAAGTTGATAAACCTCTGGTTGGGCTTACTATGAAAAAAAATTGAAGACATCAATTACTATATACATACTTCAACTTTGACCACTGGACTTTGGAGGTCATATTTCCAGAACCCTCTACAGAATAATATGGAGGCATAAGTCTGATTGGAGTGGATTGAAGAGAGAATGACATTGAGCAATGGGAGACAAAAGTATATTCTCTTTAATATTTTGAAAAGTGCTGCTGAAAGATGGAGAGGAGAAAAACTGACCACTATCCAAATTGGAGTCAGTGAGTGTAATAAGATGGGAATAATACAGCATGTTTATAAGCTCATAAAAATGGTCCAGAGAGAAGAAAAAATTGATGATGTATAAATAAGATGATAAAATTGCTGGCATAATGGCTTTTAAAAGAGTTAACATGGATGAGATTTAGCACAGTTTAGTTAAAGAAACAGGACAGAAGAAGTGATTAAGGAGAGTGGTGGGTGTTAGATATGGTTGTGGTATTTTGAATAATTCCTCTTCTGATTGCTCCAGGTCCATAGGAGAGTAGTAAGAATGCACTTGGGGTGATTGTTGAAATGAAATTATTGAGCACTTGAGGAGAGAGGAGAAGGCGCGTGGTCACATTTTAGAGGGGTTAGAGAATAATGGACAAGGAAAATATAGTATGATTGGCAGAGGGCATTAACTTTTGTGGTCACCACTTAATTTACTTCATTTGACTTTTAAAAAGTTTTTATGCTATTATTAGAAGTATTCTCTTACTATTTTAGTAAGCAAATAAAACCTGAACCGCTATATTGGCAAAATGTATATATATGTGTGTGTGTATATATATATTATATATATGTGTGTGTGTATATATATAGAGTTTAGTTTTTAATAAAGTATATATTAAGAAGTTTTAAATAAAATAGTCTTTTATTTAAGAAAGCAGACTTGTCTTTTTTTTTATTTTTTTTT
>NW_016812293.1:209741-214078 GCF_001698545.2 Rhinopithecus bieti | reverse complement strand
TACTTATGGCTAGCCAATTTTCCCAGCACCATTTATTAAATAGGGAATCCTTTCCCCATTTCTTGTTTCTCTCAGGTTTGTCAAAGATCAGATGGCTGTAGATGTGTGGTATTATTTCTGAGGACTCTGTTCTGTTCCATTGATCTATATCTCTGTCTTAATTGAATTCTAAATCATTGATGTAAAATCCAGATACTGTATTAGGTGGAAGTAAAATCGTGTTGCAAGCATGGAGCCAATCTAGAAAATTCAGGCAGTAGAACTCTTTTATATAGTAAGACTGGTTTATAAACAGTTCATATAAAAATTTCTGCATAAATTTCATAGATAATTTCAGACTGTTTTACTCCAGAATTTTGTCTTTGACAAACTTAATAGGGAGTGCATACAAATGGGTTCTTATAAAAAGAAAGCCATAAAGTTTATATATGACCTACCTGTTGCACAGATTAATTACATCACAGTAGAAACATTGTGAAGCATTTACATTCCCTTTAATATATTATTGAGGGCTCTTTACAACTTGCATAATGACGGTGCTGACCATAAAGAAGCAGGTATGTTCTTTTCACCATCACTTTATGTTTTAGATAGTATATTTTGTTAGGTTCCTGGAGAGAAAATTAATTTGAATATTTTTCGTATAATGTGTATATATATTGAAACGTTTGAATGGCTTATTTTGCCCTCCTTAATGTTACCTATTTATCTATTGGCCATTTTGTGCTGTTCAATTGCTGCTTGATAACAAGTATTCACAGCAGTATGTTTTTTGATAATAGAGTTGAAATTATAGGCAACCATGAATTAGAACTGAAAGCAGTATCCCTCCTATTGAGATGAGTATTAAAGTTAATTTTTGTATTTTAAAATATAATCATGCAATCTACTCTAAATTAATTCTTTTCTGAATAATGGAATCATAAAATATTTTACCAGAGAGTGGTAAATGATTTACCTATTTATCCTTATTTAGCAATGAAATGTCTATTTTCAGAAATATTTTTAGAAGAATAAATTCATCTGTTTTAAAAATCACATCTTTTAGGTGCTGACTTCCACCTTCCCTATAAATCAAAGCAGAGGGATGCAGCCAGGCTAAGTGGAATAAACAGTGCATCCATACAGAGGGAAAACTGTTTGTAAACCTGAGTAGAACAGCTTCACTTGACAGAATTCCTTGGCTCTCAGTATTCTCATTCAACAAACATCCACAGAAACAGCCATACAAGGTGAATCTGAAAAACAAACAAACAAACAAGAAACCTCTACTAAGCATCTTCTGCAAACAAATCGTTGAACAAAGCAGATACCCACTGTCCCTGACCTGATGCTTCTGTTGGATTATCTATTTTAACTTAG
This sequence comes from Rhinopithecus bieti, assembly GCF_001698545.2. NCBI lineage: Eukaryota > Metazoa > Chordata > Mammalia > Primates > Cercopithecidae > Rhinopithecus > Rhinopithecus bieti. The sequence continues at coordinate 212,716 of NW_016812293.1, read as the reverse complement.
TAGCACTCATATGTCATTATAAGTAATTTTTTTTACTTTTTTCAGAATTTTATTTACCATGTGGTTCTGGATTAGAATCTAATGATAGGAGTGCTTTGTAGATATTTGAAAAATGAAAAAGAAAGGCATGTTATTTTCTAGAGACAGGCAGACAAGTGAAAAGATGTGGAGTTTACTGAAGCTTCAAGGTGAGTCTTTCTAAAGTACCTTACGGCTTTGTTCTTGCATACTGAGATAGAACCTTACAAAATCACTGGAAAGAAAGGGGTGGAGACTGGTAAGAAGCTGTCACCAATGCTTTTATTTGCAGAAACAAAATGGGCTTGATGTGAATCTCCAGATCCTTTGTAGATTTTCTGCAACACCTTGGCTTACATGCAGTCTTCCTGAACCTGAATCAAACACATGGATAGAAAGATGGTATAGTGACAGTTTGACCCACCTTCATTGATCACTTCCACCTCAGGGGTGTGGAGCTGCCAATGCCAGAGGGTCCCTTGCATCTTTTTAAATTTGGCATGTGAAGCAGCCAGCATCACTGTCTTTTCTTGATCAAGAACAATTTTCTTTTTGAAAATATTGAGAGACAGAGACTTCCTGGACAACTCAGCCATAAATGGAAAGGGACTGTCAGCAAACCTTTGCCATTTTGTCTTTGATTTTCATTAAAAGAATGCCCCTTAGAGTCTTGGGACATTCTTTAATGTCAATGAAGGAAAAATAGAGCTTCTATTTAATTGTATCTTAACCTTTTAAAATTTGGATTGTTGTCTATGGTTTAAAATTAACATAATAGTTCTAATATCATTTAACTTATAGAATACAATATTAATATGCATCTATTGTATATATAAGCCAATAAAATGTTGCTATTAGTTACAATTGACATTGTTTGAGAATAATTGAACTGCATAATATATTATCAATTGGTAAAAGAAAGCTATTGGTATTAGTTTTTAAATCTCAATATTTTATATTCTGTGATTTATAAATATAACATAATTTATATTCTTTCATTAAAAAATATGGCAGTGTCATTTACTACTTAACACCTATATTTTCAACCTTTTGTACAAGTGATATGACATTGTTTCCCTCAGGCTGAAGCATTGCAGAGCTAGTGCACAATCTTACAGCTTTCTTGTCTTCTCTGAGTGAATGAGAAAGACCTTACATAGCTTTGAAAACCAAAATAAAAGTTTGAGAAAAAATGAAAATAAGATTTCATTTAATTTCATTAAAATTTTTTTTTAAAATTTTAACTGTTTAATTAATAGATAATAGTGAATAAATTTTTCATGTACAACATCATGTTTTGAAATATGTTTATACATTGTAAAATGGCTAAGTCAAGCTAATTTATATATGTATTGACTCACATAGTGGTCGTTTTCGTAATAAGAATACTTAAAATCTACTCTGTTAGCATTTGTCATTTGTCAACAACACAATTTTTTTTTATTAACTATAGTCACTATGTTATACAAGAAATCTCTTAAGCTTATTCTTCCTATTTAACTAAATTCTGTAACATTTGACTAGCATCTCTCCAATACCCTACCTCATCACTCCAGGTCCTGGTGACCACTATTCTACTCTCTACTTCTACGAGATCATCTTTTTTCGATTATATCAATGAAATCTTGTAGTATTTGTGCTTTTGTGCCTGGCTTATTCCATTTAATATAAGGTCCTCTAGGTTCATCCATGTTGTTACAACTGACAAAATGTTCTTTTTTATGGCTAAATAGTATTTCATTTTGTATATTTACCACATTTTCCTTATAATTCATAGGCTAATGTATTTATTTATTAAAACACTAATGCTTAAGAATTGTTAGCCTAGGCAGCAATGGCAAAACCCCATTCCTACAAAAAAATACAAAAATTAGCCAGACATGGTGGTGCATACCTGTGGTCCCAGCTACTCAGGAGGCTGAGGCAGGAAGATTGTTTGGGCCCAGGCGGTTGAGTCTGCAGTGAGCTGTAATCATGCCACTGCACTCCAGTCCGGGTGATACAGCAAGACCCTGACTCAAAAAAATAAAAAGAAAGAAAAATAAATGTTGCCACAACATAGCATTAATACAAATGTAATTTACATTTAAAGTCATGGATGGGATATCTTTATGAATGAATATCTTACTGATCTTCAAATAGGGAAAAACTTCAAGCATGAGTGCCATAGATGTAATTATGTCTCTTCCAAATTCATATTTTGTAGTTTAAACACCAAGGTGACTACATTCGTTGATAGGGCCTTTAAGGAGATAATTTAAGAGTAAATGAGATAAAAAAAAAAAAAAAAAAAAAAAATTGGAGCCCTAATCCTATAAGACTGGTGTCCTTATAAGAAGAGGAGGAGACATCAGAACATGTGCACTCTTGGGCTCTCCTCTCTCTCTCTCTCTCTCTCTCTCTCTCACTTTCTGTGTGTGTGTGTGTGTGTGTATGCTAACAGAGAAAAGGCCATGTGAGGACACAGCAGGAAGGTTCCATCTGCAAGTCACAGGAGAAAAGCCTGACCAAAAGCCAACCATAATGAGACCTTGCTCTGAGACACTGAGCCTACAGAACTGTGAGAAGATAAATGTCTGTTGTTTAAATCACCCAGCCTATGGTATTTTTTGGCAGCCGGAGCACAGGTATATTGATTAATGTAAAAGAAAATAGAGGCTGGGCGCGGTGGCTCACGCCTATAATCTCAGCACTTTGGGAGGCCCAGACGGGTGGATCACGAGGTCAGGAGATCGAGACCATCCTGGCTAACACTGTGAAACCCCGTCTTTTCTAAAAAATACAAAAAAAAAAAAAAAAAAATTAGCCGGGCATGGTGGCGGGTGCCTGTAGTCCCAGCTACTTGGAAGGCTGAGGTAGGAGAATGGTGTGAACCCGGGAGGCAGAGCTTGCAGTGAGCTGAGATCTCGCCACTGTACTCCAGCCTGGGCGACAGAGCAAGACTCTGTCTCAAAAAA
>NW_016812293.1:193344-209105 GCF_001698545.2 Rhinopithecus bieti | reverse complement strand
ATAAATGCCTACAATAAATAAAATTAAAAGTTGAATGAAGAAATGGACAAAATTTAACATAGATGGAGAGCAACTGATTTATAATGCAGATAATTGTATAAAAATAATATAAAATATGAAAAGGGCAAAATCATAAATGGAAATTTATTACTTAAAGGAGTATATTATTATATTTCTATTTCTTCTATAGTTTTATACTTATTACTATAATAAATATAAATTAAAATGTTATAATCTTTCACTTATCCAATATTCAAGGGATGTCACTTTAATGATATTTTCATTATAAATTGGCAAAGATAAAATTTTAGCTGTGAGTTATCTGTATCGCCACTTTCATATCTCTCTGAGTATCTAGGATTGACAGTGGTGCAGTAAAGGGGTACTATAGTAATAATGGGGGAATAAATTATGCTGAAATCATGGTCTAAAAGTTTACTTCTTGTTCATGTCTAATGCAAGACAGTGATAGACCTCTTTTCTTCACAGTTGTTCTACACAATCTGTAACACTGCCACACAAAAACAAATTTAATAATTTGCCTTGTCAGGAAAAGAGTAGAGAAACGAAAGAACAATCAATTTGCCTGGAAGTAAGGCAAAGTCCTTCTATCAGAATATACTAGCTGAATCTAATCACACAGGCCTGCTCAACAGCCAAAAGGTCAATATAGTACAGGTGCCAGGAGAATGGAAAGAGCTGGACATTGGAAGTCTCCACTACAGGAATCAGATAATGTAACAAGAAGAGAATAAGTTTAAAGTATTCTGAAGAAAATTTAAAATTTTTAAATTATTTAAATGTTTGTTTAACTTAAAATGTTTGTTCCCTCGGAACCAGTAAGTTTTCTTCTTATAATTGATTCAAATAAATTGAGTATAATAAGCAGTAACATATTTTTTAAATTATTATATGCTAGGTATTCTGTAACTTAATTTTTATTCATAATCTCATTTAATTCTCACAAAACAGCCTATGAACTAGTTAGTAATATCATCTTTATTATGATTGACAAAGAACATAAACATACAGAACCTTTAGTAATTTCTACAATGTCACTCAACTAATAAATTTTGGGGCTGCAGTTTTAATACAAGTAATATTATTCTAAAGCCAATGGTCTTAATTTCTACATGTTACTAATGATACCTAAAAAATATTCTCGAGGAAGTTTACCAAAATATTTTTATTACTGAGTGATATTCAAAGGAAAAACATAGCTTCCCAACTATAGAAGAATGGTTAAATAAACTGGATTATAGCCATATGATTAAACATAAATAGCCATAAATAAAACAAAAACAAGTATTTACAGTTATTTAGAAAGTACTTTAAAGTGATAGAACAAATAAAAATGCAGCATTCAAACCCATATTCTATTTCACATTTTAGTTATTTGCCCATCCATTAATTCATTTATTGAACAATTTTTTTTTGAGACAGTGTCTTGTTCTGCCTGTCACCCAGGCTGGAGTGCAGTGGTGCAATCTCAGCTCACTGCAACCTTAGCCTCCCAGGTAATTTACTGAACAAATATTAATTGTGCAAATATTATTTGCCACACACTTTACTCTGCTATTAAGGACACAGCAATGAAGGGAAAGTGGTAAGACAGGAGTGTAAGGAGGAGGGGAGAGAGGGGTGAAGCTGATTTGTAGATGGTAGGCTACTCTGAAAACTAATATTTTGTTCACACATAAATGATCTTATATCCTAATGTATCATAGTACAGAGAACATTCTGGAGAGACTGAAGAGCCAGTGCGGTCATGGTGGTAGAAAACCATTTAGCAGTTTCAGAGGCAGAAATGAACCCTGTTTAGTAGAGATTTATTAGAGAAGGAGTGGATAGTATAGATGAAGCTAGATTTAAGTAAGACCCAGATCATCCAGGGACTTGTAAGTCAGACCAAGTCATCTTGAATTACTGATTGACTTTCCCCAACAGATTGGACTGGGAAGAAAGAAACAGATAAATGATATGATTTTGTCAGGAGTTCAACTGATCTGAAGACAGCTGAGCTGCTGGGTGTCAGAGCAGTCTTAGGACATCAAACCAAAATGAAAGTACCAATCGATCATTTAATCATCTACTGAGATGATATAAACAAGAGGCTGCAACAAAGAAAGTGCCATCCCTGCCTCTTCTGTCCTCTTCCGTTTTCCATAATGACACTTCTCACAGTAGAGAGCTAGGTATACAGATGTGGGGGGTCCTCTCACCATGAGGGAGACCCCACAAAAAAGGCTTCTCCTGTTGTATGGATCCAAGGGCTAGAGAATGAAGGGTGGCAGAAGTTGGAGAGAAAAGTACTGAAGATTAAGTAAGTGGAGAAAAATGTCTTCAGGTTACTCACCAAATTTCCTAATGAAAAAAGGTTTAGACAGTGGTACCTGGAGAAAGACACAACCTAAGGCCATTAATAAAACAGCTTCTGAACGAGGGTCCCAGAGCTAGCAATACAGGTATGCGTAAGAGGGTAGCTGGCCAGGGAAAGTGAGTTCCTGAATCTGCCTTCACAAACTGCAATGCGTTGACTCTGCACCAGGTCTGGTGTTGGGAGATCAACTTCCCTGTGAGACCTGCCAGATAATGTACTTGTTTGCCTATGGTCAGGACTGAAAAATCACATGGGTTTTGGGCCATGAGCTGGTTCCCTCAATTTCATGTTCTTGAGGCTTGTCTATATAAGAAATAGTGTATATACATGTATATTAACATAATATTTTATAGAAAAGTATCAAAAGAAGTATACAGATTATTGATCATCATCATCTTTGATTAATGAGATTATGGTTAATTTTGTTTTCTTGTTAAATTTTCATATTAAGATGATGATGTGAGCTTATGTGTATAAAGAACACAGCCTGAAGGCATTAAGATAAGTTAGTGGAAAGAAGTAAGATTTGAGTTTGGCTTTGGATCATGAAAAGAAATCCTGGATGCTAAGAAAGGAAGAATTTATGAAGAAACAGAATAACAAGTCAAAGCTATGATACAGAAAAGTTTGTTATCTGAAGGAAATCTAATAGTTTTATTTAATTCAAAGAAGAAAAATTAGTGTCAAATGGTACAGTGATAGGCATCTTGGTTTATATGCAATTCTACAACTACTGGAGAGTAAATTGGAAAAGTTTTGTATCAAGTTGTGGAAGCAACTTGGAGCTCATCATATAAATTGTTGTCATAACTTTTCAAGAAATAAACAATAGTAGAGTCAATTAATGTGAATTTTCTTGTGTCTTACTGAGAACTCCTTGATTATAACATACACTTTCCTGGCCTTTGATTGCTTTACTTTCTCCTAGCTTGTGTGCAATACCTGTGTAGTTCTGAGTATTTATCTGATCTCTTTATGTAGTAAATTAATAAGTGATTCCTGTTCAAAGACATGAGTTCAGATTCAAGTCAAAATAATACTTCTGGGCCATGTAAATTTCCCAGTGTCAAATTACTTCTAAGTTTACAGGTAATATCCGCTCCCACCTCCATCATAAGATGTGAGCTTTAACTGTAGTCAGAGAAGCTTACATTGTGAGTGTCATGACTTAGAGCTATGAATGAATGCAGCTTTTTTTTCCCCTCTTTATTAAAAATTCTTGTCCAGAAAATCAAATTAGGACCTAAGCAGAGACATCTATACCCATTTTCCCAAAGTAGAAACATTAAGAATAACTCCAAAAATTCAGCCAGACAAACCGTCCTTAGATGTCTAAAAATATATGTTATCCTCACTACATAAGGGCTCTATTAAACAGCAAGAGTCAGTGGCATTAATGATGATCTGTAGAATAAGCTGGATTGTTTTTAAAAGTGGAGACACAATACGTTAGTTTGGGAAGGAGTTAATATAGATAAGCATCAGGAAGATAGAATTGGAAATCAGAGAGCAGACACAGATGGGGAAGAGTTTACAGAATGAAAATCTGTGGGATTTGGGAATTAATTGGTTGTGGAGAAGAGGGAGTGGTAAACAATTACTCTGAGATTTCAAATCTAGTTGACTGAACAAATTGTGGTGTTCTCTCCCTATATAAAGTGCTTAGGCATGTTTCCCTGAGACTCAGCTGGTCATAGTTTTTATGATGTTTCCTAGGATTCAGCTGAGTGGGGTTTTCACTCAATCAATCCAATCGATAAACATGCCACACACTGATATCACAGAAACAATGTAAATCTGAACCTTGGAAAAGATATCTAAATATTCTGCATATGTGTAACTCTGTGTGTGTGTGATATGTGTGTGAAGTACAGCACAATAATAGTCTGTATGCAACCATTTATCTCTGCTAAGCACTGTTTTAATATGGCTTAATATGCATCAACTCATGAACTAACTCAAACTTCAAACAAAAATGCTATTTTTTGACTAGGTGCTATTATTAATTCAATATTTACAGAAAAGAAAAGTGAGGTTTAAAGAGGTTAAATGATTTTCCAAGGGGCACAGAACTGGCAGACACAGAGGCTTATGTGAAGTCAATCTCATTCTAAGCCTTACAATAATTCCTCATAATGTGCTTCACTATCCAAACCTGGGGTGTTTGGGGAGAGTAGATATGCAGGTCATAGAATCTGGGATACTTTGGCAAAAACAGAAGGTCTTTGTTAGAAGCATGGATGAGGCTGCTTGTGGGGGAAGCACTGATACTCAGATTTTCTGAAGCATAGGATGAGAATAGCCGTGCTAGGGGAGTAGGAGAGCAGGTTTAAGTCATGCCCCATGGCGGGGACAACTCACTATTCCCATCAAAACTTCAGTCCAGAACTGGATTAGGTAAGGTTAGAGGAGTTGATCAATAAAAGGAGTTCCCAATATTGAAGGGTAATACTAGATAAAGAAGCCTGTATTTTAAAATGATTGTAAGCTATTTCTTTCACTTTTACATTCTTCTCAAAATCCACTCATAAGGCTTTATCTGTGTTCAAGAATATAGCAGTGAAAAACAGGTCCAGACAGACTAAACAATCTAGACTTTATAATAAACTGAACAGACTGGCCACTGTATTTACATAGACTGACGTGCTTGAAGTAATGACTGTGGATGACCCTTTGAGACCCTAAACAAAATGGACTACTATGAACATCATTTTACTGCCCAACAGTCATTATCCTTGTTGTCCTTCAGCCTCCACTTTCTGTTTAGGCAGCCTTTGTAATTCAAGGGAAACTGCCAAATTTGAGCTTCAGGGCTTGATCCTGATTAAGAACGGTTATAGCAGCAATTCCACATTTTGCTGGTGAAAGGTTTAAGAGCAGATTCATAGTCAATGGACTTAATGAGACAAAATATTTTCTGAAAAGTTTTTAATTTTTTTGTCTGTTTGTTTCCAGGAGAAATTCATTCCAGATTGTGAAGAAATCTTAGTGCCAATTGCTCTGGCAGCCATATTATGAGCATGAGACAATCAGCCATAGAAAGAAATACTCTGTATGATAGTTTAGAAAGAAGCAGGACAGAAACTTCTAGAGTTACATTGATTAATGGCTGAATCTGTGAATCCTGATGTCTGTCCTAACTTTGGATACGTACTTATATGAGTAAATTATTTTCCTTATCAAAATCTCTTCTTGTTTAAGCCAGCGTGAATCAAAGTTTCTGTTTTGTGTAAACAAATGTTTTTTACTGGTATGCTGACAATCTGATTAAATTGAGCAATCCAGATACATAGATATGACCAGTTATGAATACCAGTTTGGTTTTATGAATAATTCGAGACCTTGGCTACTCCAGAAATAATAATACTCTGGTACTTTTGAGTAATACCAGATCAGGATCTCTGACTAAACCTGGTAGACACACAGTTCAAGTACCCAAAAGGTTTCTGTTCTCTTGCCCAGCCAACATCTCAGGAAATCAGTCATTCGTGTACAAATGAGAGCTTGATCACCCTACCTAGGCTCTGTCATGCTTCTGCATTTAGCGGGTGGGTAACCTGAAGACCTGGCTCAGCTGGCATAGCTGGGCCTCTTTCTTTAAGTGGTCATTTATTCTAAGCTTTTTCTATTGGTCAGGCAATAATGCATAGGACAGTCCAGATTCAAGGGAAGTAGAAACAAACCTAGATTTGATTGTTTATTTTCCCATAAAATTAAATTACAAATTATATAGCAGGGGTGCTGACAATGAATACTTAAGTGAAAAAGATTGCTCATATGAGTTACCACGTAAAATGATTACATTCCTGATAGATAAAGTTTTAGAGTTGCTATTTTTTAGTCACAATTTATGTATAGTACTTTGAATAAGTTATTCCAATGATTTTAGGTTGTTTTCAGAGGTCTCTTTATTTAAAGATGAGAGGAGAGGTTGGGAAGAAGCACATGAAGCTAACTCTCAGCCCCCACCAGTCCTTCCACATTCTACTTCCTAGCAGTTCAACTTTATCTGTTTTGTGTATTGAGCATCTGGGTAATATTTTATTTGGAAAAATAATTCTATTCTTTTTTGTTTAAAGAACTTTGTACATTCTTCTCTGACTTTATATGGTTTATCACATTTTAGCTATTTGGGATTGTAATAGAACCCTTACATAAAAAGTAAACCTGTAGTTCAGATCTCTCATATTCAACTACAGGTCATGTTTTCAGAATGATGTTGTGCACAAAGCTATGAATCTACTTAAATTTTCATAGAGACATTTAGTATTATGAAATTCTTTATTACAAAACTAGGGTTTTACTTTTTGCATAACTAATATCAACATTCGTATTTGATATTGTCCTTGAGGTTGACTAAGAGTAACAATATTTTCAATAAAATAGAAACTTCTAAATATATTTGCTGTTTTAAAATGATAGTTTTTGTACTTATAAATTAATCTAAAATTATTTTAATCACTATATTATGTGACAAGGTGCCATTAATTTTAAAATTGTTTGCCACATCATTTAAAAAATTTGATGACTTCTCTATGTCAAAACAAACATCAACAAGGTCAAAACAAAGCAACTTTGTTTTATTAAGAACATAATTAGTATGTTGTAAAACAGTTATTTTTGTTTTAACCTCAGCTGTGAACAATAAAGCAAAAGGAAAATAGACATACATACACATATTTAGAAGTTTGATATGAGACAAGACTGAAACACTCTACTCCTTCACTAAATTTATCCTCTTCCTTCTTAAGAGTTAGACTTAGGATGATGCACTTCTCTGTTCCATAAAAGAAATTTCTACTGAAAGTAGAACAAGAATAACCTCTGTCTTTCATTATGACCCATCATATTATATCTTGTACATTGAGTAGACAGATGAGGTGAAATTTCTACTTCTTCTCCTTATCACAGTAAGTCAACTTTAAGAATGCCTATATTTTTAGACAAAGGTTTAGTAATTTTCAGTGCTGAAACCTTTAATCATTCATTGTGCCTGTAACAAAAGATAGAACTTATTTCAAAATAGCAGCCTTGTCATTTGAACTAAAGAAAGAAGTCTACAATGTTAATAGATCACTGTGACAGGTTTTGTGGTTAGAAATAGGACAGAGTCAAAAAAAGAAAGTACTATTTTCATTTATCTTTCTTAGTAGTATGGACAGTCAGAGAGAGAGAGAGAGAGACAGAGAGAGAGAGTGCATTTGAACATGCAGATATTTTACTCTGGCTAAAAACAATTTAAAACGTTTTTTTATTTCTATCCAGTGGTTTAAAAAACCTTCATGGTTGACAGGATAATAAAACTATTCTTTTTTTTTTTGTCAGCTTTAAAGAATATTATTCCTCCCATTCTAATCATTTTATCTTTTTTTTATTCATTTAACAAGTATTATGAATACTTCTATTGAAGGTTTAAATACTGTGCTAGAGTTAATGCTTTTCTAACAGTGAAAAAGATACTATTTAACAACATACCAAACAACATACCAAAACAACATGAAAAATTAAAACATTAAACATAAAATTCAATAATTAGTTTTAGCTCAAACAAGTTTATATAAATATGTGGTAATAATTTCTGACAAAATCCATATGCAGATTCTGCTAACAGAGTTTTCTATATGTTTAAAATCAGTTTTAAACCATTAGTTTAAAATCAGACTACTGAATATTTTATAGAGGAAAATTATATAATACAAAATCTTAAGAAATAGAAGAGAAATACTCAAACAAATAATGTTTTATTAAAGACTCTTAAGTATTGTTAAAAGAAAAACTTTAGATGAATTAGATTTAGCAGAGTATATTTGAGCAAAGAAAAATTCATGTATAAGGCAGCCCTCAAAACAAGGAGACGTTCAGAGATTTCCATCCAGCAATGTGGGAAGGTAGTATTTACAGACGGAAAAAGGCAGAGACATACAGAAAGAGCTTGATAGATTATAGCTTAACAATCACCTTATATAAATTTAGTGTGATTAGTTTGCAGCCTGTGATTGGTTGAAGTTTGGCTGATGTGATTGGCTGAAACTCAGCTACATATTACAAAAATACGATTTTAGTTATGTTGTAGTTTGTTTACATACCAAGTTACATTACAGTTTGCTACATACAAAGGCAGCTTTAGACAAAATTTAATTTAACAGTATAATGGAGTATTATATGAACAGTTGTTTTGTCTTCCTGTCTTGTAAGAGATAAAATAGCATATTTTAAAATTTTATTTAGCCATTAGTGAATTTTCTATGTTATTAAATGTTGACAGACAGTATTTTAAATTCTAGATAATTCTATGCAATTATAATTTCCTTTAACATTTACAAGGCCCAATATCTTCAAATTCCATATTAAACCAACATTTATTATGAACTTTGCATAAAATACAACATATCTTATACAAATATGTATTATTATTTTATCTTACAATCAAGTGATATGAAAGTATTGTGGTGAGGTTATCACCGAATTCAATTTTAAAAGAACCAAAATAGAAAAAACCTTATCCTTGAGATGCAACGATGTGACTTTTTAGGCATAATGTGTTTTCAAATAAGCAACGATATAGTTCACATTAATTAATTCCTCCAAATTCTAGAAGAAAGAAAACAGAAGAAAATAAAAATTTGGCATAAAATGTATTGAGCATTTACTAGATGACATACATTATGGTTAGAAGGGAAGTGAGTTTGTTATTTTCACATTTTCAAGTGAAACCTGAATTTTTGAGATTTAGAATCTCTCTTACTTTGTTCAACATATCTAAGACTGGATAAATTATAAACAACAGAAATTTATTGCCCACAGTTCTCTGAGATCAATGCACCAGCAAACTAGATGTCTTTGTAGAGGAGCCATTCCTCATAGATAGATGGTACCTTCTTACTGTATCTTCACATAGTAGAAGGGTGAGAGCAAGGTATCTCCTTTCAACGTCTTTTAGAAAGGTTTTAATCCCAAACATGAGGGCAGAGTCCTCATGGCTTAATCACTTCCCCAAAGGCCTTACCTTTTAATACTACTACATTGAGTGTTATGATCCAACATACGAATCTGGGTGTTGTGCCAACATTCCAACCACAGCATTCTGCCCCTGGCTCCCCCAAATTTATGTTACTATCATATGCAAAATGCATTCATTTTATTACAATAGCTCCCAAAGTCTTGTTACAGTACCACTTTACATGTCTAAAGTCCAGAGTCACTTTTTTTTTCTTTTGAGACAGTCTCACGCTGTTGCCCGATCTAGAGTGCAATGGCGTGATCTCAGCTCACAGCAACCTCTGCCTCCTGGGTTCAAGAGATTCTCCTGCCTCAGCCTCTCGAGTAGCTGGGACTACAGGTGCGGGCCACCACGCCCAGCTAATTTTTGTATTTTTAGTAGAGACGAGGTTTCACTATGTTGGCAGGCTGGTCTCTAACTCCTAACCTCAGATGATCCACTTGCCTTGGCCTTTGAAAGTGCTGGGATTACAGGCGTGAGCCACCACTCCTGGCCCAGAGTCACATCTTAATATCTAAATCAGATATGAGTGAGGCTCATGGTACAGATTATCCTTAGGCAAATCACTCTTCAAGTATTAATATGCAAACCAAAAATGTTATGTACTTTCAAAATACAATGGCGGAACAGGAATAGAATAGATAGTTTCATTACAAAAGAGCAAGATAGGAAAGAAGAAAAAAGTAATAGGTCCCAAACGAATCCAAACCCCGGCAGAGGAAACATTAAATTTTAATGCTCCAGAGTAATCTTTTTTGACAGAAAGATATACCTTCTGGCACACTGGATCAGAAGCTCAGTCTCCAAGGCTTTAGAGGATCTCACTCATATGGCTTTGTTGAGAGTACATGCCTCAGTTCTCTCACTGTCTGGGTAGAGGCTTATGCTGAGCTGGACTGTATGTCAGTGGCTCTACCAGTCTGAGTTCATAGGATTGGCCCTGCTCTCATAGCTCCATTAAGCATCACCCTGGGTGGGTACTGCTTGTGGTAGTCCTAACTCCATGGTCCTATTGACCATTGCCCTAGTAGAGGATTATTGTGGTATGTCCACCGTTTCAGCAGTTCTCTGCCTGAGCCCCAAGACTCTCTGGTACATCCTTTATTATCAAGGTGGAGGGAGCCAGATTCTTACAACTTGTGTATACTACATCATGATAGAGATTGCACCACAAAGATGCAGCCAGGCTTTATAACTTGAACCTTTCAAAGAGGCAACACTTGAACTCACTTGAACCTCAGCTGCGGCAGCCAAGTAGCACTGCACCAGAATGGAGGCAGTGAAGCCTTGAAATTATTCAGTTCCCAAGTCTCCAGCAGTCTGGGACTGTGATGACTAGGACAGTCCCAGAGATCTCTGAAATACCTTTAGGATTTCTTCTATTGTCTTGATGAATAGCACCAGGCTCCTGCTCACCCATACTAATATCACCACCAGTTGGTCCCTTGGCCACGCTCTTGGTGTTCTCTCCTGACCATGCTTTTGTATTTTAGAACATGACTAGGCTAAAACATTTCCAAATTGAAGTTCTCCTTCTATTCTGTTATTAATTCTGTCTTTGATTTGTTTCTCTCTTCTTACATTTACTATAAGCAGTCAAGAGAAATCATGCCACACACTCGACACTTAGAGATTTCTTCCACCAAATATCCTGTTTCACTGCTCACAAAGAACTAAGGTGTGAACACTATTTAGTCAATTTCTTTACCAATTTATAACAATGGTGGCCTTTCTTTTGGGTTTCAATAGCATGTTTCATACTTCCATCTGAGATCTCATCAGAATGGGCTTTACAGATATTTACAATTCTACTAACATTCTAACCATGACCACTTAGGTAATCTATAAGAAGACTGAGGCTCTCTCTAGAGCTGTCTTCTTCCAAGCCCTCATCAAAATCATCCTTTGTGGTTAAGGGCAATATAGACTTTTTCCAGCATTTGCCTCCAAACTCTTCCACCCTCTGCCCATTCCCAGTTTCAAAGCTGCTTCCTAATTTTGGGGTATTTGTTATATCAGCACCTCATTTATCAGTACAAATTGCTGTCTTAGTCTTTTTTGGGTGACAATAACAAAATACCTTAGACTGGGTAATTTATAGGTAATGAAAATAAATTGCTAACAGTCCTGGAGACTGGGGAGCCCCAAATCAAGGCTATAGGTAAATTTGGTGCCTGGTGAGAAGCTTTTCCTCATAGATAAATAATGCCTTCTTGCTGTGTCCTCACATGGCAAAAGAGGGCATGGCAGCTCCCTTCAAATTCTTTTATATGAACACAGATTTCATTCATAAGGGCAGAGCCTTAATGACTCAATCATTTTCCCTAATGCCCCACCTCTTATTTTTACCATATTGGGTATTAAGTTCCAATATATTTGAGGGACAACAATATTCAGACTATAGCAACATCCCAGTCTAGAGCTGTACCTTGACCCCAAAACCAGACTTTAAAAAATATTTAAAACGTGTAAAGTGTTTAATGCTCTACTGCTTCATTGCCATTGTGTGAATGCTAATGATAACCTTTAATACAGATTTTCACAAAACACATTTATGTAAATGGCAGAAGAAGAATTAAAGCCAATATCCTCCACCTTCAATTCCAATACACTTTCACTGTAACTTGTTGCCTTATTCAATATGACAAATATTAAAAATATTATACAACATGAGTATAAGAAAATTGTTAATGTTCATAAAATTGCTATCTTAAAAGAAAATAATGGCTGGGCATGGTGGCTTACACCTGTAATCCCAGAACTTTGAGAGGCCAAGGAGGGCACATCACTTGAGGTCAGGAGATCAAGACTAGCCTGGCAAACATGGTGAAGCCCTGTCTCTACTAAAAATACAAAAATTTAGCCAGGCGTGGCAGTAGGTGCCTGTAATCTCAGCTACTCAGGAGGCTGAGGCAGGAGAATTGCCTGAACCCAGGAGGCAGAGATTGCAGTGAGCTGAGATTGCACCATTGAACACCAGCCTAGGTGACAGTGTGAGACTGTCTCAAAATATTAATTAATTAATTAATTAATTAATATCTTTCTGCGTGTGTTATAGTTAATCTTAGATTATATGTGTATTATTTTATCAGTTTTCTAAATTTAAGATATTTACATATCAATCTCTTAAACTTGGATAAATTAAATCTGTTTACCAAATTAATCTCTAAATGCCTCCTTTCATTAAGAACATTCACGTGCAGCTTTGGACAGTCAAATTATTAGACAGATTCTCTCCCAATCTATTTTAGGATGAGAAACTTATGTATCATTTACACTTCATCATATTTATGAATCATTAGAATGGTGAGTGAAGAGGAAAGAAAAGAGGGAGAAGAAAACTCTTCCCCATGTATTAGTCCATTCTCACATTGCTAAACATAACTACTTGAGACTGGGTAATTTATAAACAGAAAAGTTTAATTGGCTCATGATTCCACAGGCTGTACAGGAGGCACGGCTGGGGAGGACTCAGGACACTTACAATCATGGTAGAAGGTAAAGAAGGAGGCGTATCATGACCAGAGCGAGAGGAAGAGAGTGAAAGTGGAGGTGCTACACAGTTTTAAACAAATCGATATTACAAGAAGTCACTACCAGGAGAATAGCAAGGAGGAAATCCACCTCCATGATCCAGTCACCTCCCACCAAGCCCCTCCTCCAACACTGGGAATTACAATTCAGCATGAGATAAGGGCAGGGACACAAAGCCAAATCATATCACCCACCACTAAAAAATCACAAACGTAAGTCACCATAATTTTCTTGCTGGCATCTTATGGCATATAAATATTACCTTATTTTTTTATTTAAAATATGTACGAAAAACTCTCAAAGATTTATACACAATTTAGGAACATTTCTATAAGTCTTACAAGTATAAATAGCATCTTATATAATAAAATTTAAAATATATTTTATAATTTGCAAAAAAACTAATAAAAGTAAAGATAAATATATTCACATTCATTTGATTATTAGAAAGACTGAGAAATATTCAATGAAAGAACTAACTTATCACTCTCAATCTTCGTTTGTTAAGAAACACAATTTTATTTTAATGATTATTGCTGAGAGATTTCTTTGTTTTCTTTTTTTCTTTTTTTTTTTTTTGAGACGGAGTCTTGCTCTATCACCTATGCTAGAGTGCAGTGGCACAATCTCGGCTCACTGCCTCACTGCAACCTCCGCTTCCCAGGTTCAAGCTATTCTCCTGCTTCAGCTTCCTGAATGGCTGGGACTACAGGCGTGTGACACTACACTCAGCTAATTTTTATATTTTTGGTAGAGATGGGATTTCACCATGTTGGTTGGCCAGGATGGTCTCAATTTCTTGACCTCGTGATCTGCCCACCTTGGCCTCCCAAAGTGCTGGGATTATAGGTGTGAGCCACCATGCCTGGATGAGAGATTTCTTAAACAGTGATGTTCTGCTTATAAGAAGATACTTCCTAAAGTAGAGTGATTTATATGGGGAAATGACTGCTAAATCAACCTCAGCATTGTTGGTACTTGCAAGGGATGCCTTTTATTGATTAATATGCAGAATAAAATAAGTTATTTATTCTTAATGTCCATACTAATTCCAGAATCTCTCTGATGAAAACATATATTTTATGTTTAATTATTTGTATTATATATTTTGTTTAAGGATACATTTTCCAATAATATGTGAGTTTCTTAGTTTTTGTTGATGTAACAGAATATCAGATTGAGTAATTTATGAAGAACAGAAGTTTATTTGGCTCACATTCATAGAGGCTGGGAAGTCCTAGGTATAGCACCAGCATCTGGCAAGGTGAGAATGAGCTCTTCATACAGAAAGAAAAAGGTGGACCAAATTTCCCTCTTTTATAATAAAATACACCAAAAATAATTGCATTAATCTAGTCATAAGGATAGTGCTCTCATGACCTAATCACCTCTTGAAGTCCTCATATCTTAATATTTGTTACAATGGCAATGACAGGTCACATGAGTTTTGGAGGGTGCATTTTTTTAGTGGTGAGTTTTTATGAATATTTGTACAAACCATAGGTATAGACACAGTGCTTAAAATAACACAAATTCTACAGGTTACTAGTGTCAGTAAGGCATTATATGTTATTGTCATTAAAAAAAACACATAATACCTATCAGTTATCATCATATCACCTTGATATGGTTTGAATGTCCCTTCAAAAATGTGTGTTGAAATTTAATTACCATTGTGACAGTATAAGTGGTGGGACCATTAACAGGTGATTAGGCCAAGATAGTTTTGCCCATATGAATATACTAATGTTATTATTGTGGGAGTGGGTTTGTTATCTTGAGATTGATTTTTTGTAAAGGCATATTCACCCTTCTCTTGCTGCTTGGCTACCGTGCTTTATCTTTATCTTCTGCCGTCAGCTATGAGATGGCGCAGAAATAAGATCCTCTCCAGATGCTAGGTCCCTGTTCTTGGACCTCCCAACTCCCAGACTCACGACCCAAGTAAATATCTATTGTTTATAAATTACTCAGTCTTTGTTATTCTGTAATAACAACACAAAATGGACCAAGACACACCTATACATCAGTAGATATTAGTATTTTATATGTTGCAAAGTGGCTATAATTTTGAAGAAAGACATACACACTTCCACTGCCCCTCCTCAGAAAAACTTTACACAATAAAGATTTTATTTAATGTCAGATAATCCATAAATAATTTATAAATTAAGTTGCCATAGATCAATATAATCATAAGCCACATATTAAACTCTAATAACTATAAGACATTGATTATTCAATAAAAAAATCAGAAATTTGGCTATTTGAAGAAAAAGAGAAATTTTATCTTAATTCTAAACCTTAAATTTCAGTAGATTAAAAAGTATTAGAATGTATGCTGTATTTATAGAACCTCTAGCTTAATAAATTTTCTTCACCGTTTAAAAATCAACCTTGTTGGGGCATAATTTATGTACAACAAATGCTCACAGTTAGATTTGTTTTGTCAAATCTATAAATCTCTGTAATCACTACTATAATAAATGGACAGAACATTTCTTTCACCCCACTGCTTTCTTTTACGACCCTTCACAGTGATTTCTTACGGTTTCTCCTCAGATTCAGGTAGCTACCGATCTGCCCTCTGTCACTGCAGTTTAATTTTGTCTTATATAGAATCGCATATGAATGGATTCATAGATGTACTTTTGTGTATCTGACTTCTTTCAGTCATCATATATTTTTTAGGTTCTTCCATACTATTTCCCATATGAGTAATTTATCTTCTTTTAAAATATAAAATCAATTTTAATGAAATATATAAATATATAAATTTAACCAAATAGTAAATATATTTATTTAAGAAAGAATTAATATTAATTAAAAAGCATATAAAATATAAAT
>NW_016812293.1:187976-192967 GCF_001698545.2 Rhinopithecus bieti | reverse complement strand
GCATATAAAATATAAATATTTATATAGACAAAAAATTATAATTTGGGGTATATATAAATCCATTCAGTAAATATTTAGTATTACATTAATAAAATGGATAAAGAAAATTGATAGAAAAGTAGTAGAAAGTAATAAAGGTGAGCAACTGACATACAAAATATCCAAGCTTATTAATTATTGAAGTAACCTTAAAACTAAGAAGACACTTATTTTTTTCACTTTAAAATTCTTAATGGGAAACAATGAACATGTAATAAATATGAAGACTCAATTACATAGGCATCCTCATATATGTGAAAAGCTCTTTAATATGAATGTGTAGTTGAAAACCCCCCAAAACATAAATTTTTATACTGAGACAACTTCACTGGAGAATTCTACCAATTATTTAAAGAAGAGTTTGACACAGTCTTTTTAGAAAACAGAAGTGATAACACAATTCTACATAATAGTTTTCTGAAGATAGAAGAGGAGATAACTCTTCTGTTTTGTTAAGATAGTATTACCTGGAAACAAAACCAGTCAAAGAAAGTACAAGACACTATAGTTCAATATTCTACATAAATATAAATGTAAAAATTCTTGACAAAATATCACCAAATACAATTCTGCAATATGTATAAAAATGAGTGTTTGCATAGACGAAGGAGGAGGTGGGTCCTGAAATGTAGTGAGTGCAGCAACTAAAGAACAACATGAAGGATTCCTGTGGCAATAGAAATTTTTTGTTTGTGATATTATACTATATTTTGACAAGATATTACCATTGCTTAAAGCTGGTTAAAATGTACTTGAGATTTCTCTGTGTCGTTTTTTCATAATTTTATGTAAAATTTATGTGAAAGAAAAAGTAAAGAAGAAAAAAACAAAGACACGATCGTGAATTTAGTTGATATTTTATGATAATTTCAAATGCTATTTTAAAATTAACCAGTGAGTTTACAGATTAGTCCAATTGAATAATTTTATTTACAGTTTACATTGTCCAGGAGCTAGTGCCTGAAATGGGGGCCTCGTGACTCTGTCTTACCATATTCTAGTGTGACTGATCTGATCTCCAAGAGGCAAAACAAATCCTCTTTACTCTTTGCTCTCTTCTCCTCAAGCAGAAGGAAAGAGTCACTTTTACTGTTGCAAGTTGCACTACTGGAAGCTGGGAGAGAGGTGACAGAAGTACTCCCTTGAGACACCCTGACTGGTGTCTTACTAGGTCATGTGCCGCCCATGTCTACTGCTCCCCAGCCCAGAAAAGCACTAGGACTTGCCTTTCAAACTAGATTTGGTTGCCTTTCAAGTTTATCTGGACTCCAGAGTACTTTAGCCTGCAGTAGTGAGGCTTACTGAAGCTCATATTCTGACCTCCGAGATGGGTGAGTCCTCTTTGGCTAGGGCATGTCTATACACTCTCTCAGTGTGTGGGAATCAGCTGAGTTTAGCTTGGGTTTGCTTTCACTGTGACAGGGCAGCACTGAGTTCAATGCAAGGTCTTACAATCATGGCACTTCCCTCTCCCAAGCGCACAGATTCTCTACACTATATGGCTGCTGCCAGGGGGTGGGAGAGGGGTGGTATTGATAATTCAAGACTTTCTTTCTCATCTTCTTCAGTGCTTCTTTCAGTAATATGAAGTTAAAATCACGTGCTGTGATTGCTCACCTTGATCTTTTGCTCATCCAATCAAATGTGATTAGCTTATTTGCTCTGAGACCTCATTAACTTGGAGCTTCAAAACTCTTGTCTGTAAAATAGACATAATGATAGTACTCTTTCTTTGGTTTGTTGTATTAAATGAGATGATCCATGTCAGGACTCAGGACAATGACCATTACTAGTGTCCCATAAAGTTGGAATGATAATATCAACAATTATGATAGTGATAAAGATAATTGCTTCAAGGTTTTAATGGCAATATTGAATTTATCTAAAATAAAATGATGGATTCTCACTAAAAGAAAAGAAATGTAAATAATTTGCCTGAAGCGAATGCTCTATTGAGTAAAAAACCTTCATTCCATAAAATAACACGTTTAGTTTTGTAATGGTCTGCCTGAATATATGTTGTGAAATAAAACTGGATGCTGCTACTATTATTGCTGAATCATCATATTTTGTGCTTTTAAGGCAGTTAAGTGGATATTTAGTTTGAATATAAAGCAACAGGTAAAGGAGCATTTTTTTTCACTAAAGGCCATTTCTATACTCCAGCCAACAACAAAAATAGTCTAAGAGAATATTATACCCAGAAACTGGAAGGTTGAATATTTCATTTTGAAGAAAGCATTGAATGGATTCTGAGTCTACTCTCTCTTTGTATTTATTTATTTATTATTTGTTTTTGATTGAACAATAGTAATTGCATGCCTTTATGAGGCACAATGTGATATTTTGATGCATGTATGTATTGTGGAATGATCAAGTCAAGCTAGTTAACATATCCCTTAACACAAATATTTATTATTTCTTTGTAATGAGAACATTTGAAATCCTCTCCTTTAGCTATTTTGAAATATATAATGAATATTAACTATAGTACTGTGCTTTGCAGCACAAACTATACTGTATTTCTCCTATCTAACTGAAATTTTGTACTCCTTGACCAATGTCTTCCCTTTGCCTGCCTGTACTCATCCCTTCAGCCTCTGGTAAACACCATTCAACCCTCTGCTCCCTCAAGTTTGACTTTTTTAGATTCCACATATAAGTGAGATCATAGAGTATTTGTCACATTTGTCTCCAATAAGTATTTCATCATGTTTTGATATAGCATTTGGATATGTTTTAAAATATGCATAATATTTATTGATTTATCTATTTATTTATTTATTTTGGAGACAGTCTCGTTCTATCACCCAGGTTGGAGTACAGTGGCACGATCTCTGCTCACTCTAACCTCCACCTGCTGGGTCCAAGCAATTCACCTGCCTCCCAGGTAGTTGGGATTACAGGCGCCTGCCACCACACCTAGCTAATTTTTTGTATTTTTAGTAGAGATGGGTTTTACCATGTTGGCCGGGCTGATCTTGAACTCCTGGCCTATAGTGATCTGCCTGCCTCGGCCTCCCAAAGTGCTGGGATTACAGGCATAAGCCACTGTGCCTGGCCTAAAATACACATAATAATATACCTGTATTTTGTGAAAATTAAACTTATTAAATGTCGAAAAATAATCCCTTGCCTATGGAGTCATTTTTTAAAAATCTTCATGTAGCTCCCTATATATTAAAAGTCAGGAATTTAATGCTCTGGATCAATGGTTGTGGTTATTAAAGAAACCAATATATTGACAAGATTTCCCAGGGAGATTATTTGAAATCATATAAATCTTTTATTGGATTTGTCATGTCATAAAATAAAATATATATCTATTTTATAATTTAATTCCTCATTTCAGAAATTCACATGGCCGTGTTTAGTCATTTCTAGTAGCATTTGGCGATGAGAGAAGGCAGCCTTCTCTGTATTAAATAGTTCTCCTCAGAGTCTGTGGAGAAGATACAAACTGAGGGAACTGAGGGACAACGACTGGATGATAAATGATAGTTTCACCAATTTTTATATTAACTAAGCAAAATCAGGAGGCAGTATTGCCCTCAGCTGTTTTCTGTGAAGTGATACCATGTGGTTTGGCATGAGAAACAATTCATCTTATTCATATAGCAACACAATTTCTTTCATACATATAGGTGATATTCCCTCAATACTTCCCAATGCATCTTTACACTCTATTTCAAGATTCAAATATAATCATAATGTACAATATCTCTCCTTGATATTTCAAGAGATTTTAGTAATTCCCTCTAATGTCACTTATGACTCTGTTTGCCAGCAGTGCTAGAAGTAGGGGTAACAACTTGTCTTTCTTATAGAATTCATGATTTTATACATAATACCTCATTTTTTGAGGTAGATACAGGTTCACCATTCTTTAATCATACGCACATTGCTTTTTTTGCTTGTTTAAATAATATCCTAAAATGAAATAATTATACTTTTGAATTAGTGAAATACTGTTCTATTTTTTAAGTGAAAATGTCATCATAAGCAAACACACACATTACCTAATAATATGCTGTAAATTATGCGATATTACATAATGTTAACAAAGACTGACTTATGAAGATATCTTTTAATATGCAGTTTCTAGATTTAAGAAGAAGCCACAAATGTATCCATAAAAAAATGGCAAAGAACAGGGACAGAGACAGAAATTTCACAAAGATAAAGCTATAATACAAGAGGAAAACAAATATGAAAAGATGTGTATTATCATTAATAAAATTTAGCTAAAAATTAAAATGAAAACCAAATAATGCACCACATTGAAATATCTTTTAAATTATCACTCATGTTTAGCATTACTGTTGAAAATATGAAATGATACAAATAGTTGGAAGGCTATTAGGCTGTGTTATCAAAAACCAAACATCTGTGCTTGCCCTTTGAGAATTATGTTCTAGGAGTTTAGTTTAAAAAAAAAGATAGGAACAATTATTTAGATATAGTAACCTTGACAGCAATGGAACAAAGTAATGGTCAATTCAGAATTTTGAATATAATTTGTAACACAAACATGCAATGGGTATTATCTGACAAATGAAATCATCTTGGAAATAAGTAATCTTATCAAAATTATGTGAATAGCGGAGCAAGACGGCCGAATAGGAACAGCTCCAGTCTCCAACTCCCAGCGCGAGCGACACAGAAGACCAGTGATTTCTGCATTTTCAACTGAGGTACTGGGGTCATCTCACTAGGGAGTGCCAGACAATCGGTGCTGGTCAGCTGCTGCAGCCCGACCAGCAAGAGCTGAAGCAGGGCGAGGCATCGCCTCACCTGGGAAGCGCAAGGGGGAAGGGAATCCGTTTTCCTAGCCAGGGGAACTGAGACACACAACACCTGGAAAATCGGGTAACTCCCACCCCAATACTGCACTTTAAGCAAACGGGCACACCAGGAGATTATATCCCCCACCTGGCCGGGAGGGTCCCACG
>NW_016812293.1:174960-183784 GCF_001698545.2 Rhinopithecus bieti | reverse complement strand
AGGGGGGAGGGATTGCATTGGGAGTTATACCTGATATAAATGACGAATTGATGGGTGCTGACGAGTTGATGGGTGCAGCACACCAACATGGCACAAGCATACATATGTAACAAACCTGCACGTTATGCCCATGTACCCTAGAACTTAAAGTATAATAATAAAAAATAAATTAAAAAAATAAAAAAATAAAGAAAAAATATGTGAATAATGCCAATTATAAAAATATGCAAAAACATTAGTATATAATAAGATAAAATAAAAACGGCCAGAATTTACAGATAATCAAATATCTGTATTTCTATCTTTGCATCAAAAAAATTTATTGAACAGAAAATATACTTCTAAATATATAGCAAATTGTTTGTCTCTGAGAGGAATATTATTGATAGATTGTGTGTGCATATACAGTGTTTTCTAACATGTCTTTGCACAACTGGTACATTTCTGAGTAAAATAAATATTAAAAAATGCAATCTTTATTTTGTCTTTATTAAAATATGTGCTGAGATTTTTTTATGTTAACATTATTTGGTAATGGACAGAAGGAACCCCCACATTTCCATTCCAATTATATTTAAAAGAGAAACATTTACCTTCACCTGGGGTAAAAAGCAGAAAATAAATAAAAAAAAGAAAATAGATATTTAAACAAATTAGGGGACAAATTGCTTATGATGAGTCTTTCACGGTAGAAAGTAGGTGAGATTGGAAAAATCTCTGACATGATTTGTCATTATGTTGGGGTAAGAAATCTGGTGAGCTAGTGGTTAACCCAGTTGAACAAACTGTTGCCCTAATAGGCAAGTTTTTAGCCAAGATGAACAAATTGCCTGCCCAGGTTAATTGGTTTCCCAGAAATTTTAGACACAAGCAGCAGTTATTTATTGTTTAAAAGTCTTATTTACCTGGAAATAATTGTACAGAACGAAGTCTTGTTGATGTAGTTGGTCTCATATTCTCAGTCCCAATAGTGAGTGATGTTGACATAGGTCATTTCAATTTTCACGATGTTAGTTTCAAGTATGGGTAAAACTTCCTCCTCTGAGTGGTGCCAAAGTTTATTGTAGCATAGCTTTTGAAGTTGGATAGAGAAAATAGGTTTTCTGGTGTTGGAGTTTAGGAGAGATGTAGAGGTCGAATGACAGTATTCATAAATTATTTTATTCACTGAGCTTCCCCTATTGGGGGAAGGGGTCACCTATTTTCTTGTTACTTTCATGTTTCAATTTGCAAGGAGTTTAACAAGAGTAATGCTCCTGACTGATGACTACCTCTTCACTCATTTTTACATGTGAAAGGGGAAAAATAATTGTGGTAAATTTTCTTTAATAATCATGTTTTAGTTTCCTGAGTTAAAGATTAAAGATTTTAGAAAATAGCCATGAAATTGTTTGAGTTGGATAAAAGCTTAATATATAAAAATAGGTAAGTAGGTTAAAAATAAAATTATTCTTCAAAATTTCATCCCACATTAAATGATGTTTTGTTGATTATGAGTTTGTAATCCTTTATTACTGTCCATTTTCTTTTACTTTTCTCCTTTAAAAACCTTGGTAATATTTTTACAGTTGTTAAGATAAATAATTACTAATTCATATATATTTTTTAAAACTTTGTAATTTAATCCTATTTAATATTTTCAGTTTACTGCTCAGAATAAAATATTTTGGGCTGATTTTTGTATATGCACAGTCAAAGGTGATGTAGAGATAAGCTTTGTGTGCAGGTGCATATATTTTTGTATCTGATGCAAAGATACATAGACAAACATTGGTTTACTATATAATGACTCAAAACTGTAAATATAATCATTAGAACTTTCTCCTCAAAAATAGTTATTTAAGAATGTTCTGGACATAACAGAAAAAATATTTTCAGTCTATACAACTCAAAATGGCTATGTTTGTTTCCTTTTGAAAACATTTTAATTCCAGAATGTGAGAATATGAGTTAGATGCAATTTTATTTTTATTTTTCGAGGTGGAGTCTTGCTCTGTTGCCCAGGCTGCAGTGCAGTGGTGAGATCTTGGTTTACTACTACCTCCACCTCCTGGGTCCTGGGTTCAGGTGATTCCCCTGCCTCAGCCTTCTGAATAGCTGGGATTACAGGTGTGTGCCACCACACCCAGCTAATTTTTGTATTTTTAGTAGAGACGGGGTTTCACTGTGTTGGACATCCTGGTCTCAAACTCCCAACCTCAGGTGATCCGCTCGCCTGGGCCTCCCAAAGTGCTGGGATTACAGGCGTGAGCGACCGCGCCCAGCCTGAGTTAGTGGTCATTATAATGGAAGTGTTAATCATTTGAGAAAATTGTTACTCGTGCCTGTGCATTCAAATCTGGAGGGATGAATTTTCAGTTTATTTGAAATTAAAATTTAACTGTTAATCGTATGGTTTTCAGTCTAGCATGTAAGGGGTTTAGAAGTTCCCACTCACCGTAACAATAAGTAAAATGCTTAACAAACTGAAAAATCAGCAACTCTTCTTAGCTCTGTCAGAGAAGTAAGAACATGCGGAAAACCCCTGACCTAAAAATCATAGAGAAAGACATGCAATTACAGAGAATCTCAACTTACCACAGCAGAAACCTATGAGCAGAAACCTCCGTGGAAACCAGTACCAGGGTAGGAAAAGCTTAACTGTAACTGACACATTGCTAGAGGCTCAGTGAGGATAAGTCTGAGAGTTGGAAACTCAAGCAGACCCAGTTATGTGAGGGATTCTTTAGTGAATTTTATCTTGAGGAGCTCTTGCAGGTCCTCACAGAAAATAGAAAAATCCTGTGTGCTTCTGGCAGGAGAAGGGGTAAAATAATGATTTTGAAATACACTACAGCATTCTGTTCTTAAAAGGTTTGCCTTCAGGAGAAGGTATTTTAGTAGAGCCTAACCTCCTTAGGTTTTATCAGTCTAACCAACTTGGGAAAGGAAAATCACAACTTTCTGACCCCTCCAGCCATTCTGGCCTACCTAAGCGGGGAAACAGTCTGGAAGAATCGGTGAAGTTCACATACTGATAACACAGTATCACCCAAAGGACTGAGACCAAATCATCAGGCCAAAGAATGCTTCCCTTTCCTCCAAGCCTCACCATGACACAGCCAAAGGTCTATTTACCTAAGTTCCTTTCACCGAGTGCATTATGTTCAGATTTAAAAAAAAAAAAAAAAAGTTACAAGAAATTCTAAAAGGCAAAAACCAAAACAAACAAACTTTAAGAGACTTAACAGTTTTAAGAGACTAAACAAGCATCAATATCAGATATGATAGGGATGCTGAAATGATCAGACCAGGAATTTAAAACAACAATGACTAATATGCTAAGAGTTTTATGTTTTGTTTTGTTTTTTGGGGTTTTTGTTTGTTTGTTTGTTTGTTTTTTGATGGAATCTCACTCTGTCACCCAGGCTGGAGTGCAGTGGCATGATCTTGGCTCACTGCTACCTCTGCCTTTCGAGTTCAAGCGATTCTTCTGCCTCAGCCTCCCGGGTAGCTGGGACTATAGGTGCCCACCACCCCACCAGGCTAATTTTTGTATTTTTAGTAGAGATGTGATTTCACCATTTTGGCCAGGCTGGTCTCGAACTCCTGACCCAGGTGATCCACCTGCCTCAACTTCCCAAAGTGTTGGGATTACAGGAGTGAATCACCACACCTGACAGCTAAGGGTTTTAAAGGAATAAATATATAACATGTAAGAACAAAATTACAATGTAAGCTATGAGATAGAAATCTCAGAAAAACTTAAAATAAAAAAAGCTAGAGATCAAAACCACTGTGAAAGAAATGAAAAAATTCCTTTGTAGCTCAGAAGTAAACTGCATGTGATTGAGGAAAAAATCTCTAAGCTTGTAAATATGACAATAGAAACTTTCTAAACTGAAAAGAAAACGGAAAAAGCCTGAAAAAAAAAAAGGGCAGGCTAAGAACTGTGGAACAACTACAAAAGGAATAACTTATGCATAATGAACATTCCAAAGAAAGAAGAAAAAAAAAAAAACAAAACTGAAGCAACATTGAAAGCAATAATAACATGATTTTTAAAAATTAGTTCAGGCACCAAACCACAGATCCAGAAATGTCAGAGAACACCAAACAAGATAAATGACAAAAATAATTACACCAAGGTACATAATATTCAAACTTTAGAAAGTCTAAGATAAGGAAAAATATCTTGAAATAATCCAGAGGGAAAAATACTTTACCTACAAGGGAGCAAAGGTAAGAATTAATCTGACTTTCCAAATACTATGCCAACAAGAAGAGAGTTGAGTTAAATATTTAAAATGTTGAGAGGGAAAAAACCCAACCTAGAATTCTATACTCTGAAATTTCCTAAAAAAGTGAAGGGGAAATAAAGACAAATAAAAATTGAAAAAAAAAATGTTGCCAATAGACTTGCCTTTTACTAAATGGTAAAAGAACTTCTTCAGAAAGAAGACATAATATAGGCCAGAAACTCTGATCAACATAAATAAAACAAAAAGCATTAGAAAACAAATAAGTAAAAGTAAAATAAAAGTTTTTATTTTCTTATTCTTCCTTAATCTAACAGATAACATTCTGTTCAGAATGATAATAAAAATAGTGCACTTGATTATATATACATGCTTATGAATGATAAAACTGGTAACAGGGATAAAAGAAAGGGATTCAGAATAGTTTCTTATTGTAGGATACTTAAACTAGGCACAAAGTGGTATACCGCTATTTCAAAGTGTACTTGGATTACTTGTAAACATATACTGAAAACCCTAAGGCAACTACTAAACCAAAAAAGTAAAGAGATAAATATAAAAGATACGCTAATAAAGAAGAAAAAATGAAATGAGAAATGATTTTCTCAAGAGCCCTGTCCAATGTTGAAACAAAACTTCTTAAAGTTGTTGTTGAGAGGTTTGTCTAAATCATCTAAATAAAAATCACAAAGTATAATCTTTATGTGGCAAAATTGTTCTTTCTTCATTTGTATTACTTATATAAGTGAATCTTAGTTTTCTATATTTATGCATTTTTAAAAACAGTTTAAATCTTTGTTAAAATGTCATTTATTAATCAACCAATTCATGTCACATTTATTGACTAAAACTAAAATACTTTTTCACCAGTAATTTAAATGAGGAGAAAAAATTCCAGTTAGTACCAGTTGTAGAATCACTCTGAGAAATTATTTATAATATTGAAAGAATTACATAATGAACAGAATGCTTAGGTAGCACTCAGAATTTCTGCTACTGGTATATACATGATCAATAATTGCCTCATTTGATTTGGGCCCTACCTATATTCTGATGGGATAGACACTTTCTTGATTTGTTCAAGTTGTAAGACACCAATGTTGAAATAGTTATTCCTATAATTATATTACAGCAGACTAGCAGCCTAGACAGAAATTTTCTTGCCAGTCTTGAAGAATTAAGTTGCTCTATTATGAAAGCAGTTATGAAGGGTACTGCATGGCAAGGGCATAAGGGTGCTCTGTGAGGTTGCTAGCCAACAGCTAGCAAGAAAAATGGAGACTTCAAACTTACTACCACAAGGAATTGTGCCCTGTCCACAATGTGAAAGTAGAAGAGGACCCAAGCCTCAGGACCCAAGCCTCAGAAGAGATAGCAGCCTGGGAGGTTACCTTGATTTCAGCTGGTAAGACCCTGAGAAGAGGGCCTCGTTAACTGATGTCTGGTTCATAATTCGTGGAAACTATGAGTTAATAAATGTTGTTTTAAGTCTTAAAATGTGTGATACTTTGTTATGTAGCAGTAGACAACAAAAACAAATTTTGTCAATTATCATGCATAAAGGCTTGCCACTCGAGTGCAAAGATCTTTTAGATTGATCTGGAGAGGTTGAGATAAGTTTGGCATAAAACCTTTGAGTATTGCTTGAATGAATTTGTCTGTGGGATAAAGAAATAGACTTTAAGACTTTGACCTAAAAAAAACATTAATCTTAAAATAGAAGAGGAGGTACTGAATACAACATTGTATCATCTAGGCAAATTTTTTTCAACTTGTCTTTTTTGTGTTTGCTTACTTAGAGTTGATTTTATACATAAAACAGTCATCATTATAGTAAGTAGCCATAGATATGAACCATTTTTTCTGAACTCTACAGACTCTCCCAAGATCATTGTGAAATCATTTTGCAATTTGGGGGAAAGCTATAATACAATGAGATTTTAATTAATTTTTTAAAAGGAGGGAGTGTGAGGTCTAGATTTTCCAAAACCACTTTTCACCCACGGGCAGGTTTATACTGCAGACTTCGAGGCATATATTATCATGTTTTTGAATTTTACTTAATAAGGCCAGGGGTAACTTTTTCCCGTGCACTATAAAGCATATATAATGTCATCCGAACTGAATATAATTTACAGAGCCAAAGGAAATGTCACAAACTTATACAGCCAGTAAAGATTACTAAAGGTCATATAGCCTGTATTCTCTTTCCTTTAGAAAAATGTATAACTAAATCTTCCCAGATGACTACTGAAAACACTCTTTGGTTCTATGGCCTCACTATAAATACATATTTAGATTTTTCCCTTTGTGAGAAATGTCTTCTTCATATCTACTGCTAATCACCCATACCTATTTGAGTATATTAAGACTTTGACATTAATGTGAACTAAATTATTCATGTAAACATATGTTGAAGAATAATGCTTTATTCTAATTCATATTTAATTACATATAGGTATAATTCTACCTTTACTAAATCACTTCATTTATTTGCTATTGGAAAGGTAGTAGGAAAACTGTAGTAGGTATGATGAAGTCTATCTAGATGTTCAACAATTTTCAGCTTCATTTGAACTTGGATTGGTACAAAGCAGATTCTGGCTAATAAAATGTGTGCAGAAGTGATATTCACAAAAAAAAAAAAAAAAAAAAAAGAATAAATCTGAGCTATCTTTTATGATGTATTTCTCCCTTTTTCCACCTGACTAGAAACAAGGGATTTCAAAATACTAAAGCAACGTCATTGAAAGAGTCCACTTTCTTAAGTCACTAATTGGAAGAATGTTCCAGAGAAAGATGCCTGATCTTAACTGATAATTTATGTGAGCAAGAAAAAAAGTCATGGTTCGCCACTGAGATTTTGGGGTTAAACAGATTTATCTTTTCCTAATAGTGTAGATTTTCATTATGGTAAAAAGTGATGATTTATGAATTTTAGATTTTATAATAAATTATAGTTGTTCTTATATTTTCAGATCTTTGAATCTATAAAACTGATTGACAGATTGAATCATTCATTCAATCAACCAAATATTAATCAATTTAAGCATCATTTATTCAACATATTTTTGTTGCCTCTTTGTCATGTATAAGTTGTGTGCTTAGCAAAACTCAACTTTAGATTTCAGCTTTTGAGTGAAGAAGAAAACTACCTAATCACCATCTTCTGAATTCTTTTTTAATTTCTTGTCTCAATCATAAAGATTAAGGAATTTTAATTAATATAAACAATTGAACATATGAATGGAGTTTGAGTAATGAGAAAAACCCCAAATATGGAAATGAGATTTTTGTTACTCATTATCTTCACTGTATTTCTGTAATAAAATCACCTGCCAAAGAATGCCTTTTTGAAGTTCCTTGTTATATCTCTTACTATTCGTATAAAATGAGCTTGGCTAATTAACTCAGTGAATTCTAGAAATCAAAGGTTATAACTACTAAATTTGTTTAGTAAGTGGACTACCAGTGTAATAGAATATTCACTTATAATGGGTTGCTTGGTAACTATTATATTTAATACCAAAAATAATATATAAACATGAAACAAATCAAACAATGCAATCCTGCTAGCCCTTCTCCAGAGGACAGTTAAAATTTTTAAATATATTCTTCCACGTAATTCTCCATGCCAATTAAAACAGCTTCAAATTCAGTTACACATGTGGGTATTCTGATTTCTCCATTTCTCCCCACAGCAGATGCCCTTGATGCCCCAGAGTCCCCATAGTCACCATAGTCCATAGGCAACCTGCATTCCTTGGCAGGTATTGCAGTACTTTGTACAGCACATTAACAACTTCTCACTTGAATCATCTGATTCTTTTTTTTTATCATTATTATACTTTAAGTGCACACGTGCACAACATGCAGGTTTGTTACATATGTATACATGTGCCATGTTGGTTTGCTGCACCCATTAACTCGTCATTTACATTAGGTATATCTCCTAATGCTATCCCTCCCCCCTCCCCCCACCCCACAACAGGCCCCAGTGTGTGATGTTCCCCTTCCTGTGTCCAAGTGTTCTCATCGTTCAGTTCCCACCTATGAGTGCGAACATGCGATGTTTGGTTTTCTATTCTTGTGATAGTTTGCTGAGAAGGATGGTTTCCAGTTTCATCCATGTCCCTTTTTTATGGTTGCATAGTATTCCAAGGTGTATATGTGCCACATTTTCTTAATCTAGTCTACTATTGATGGACATTTGGGTTGGTTCCAAGTCTTTGCTATTGTGAATAGTGCCACAATAAACATGTGTGTGCATGTGTCTTTATAGCAGCATGATTTATAATCCTCTGGGTATATACCCAGTAATGGGATGACTGGGTCAAATGGTATTCCTAGTTCTAGATCCTTGAGGAATCGCCACACTGTCTTCCATAATGGTTGAACTAGTTTACAGTCCCACCAACAGTGTAAAAGTGTTCCTATTTCTCCACATCCTCTCTAGCACCTGTTGTTTCCTGACTTTTTAATGATTGCCATTCTAACTGGTGTGAGATGGTATCTCATTGTGGTTTTGATTTGCATTTCTCTGATGGCGAGTGATGATGAGCATTTTTTCATGTGTCTGTTGGCTG
>NW_016812293.1:132763-173850 GCF_001698545.2 Rhinopithecus bieti | reverse complement strand
ATTCCCTCTTTTCTCTTGATTGGAATAGTTTCAGCTCTTCCTTGTACCTCTTGTAGAATTTGGCTGTGACTCCATCTGGTCCTGGACTTTTTTTGGGTGGTAGCCTATTAATTATTGCCTCAATTTCAGAGCCTGTTATTGGTCTATTCAGGGATTCAACTTCTTCCTGGTTTAGTCTTGAGAGGGTGTATGTGTCCAGGAATTTATCCATTTCTTCTAGATTTTCTAGTTTATTTGCATAGAGGTGTTTATAGTATTCTCTGATGGTAGTTTGTATTTCTGTGGGTCGGTGGTGATATCCCCTTTATCATTTTTTATTGTGTCTATTTGATTCTTCTCTCTTTTCTTCTTTATTAGTCTTGCTAGCGGTCTATCAATTTTGTTGATCTTTTCAAAAAACCAGTTCCTGGATTCATTGGTTTTTTGAATAGTTTTTGTGTCTCTATCTCCTTCAGCTCTGCTCTGGTCTTAGTTACTTCTTGCCTTCTGCTAGCTTTTGAATGTGTTTGCTCTTGCTTCTCTAGTTTGTCTGAGTCTTTCTTCTTTGGGGCCTTTGAGGCAGTGTTAGCATCATGAAAGTTTGTGTAGTCAAGACATTAGAAATCACAGGGTAGAGAGGTGAGGATTCTTACAACATAAAGAACAGAAATCTATGGATAAATACCTACAACTTTTTCTCTGTTCCTCCAGTGGAACCTTATGATACACACTTCAAACTATTTCAGAGGGACTCTGACAGGTGTTTTCTAGGATAACTTTCTAAATAATCTACCTGCAGTCAACTTTTTGTCTCTGGGTTTGCTTTGAGGAAAATCCTAATCAAGACTCCCACTAAATGTATTAATCTGAGACTAGATTTTTTCATACCAATAAGACATTGTATACGTATATACATATTTATAGCTATATATTTTGTTTTATATATATAATTATATATTTATAGAGTTTATACAATGCAGCTACATATATATGTTTGTGTGTGTGTCTCTATATATATATATACTTTCAGTGCATTATTTTTATGGCTAAATAGTACTCCATTGTGTTTATACAATGCAGCTACATACACACATATATATGTAACTGCATCATACAAATATATATGAAATTATATATGTGTGTGTGTGTGCATAGCTGCATGGTATAAACTTTAATCTGCAATCTGAGGTATGCATTAAATAGTCTACATGTATATAACTTCTATATAAACATATAATATATAATAGGTTTATGTAAAGTAAAATGTACTGAAATATTCACGTATATATGTACATGTGTAATAGTATACTTTTCTGATTATAAGCTTCACATTCATTATACTTGGAATCTCTCCAGTAGTAAAGGCTTATATCTTAAGTTAAATTCATGTCACAGTTTAAGCATCCTAGATATAGGGGACATCTAGTTATTCTCAGTCCCCGGTGTAATTATAGGCTAGTATGAAGACATTCATTATCTTCATTCTCTTGTTCTGCTCAGTCCTATGTTGCCTTTAGGCCATGCTTGGCATATATATATACACACACACACAAACACATACATACATACATATATATGTATCCATTATCCCATTTAATATAGACACATCACATCAACTAGATATTTTTAATTTCCAGAAATTGTGCTACTCCCTAATGAAACTGTCCAGAAGCAGACATAGTTCTTTTAACTTTAGGACTTATCAGAATCTTTCTTTTAATCTTTCTAGACTACCTTTTTTTTCTGGAAAAGGGAAATTCAATCTCATTCCTCTTTCAGCAAAAGTGTCATATTTCATTTTTTATTGCCATTTATTCAAAAAATCTGCAAACAAATTAACAAGCATTTAGGTTGATTCCGGGGCTTATTTTTAGATATTTGTGTTGAACATGCAGTGGTATTTATTGATATTTTCAATGTTCTCACATACTTTGGTAATTTCTCTTAAGTTAAATGTCCATGAAATAGATAGAAATTGGTTACTTTTAACCTCAGTCGGATGTATTTATGAAGGTTAGATTGTGATTATGAACTTTTAAGGAATGTATTTTTCTCTGTATCATCCTTGGAGGTACTTAATATCACTTTATTCTTTAGCTTACAGGTGTTGAATTTTTGGTGTTCCTTCCAGAAAGTTGGCGAGCTTTCTCTCACTTTTCAAGGGAAAACCTTTACATATTATATTATTTCCAGTAATTATAGCAAAATTTTACACAGATGTTTATAGGTGATTTGTTCATAATTGCAAATACTTGAAATCAACCAATCACGGTATTCTTCACTAGGTAAATGAATAAATAAACTGTGCTACAGCCAGACAATGAAATATTATTCAGCACTAAAAGAAACTAGCTACCAAGTGCTACAAATATATAAACTTAAATGCATATTACTAAGTGAATACAAGTCAACATAATTTATTATTTCAATAATAGGGCATTTCGGAAAAGACAAAACTATGGAGATAGTAAGAAGAACAGTGGTTGTCTGTGGTTAGGGCCAACGTAAGGAGAGTTAAATAGATACAGAAGACTTTTGCGACAGTGAAAATACTCTGTATTACCATATTGATGGGCAAAAGTCATTATAAATTTATCCAAACCAATGGACTATACAAGACCAGAAGAGAACCCTAATGAAACAATGGACTTTGAGTGATTTTGATGTGTCAACATACTTTCATATATTGTAGCATGTGCCACTCTTGTGTGCGATGTTAATAATGTGGGTGGCTATGCTTACCTGGGGATAGGAAAGATATAGGAAATCTCTGTACCTTAACAGTTTTGTGATGAACATAAAACTTATCAAAAATTTGTCTGAAAAAAGTTCTGTTTTATCTAGGATCCTCATTCCCTTAGGACATGCCCCAGTTTCAGGTTGTGCCTTTCAGTATTCATGATTCAGTTTTGGATTGGTCTTTGAGGATTTATTTTTATCTTATTAGGTAAGCCAAAGGTTTAAAAAAATCATCTAGCCATGTTGTTGCAAATGACAGGATCTCATTCTTTTTGTAGTTCTTTTTTATAGTCTGAATAGTACTCCATTGTGTTTCTGTATTACATTTTCTATATCCATTCATCTGTTGATGAACACTTAGGTTGATTCTAAATCTTGGCTACTTTAAATAGTGTTACAATAACCAAAAAAAAGTGCAGATATCTCTTCAATATACTTACTTCCTTTCTTTGGGATACATATCCGTCAGTAAAACTACTGGACCGTATGGTAGCTCTATTTTTTTTGTTTTTTTGAGGAAACTTCATGCTCTTCTCCGTAGTGGTCATACTAATTTACATTTCCACCAACAGTGTGTGAAGGTTCCCCTTTCTCCATTCATTTGTGGCAGCTAAAAATTAAAACCACTGAACTCATGGAGACATAGAGTAGAATGATGATTACCAGAAGCAGAGAAGAGTAGTGGAAGTTGGGGTGGGAAGTGGGGATGGTTAATGGGTACAAAAATATAGTTAGATGGAATGAATAAGATGTAATATTAGTATAATATGATGACTATAGTTAATAATTTATTGTACAGTTAAAAATAACTAAAGAGTATAATTGGAATGTTTGTAATACAAATAAACAATACATACTTGAGGTGATAGATACCTAA
Organism: Rhinopithecus bieti; assembly: GCF_001698545.2. Classification (NCBI taxonomy): domain Eukaryota; kingdom Metazoa; phylum Chordata; class Mammalia; order Primates; family Cercopithecidae; genus Rhinopithecus; species Rhinopithecus bieti. Next base: position 170,255 of record NW_016812293.1, on the reverse strand, counting down.
TTCATTCTGATATGATTATTACATATTGTATGCCTGTACCAAAATATCTCATGTACCCCAAACATGTACACACCTACTATGTACCCCTAAAAACTATAAACTTAAAAAATTATCTAATATGCAGATTATCTAATTATCTAATTATCTAACATGCAGGGTTTTGTAAAATATTAGAACTTCCTTTTTACTAAATCATGCAAGTATGCTTAGAAAGTTCCTTCAGTACCAATTGTGAATTACATTATTAAATGTATATTCTCATTTGAGACATTGGCAGGGTGCTTGGCTCTTAGAAGAGGAATGCCAATCAATTTTAAACTTAGAGTTAATAGAAGAAAATATACTAAATTAGCTAATAAATGATAGTATGGGAATTTAGGTGAAAGTACAATAATTTAGATCTGACGAAATTTCACCTATGCCTTCTCAAAGAGTTCAATCCTCACTGATAAGTGGAAGGGGTTAAAATGTCAAAAGCTCTGTCACTCTATCACACTGAATATGTGCTATGAGAGAAATATCAGAGTTGACACAAAGTCATTTAACCTGAAGAAGTAAAAGTTTAAGCTTATTTTTCTTAGATGAGTATGAAGGTAGGGAGGATGAACAGGTGTTTATTTTTTATGCAATGAGTTTGAGATGCCTGTTAGATTTCCAAGCAGTTATGCTGAGAAAGCAGTGGGCCATGTTAATTTGGAGATATCTACATTTAGGCATACATTTCAGCATTTATTAGTGTATGGAGAGTCTGAAAATCCATGACACTGATTAAAAATGACAAGGGAACAAGTGAAGAATAAAAAAAGAAGCCATACAAAAGCTTAGCTCCAGGCCAATGTAAATTTTAGAAAACCACAGTTCTCATACTCACAATATGTATGCCATCCTTTGAACATGCCTAGGCAGTCTACAGATATTGAGGTTTTCCAATGAGTTTTATTACATATACGCATACATTTAGGAAAAAGCCTTTTTCTCTCATTTTTGTAAACTTACTTTTAGATTATGTTTCTGTAATGATCCTACATTACCCTGATGTTTATTTCACACTCAGCATGTTAAACTATGGTTAACTTCAAAGGCACTTAATGCCAAAAGGAAACTACATCTGCAGTGCTTTCATTGGTTTTCTAGGCAAACAGGTTTAACTATAATTTATTTGGCATATAAATAGATTACTTTAAAAAATAAACCATACATATTTTTGCTTTGAGACTTCCTTTACTTTTGAGGCTGTTGAAACCTTAGCTTCTTTGAGTATTTAAAAATTAAGGCTTTTATTCATTTTGAGCAGTTGCCAGGTTCGATGGACCTAATCTGTTTTTGGTGTATAAATTTTTTTGTGAAGAATTCATTTGTTACACAGTTTTTATTTTACTCAAAAGATTTCATTCTTTTGTACTTCTCTTTTATTGATGTTCTTTTGTGTTCAGAGTTGTTTTTTGTAATCCTGTCCTTGAAACTTGCTTTTAAGCCTAATCTAAAATGTAGCTGATAACACACACAAAAAACATTGTGGAACGCTGGTAAATACACACCATTATTAGAAAACCTAAGATCCTGTTCCAGCTACATTTTGTCAAGGAGTAGAATATTACAAGCACCCCAAAAACTAATCATGCCACTTTCTAGTCATGACTCTTAGACAGAAACTACTATCTTGACTTGAAAATCATATACTAATTTTAGCTGTTTTGTGCCGTATAGCATTGGAACCATAAGGCAAGTGCATCTTTTTTATATCTGATTTTTTATTCAAGTTTTCTTATGAAAGTCTCCCAAGTTGTATATAATTATAGTTGCTGTACAGTAATCTGTCATAAAGATATTTTCAAATCTAATTCATTTTTATCTTCATGGACATTTGATAATTTTCCATTTCAGAGCTATTTCAAAATGTTTAAATATGCATTTCAGTACTTTCTGGGAATATATGCCATATTTTCATTGGATATATACCAAAGAGTAAAATTTCTAGGTTAGAAGACAACATATAGTCATCTTTTGAAGATATTAATAAATGGTTCCCAAGTATAGTTGTGCCACTGAAACTGCTACCAGCACTTCATGAGAGTACCAATTGCTTTGTTTTCTTACTATCATTTGGAATTTTCTATTTTTTCCATTTTTGTTATTCTGATACACTTGTAGAATTTTACCAAATGTGGTGTTAATTTGAATTTTTTGGAAAAATAAAGTTTTGAATTTTTTTTTACATATATATTGACCTTTATCATTGTATGTTTAAATGTTTTGTTCATTTTCATCAACTATTTTCTGTCTTTTATTTATGAATTTTCAGGAAGGAGTTTATTTTTAAACACACTTACTTTGCAGCATTGTGTGCCATCACCGTGAAGACATCAGATCAAATTAATAAAAAAATTTAAAGACACAGGGTGAGTGTTCTAAACACAGGTGTGATAGATGAGGCCAAGGAAACAAATATACTATCATAAAGATAGTGTGGAGAATATGACAAAAAACAGAACTTTAAGGAACTGCTGGCACTAGGAAAAGAAAAAACACAAAATAAGTCCAAGAAAGTAAACTGAATAAGAAGTAACAGGTTAGGGAGGCTCAGAGAACCCTGAGCCAGCTATTTAACCAGTCTTGCCATTGCTATTGGAGTTCTATTGGAATGATCGACAAAAGTCCTTATTACTGACCTCTACATGGCCTTTAGCTAACTCCCAGAGGAATTTTTCAAACTCTATGCTTCTGGTAAGACCACTCCGTAATTCATGCTGCCTCACTACTACTCACAAGTTCAAAATCACAATTTACATTAAGTGCCAACAACACTAATCCCATCAGCCCCACCATTCTGCTTACAACAGTCACTACAGCAACAGCAATATTTCTAACTTGTCTTTCATCACCTGGACACTTACACCTGAAATGACTCACTCTTTGGACTTAACTCCGTTGGGGATTGATTCCATCTTATCTCTTGACATACCGTATTCTAAGTATTATTTTAACTATTCTCAGACATATCTATAGCCATTTTCCCCTGAAAACTTCACTCACGTAAAAGTTAGTAAGATGATTATCAAGATCTCACACAAATGTTATTTTCCAAGCGAAAACATTGTATATTTAGAGAAAAATCAGAAAATTTCCCATAATTTATTCCATTTAATCTCTCTTCTTTCACTCACATCTGCCTGCAGTATAAATAAGAGCCATGGTGATTGTACTGATATATAGTATGTCATTTTATACCCAAATCTTTATTATGGCTTCCAATATCACTCAAAGCAAAACCTCAAACTCTTATCTTCTCCTTCAATATTTTGATAACTTGTCACTTCCATGACCTACTCCTCATCCTGTTAGTTCAATTTTCTAATACTCTTCGTGTTCATTTGTTTTTAGTCATACAAGCATTTGTGATTTCTTTAAATGCCCAGTAGGTCTCTGAGGTTGTTGTAGAATGCTAAATTCTATACCTAGAATTCATTTTTCCATATGAATATAGAGATTTTATTTCTGTTCTTTCAGATCTTCGTTTAAATATTATCTCATCTGAGAAGTCTTCATTGATTGTCTCATATGAAATATCAACCCTATTTCACTCTCTTTTCACATTGCTTCACCTTCTTCACTCCAAAAATTATAAAATTAGGAGCTAAAAGATTTAATGTCAGAAAATCAGAGCAGAAGTTTGTTAAGCTCATTGAGTTAAGATGCAAGGAGGGCCTGAACTGAGGCATGGTAAGTAATATAGGAGATAAAAGTTTAGATGTATATAAGACTTTGAACTAGAATCACAAATAGCTAACTACAGATATGAAGCAAAGATCGATGTTGAAAAAATGAATCAAGGATAATTGGAATGATTGAATGTATTTGTATTTCAAAGAATGTATCAACACTGATTCCAAAAACAGCAAATAAGAATATGAGAAAAGCTTGTCTGAGATGATAGGGGAATGTAGAGGTTGGAGAGGGGCTTACAAATTGTAAACAGGGAAGACTGTTTTTTTCCTATGTCATTAAAACTATTTAATATCACCAAATTAAATTATTTCTCCCCAGGGAACTCTTAAATGTCCAGAGAACAGGGAAAATAATTTCATATAAATTGAACAATCTTTGACTTCAAGTACATCAGTGTATTCTTATATAAAGCAGTTAAAAAAAAAAAAAACTCAATGGGAAAACTACAGCCATATTATCTAAATATATATATATATATATATACACACAATGTTTATATCAATGGCATAGAAAAATCATATTTATCACTTATTAGGAGCTTCAAATGTAAGTAAAATTTACTGTTTAAGTTCATAGGACTTTCAAGCACTATGGAACAAATATAAAATTTAATGTGGCCTAGAGAAGGTTTAGTTCATAAACTCAGACTGTAAAATTTGACTAGAACTTCATAAAAACTAAAAGGAACTTGACATCCTGATGTATCTAACACAATGTGGTATCCTAGAATACATTCCAGGACAGAAAAATAGCATTAATGCAAACATTAGTGAAATTTGCAGTCTCTAGTTTAATTAATAATATTAGACTAATGTTAATTTCTAAGATTTGACAAATGAACCATGAAATATTAACATTAAGGGAAACTGGTTGAAGAGTATTCAAGAACCTCTACATTATATGTATATTTGAAAAAATGCAAAATTATTACAAAATAAATTTAATTAAATTACAAATGTGAAATAAAGGTACAGTAACATAACGTTTTGATAAAATATGAATATGTATTGCAACTACAGTTGTAATACAATACTAAAAATGTGATTGTGATTTTATTTTAAATAATATGATGCACATAAATAGAAAACTAGATCCTGGCTCCAGATGGCTGCCTAGAGAAATTGGACAGTCATCCTCTCCAGAAAGAAAAACCAAAATTACAAATAGATAATTACTCCTCAAATAGAACATCTAGGAGAGAACACTAGAGTGAAACAGAGAAGTTATGGGGATACACTGATGCATAGAAAGAGAAAGAAGTAAATGGTCAACTCACCCATGATAGTCTGAGAGCCTTGAGGGATTCACTATTATGGGGAAAGGGTAAGTGAGAGAACTTCAGTGTTCCACATCCCTGCTGTGGGCTGCTGTATTCAGAACCATGAGAGAGCTCCACTACCCACACAATCCCTAACACTAGCATGGGTAGTGATTTGAAATTCCCAAGAGAGCATTGTACCAGACAGGCAACACGTGCTAGGGCATTTACACTCTCAAGACCTGAGCATCTGCAATAAAGCACCATTGTGAGTGTACAGCCATAATGGGGCTGCATCCTGACCTGGAAACCACAGCCTCCATATCTCCGCATCCCAAAATTCCTCACGCACAACCCCAGTGTCTACTAAGAGGGTTACAGTGGCACAGCACTGGCTGGACAAAGGGTGCTATGGAGTCCCCGGTACTCTAGCCCACAGAGAATACTACTCTTTGGCGAAAGGACAACACAATGCATTAAAAAATCTTGCAACTGAGACAATGAAAACGAACACATTATGCTTCCCAGAGCCTGAGTGCCCCCTGTCGGGGTCTGTGAGAAGTGGTCCCATGCTCAGCAGCAACACAAACTCTGTGCTAAGCCACATAAGCAGAGAGTGAGATCCCCTTGCATGGGCATAGCAGCCTCTGGGCTCAGACTCACGTGGAGAGAATGGGACTCCTTCTCCACATTTGCACACCACTGCAGGCATAGTTTCTGCTGCTGCTGACAAAGGCTGAGGTGGGTGAGCTAGAGGACTGTCTGGGGCTGTGAGTGGTGACTGTGCCTTCATTGATGGTGTGACCCTTATGCTTGGCTTGTGTGTGAACAGTGGGGTCCCTCCTCTATCTGTGCAGTTCTGTAGTGCTGCTGCCATCAAGAGCAGACAAGTCTGAAAACTGTGTTTATGGGGATTTGAGTGACAACCCTGCATTGCTACTAGAAACAGTAGCATACATGACTCAGGATGCAAAGGATCATCTCACCACTACAACTCCCATTGCCCACACTACACTAGTGCCCAGGGACCCAAGAACCCGCTCTGCCTGTCCCAACACTGCCATTACCAGCATCCTATGAGTCAACCCAGAGTCCCAACAATGTTCCCACTCAATCCTGTTAACACCAGTGCCAGCATAAACCACCCTGGGTCCCAAGAACAGGCACACTAAGCCCACTGGTACCACCACTGGTGCCCCAAAATTGGTCAGACAGACATTCGTTTTCTGAGCAAAACTTCATCATAGCCTCTGCTAATAACCAAACCCTAAACCACCAAGGAAATTGCATATACAGTTTATGCTGTTTACAGTTGAATAAATCATACATAGGCTGCACTATTGAACACACTCAACGAATGTTATAAATATATGCTCATGAAAAAGTTTTTCTCTATGAAAGTAAATTCAAAAATTAAAAGAAGCCACTGTTACACTAGATGTGCAGATTTCAACATGAAGACACAGGAGACATAAATAAAGCAAGGAAATATGACACCTCCAAATAAACAAAATAATTCTCTAGCAACAGATCCTAATCTAAAAGAAATTCATGAAATCCCAGAGTATTAAAAAATACAAAAATCAGAAAATTATATAAGGATATAAATGAGAAATTTACCAAAGAGATAGATATCGTAAAAAAAGAACCAAACAGAAATTTTGGAATTGAAGAACTCCTTAAATAAAATACAAAATGGACCTGTAGGCAAAGAATTTTCAAAATCCGTTTAATGATATAGTTTCAAAATCTGTTTAATGAAAAGTTTTCAAAATTTATTTAACTAAATAATAGACAAGATTTTTCCAAGTCTAGCAAGAGATTTAGACATTCAGATACAAGGGGCCCAGCAATACCCAAACAGATGCAATGCCAAAAGGCCTTCCTCAGGAAATATTATGGTGAAAATATCTAAAGTCAATGATAAAGAGAAAATTCTAAAAGCAGCAAGAGAAAAACATCTTGTCACCATAAGAGCCCCGAACAGTAGACTTCTTAGCAGAAACCCTACAGACCAGGATAAAATGGGATGATGTATTCAAAATGCAGATAGAAAAAAAAATCCAGTCAACAACACCATACTCAGCAAAATTATCCTTCATAAATGAGGGCAAAATTTAGCCTTTCTCAGATAAGCAAATGATAGGAGAATTCTGATTTTACAAGAAATGCTTAAAGGAGCTCTCAACCTGGAAGCAAAAGGATGACATTTACCAAGAAAACACACACATAAAGTAAAACTCACTGGTATTTCAAACACACAAATGAAGAAAAGACTCAAATGATACCACCACAGAAAATCAGCAAATCACAAGGAGAGTCAATAAGAAAAAGAAAGAAGGAAAGAATATGCACACCAGCCAGAAAACAACATGAAGAGAACAAAACCTTAAATATAAATAATAACCTTGAATGTAAGTGGCTTAAAATATATAAACTCACTGAATGAATTTAAAAATATGACCTAACAATATGCTACCTATAAAAAAATACACTTTAACTGAAAAGGCATAAATAGATTGAAAGTAAAAGGATGGAAAATGATATTCTATGCAAATGGAAACGAAAAGTGAACAGGAGTAACAATACTTGTATCAGATAAAAACAGACTTTAATGGAAAAAAAGAAGATAAAGATAGTTGTTGTATGATGATAAAGAAATCAAACCAGCAAGAGGATATAACAATCCTAAATAGATAGGCTTCCAACACTGGAGTGATCAGATTCATAAAGTAAATATTATTATATCTAAGAAAAGACTCTAATTATTATTTAGATTACATATCTAAATAGACCACAATATGGTTATAATGGGGGACTCTTACAACATCCACTCTCAGTATTAGACAGATCACTGAGGTAGGAAATCTACAAAGAAACATTGTACTTATACTGGACTTTAGACCAAATGGACATGACAGACATTTACAGAATATTTTATCCAACAATTGCAGAATATATATATATGTATATATTTTTTTCTCATTGGCACATGAAACATTCTCCAGGATTGACCATACGTTAGGGTCATATAACAAGTCTCAACAAATTTTAAAAAAATCAAAATCTTATCACATATCTTTCTGGATTACAATGCAATAAAATTAGAAATCATTACCAAGGGGAACTTTGGAAACTATACAAATACACAGAAATTAAACAGCAAGCTCCTGAAAGCCCATTGAGTTAATAACTAAAATTAAGATGAAAATTAAAAAGTTTCTTGAAACAAATTAAAATGAAAATACAGCATACCAAAATCTGTGGGACACAGAAAAAATACTGCTAAGAGGGAAGTTCATAGCAATGAATGCTTACATCAAAAACTAAAAGGAATTAATATAAATAATTTAATGATGTACCTCAAGGAACTAGAAAAGCAAGAACAGACCAAACCCCAAATTAGCAGGAAAAAAGAGAAATAATAAAGATCAGAGCAGAACTAAATGAAATAGAGGCTTAAAAACCCACAAAGGATCTATCAGATATAAAGTTGTTTCTTTGAAAAGATAAGTATAACTCATAATTGGCTAACTGGACTAATGAAGAAAAAAAGGGAGCAAATCCAAGTAATCAAAATGAAGAAGGAGACATTACAACTGATATACAGAAATACAAAAGATTGCCACAGAGTTTTATCAGACAAAATATCAGATAAACATAGCCACAAAACTATTCAACAAAACTGAATCCAATAGCACATAAAAAATAATATACCACTATCAAGAGGATTTTAGCCTAATGATTCAAGAATGGTACAATATATGCAAATTATCAATAAACATGATACACTGCATCAATATAATGAAGGACAAAAAGCACATGTTAATCAATATATGAGAAAAATGATTTAACAAATTTAACAATCATTCATGATAAACACTCCCAAGAAAGTAGTCATAGAAGGAACATACCTCAAAATAATAAATACATACATGACAAATCTATAGCTAAAATCATTCTGAATGCAGAAAAATTTGAAAGCCTTTTTTCTAAGAACAAGAACAAGACAAGGATGTCCATTATCACCATTCCTATTTAACATAGTAGGAGAAGTCCTAACCTGAGCAAGCAGGCAAGAGAAAAAATAAAAGGCATCTGATTTGGAAAAGAGGAAGTCAAATTTTCTTTCTTTGCAGACGCTATGTCTTATATCTTTAAAAAAAAAAAAAAAAAAAAGGACTCCACCAAAACCTCTTAGAACTGAAAACAAATTTGGTAAAATTTCAAGATACAAAACCAACATACAAAAATAAGTAACATTTCAATACACCAGTAATAAAGTAGCCAGAAAAGAAATCAAGAAGACAATTCCATTTACAAACACTACAAAAGTAAAATACCTAGGAATAAATGTATCCAAAGAGGTGAAAGCTGTCTATGAGGAAAACTACAAAACACTGGCAAAAGAAATTGAAGAAGGCACAAATAGAAAGACGTTCCATGCTCATGAATTGGAGAACATGATAACCTTAAGATGACACACTGCCCCCTAAAATTAATAAATTTAAAGCAATCCCTATCAAAATAAAAATGTCATTTTATAGAAATAGAAAAAGCCATTCTAAAATTCATATGGGACCAAAAAAGGGTCTGAATAGCCAAAGCAAACTTGAGCAGAAAGAAAAAAATGAGTCATCACACAACCTGACTTAAAACATATTAAAGGGCTACAGTAATGTAAAAAGCATGGTACTGGCATAAAAATAGACGCATAGACCAAAAGAACAGAATAGAAAACACAGAAATAAATCCACTTATTTACAGCCAACTGAACTTCAACAAAGTCATCAATAACATACATTGGTGGACACCCTATTCAATAAATGGTGCTGGGAAAACTGGATAACCATATGCAGAAAAATAAAACTGGATCCTTATCCCTCACTATGTACAACAAATCAATTCAATATGTATTAAAGACTTAAAGGTAATACCCAAAGTGTAAAACTACAAGAAAAAAAGTAGCAAAAATTCTTCATGACATTTGTCTAGGTGAAGATTTTATGTGTACGACCTCAAAACCACAGGCAACAAAAAGGAAAATAGATAAATAGGACCATATTAAACTAAAAACTTCTGCACAGCAAAAGAAACCATCAACAGAGTGAAATGACTACCTCTTGAATGAGAGAAAATATTTTCTCTCATTCAAGCAAATTGCTTATCTGACAGAGAACTAACATGCTGAATTTACGAGGAACTCAAACAACTAAACAAGAAAAAAAGACAAACAAATAATTCCATTAATAAATGGGCAAATAACATGAGTAGGAATTTCTTAAAATAATGCATACAAATGGTCAATATGTGTATATGAAGGTTTTCTCAACACCACTAATCACTGAGGAGATGCAAATTTTAAAAAAACCAACAAAATATAATTTCTCCCCAATTAGAATAGCTATTTTAAAATACAAAATAAANGAAACCATCAACAGAGTGAAATGACTACCTCTTGAATGAGAGAAAATATTTTCTCTCATTCAAGCAAATTGCTTATCTGACAGAGAACTAACATGCTGAATTTACGAGGAACTCAAACAACTAAACAAGAAAAAAAGACAAACAAATAATTCCATTAATAAATGGGCAAATAACATGAGTAGGCATTTCTTAAAATAATGCATACAAATAGTCAATATGTGTATATGAAGGTTTTCTCAACACCACTAATCACTGAGGAGATGCAAATTTTAAAAAAACCAACAAAATATAATTTCTCCCCAATTAGAATAGCTATTTTTAAAAATACAAAAATAAATAAACAAATAAATAAATAAATAAATAACAGATGCTGGTTAGGATGCAGAGAAAAGAGAAATCGTACACACTGTTGGGGGAAATGTACAATCATTTTGAAAAAAAGTATGAAGATTTTCCAAAAAACTAAAAATAGAACTACCATTTGATCCCCAGCAATCCCACTACTGGGTATCTATCCAAAATAAATACATAAAAATAATACCTGTACTCATATGTTTATTGCAGCACTATTCACAATAGCAAAGATAATGCAATCAACCCATGTCCATCAATAGATAAATTGATAAAGAAAATGTTACATTTGTGTATGTGTATATAATGGACAAATGGATAAAGAAAATATCTCTGTATATGTGAATATATATGTACATAGTGTGTGTATGTATGCGTATATATGTGTATATATACACATGTATGTATGTGTGTATATATGTGTGTGTGTATATATGTGTGTGTGTATATATATGTTAGGGTTAGGCAATCCTAACTCAGGCTCCTAGGCTCAGGCAATCCTGCCACCTCAGCCTCCCAAGTAACTGGGACTACAGGGACGTGCTGCCAAGCATGGCTATTTATTATTATTATTATTATTATTATTATTATTATTATTATTGTAGAGACAAGATTTCACTATGTTATCCAGACTGGTTTAGAACTACTGGGTGCAAGGGATCCTCCTGCTTGTGTCTCCTAGTGTTGGCATTACAGGCGTAAACCACCATACATGGCCTGAGAAGTCTATTGGTTAAATTTCAAATATATATATATATATGTATACACACACACACACACGCGCACATATATATGGTGTATTACCATTTGACCATAAAAAATAAAATCATGTCATTCCTAGCAACATGGATGGAATTGAAGGTCATTATGTTAAAATAAGCCAGGCACAGAAAGACTAATACCTCACATTCTCACTCATATGTGTAGGCTAAAAAATTTGATCGCATGGGCATCGAGAATAGAACAATAGATATCAGAGACTTGGAAAGGTGATTAGCAGGTGGGGGGATCAAGAAAAATTGGTTATGGGTATAAACATATAGTTAGATAGAAGAAATAAATTTCTATGATAGACTAGGGTGACTATACATAGCAACAATATTATGAATATTTCAAGGCAACTAAACAGAGGACGTGAAATGATATCAACACATAAAAATGATAAATACTCAAGGTAAGGGATACCCCAAATACCTTGACTTGAACATTGCAGATTCTATGCATGTAACAAACATACGTACTCCATGAATAGGTTCATTATTATATATCAATAAAAGAGGGGGAATAGAGCAAAAGTAATTTATAACAAATTTTTCTGTAAAGATTTTTTTTCTCTTTGCTTTGTATATGTAGTCACAATAGTTGGTGCCAGTGAGCAACTTTTGTAAGCCAACACACAACAAAGTCTCAAGAAACAAGATATGTGTCTACTAAAATTCTTCTTAATCATGTATTTTTATAACAGGGAAACTAACAGTCTGTAAGTACAGATAACTACTTATATAGTCACATAAATAAGATCTTTAAATTTCCATACATGACTTTAGTTATTGGTTCCCATCCTTCAGGCAGGAGGTGCCCAGACAGAAATTCTGGCCTGAGCCTCAAAATATCTTTAGAAATCATATTTTACTGCTTCCCCTCCCCATATAGATAACTCCATGGTAATTCTAAATTTAAATTTGCATCTACTTATTGCTTTTCCTAGTTACTGGGGGTTATTTTGGAGATGTTCTGTGCATAAGATTTTAAACAATTGGAGGTTTAGTTTTTCCTTTTTCTAGAGCATTTAACAGAAAGTACTGGCAAGTTGCTAATAAATGGGTATAAAGTTTCAGTTATGCAAAATAAATAAGTTCTAGACATCTGCTGTACAACATTTTGTCTATAATTAACAATTTTGCATTGCGCGCTTAAAAATTTAAGTGGTTAGATATCATTATGTGTTCTTACAACAATAACATAATAAATAAGTATGAGTTAGTTTTCATAACTAATAAATTCCATGGCTTGCTCAAGCAACTACATTGAGGAAACAATCATTTGGAAATTTTTTTTTCCTAAAATTATGACTCATGTGTATTAATACTTCTAATAATAATCTTTGCTCCTAAAAGGCATTATTTTAAGGTGATTTTGGATAGTTTTCTCTTATTTTATCAATTCTTTTAGAAATGAAACATGAAATACATGAAATAGGTATTTTTTTTGTTTGAAAGCCTTCTTTCTTCATTAACATAGCACTGACTTCCAGAATTCATCCATTAGAATCAACTCAAAAAGACACCAAAGAAAATACTTATCCGACACTCTATATACTAGGAAAAAACTTCAAATTTTGAATATACAGCATATTATCAATAAATCTCTTTAATAAAATTACTCTACTGGTTGACCAAATAATCTGTATAGCAAACCACTGTGACATGCAATTTACCCATATAACAAACCTGCACATGTACACCTGAATCTAAAATAAAACTTAAAAAATTAAAAAGTATAGTGCTTTTTTAAAAGATCATTCTCCGAAAACAAAACCACAACAAAATATACATTTAAAATGAAAAGTCTTTTTGTTTTCTCTTTTTTTGAGTGCAGTGATCACTCAAAATCATTTCACCCTCGACCTCCTAGGCTCAGGCAATCCTGCCACCTCAGCCTCCCAAGTAACTGGGACTACAGGAACGTGCTGCCAAGCACGGCTATTTATTATTATTATTATTATTATTATTGAGACAAGATTTCACTATGCTATCCAGATTGGTTTAGAACTACTGGGTGCAAGGGATCCTCCTGCTTGTGTCTCCTCGTGTTGGCATTACAGGCGTAAACTACCATACATGGCCTGAGAAGTCTATTGGTTAAATTTCAAATTTCGAGAAAACATTTATTTGTTATCACTATATTAACTTTATTGGGATCATAACCTTCTCTAGAATGTTTTACAAGTGCTGATAATTACCTACTTGGCTATCAAAGCAGAAATTAACTTAACTTGAATGACCTGTCATACTACGCTATTATATATAGAGACAGAACTCTTAAGATTAAAACCCAACTAAACGTTGATATAATCTTATCACCTAAACTATAATTAAGTGAGGGTTGAATCATGAACCAATATTTTTAGGAGTATATAAAGATAATTGAAATAGATATTCTTATTCCTGCATTTGATGAAAATCATAGAAAGTTTGAGTTTATAATGAAATAATCATATGTGAATTAACTATTTACAGTCAAAATTGAGCTAGTAGCTATGAGTAGACACCAACTGAATATAGGAGAATACTGCTGATCCTTACATGAATTTTCAGCGTTCTTTACCAGTTTTTGACTTGTCACTTTAGCCTTTTATAAACTCAGCTTTATTTAGTAATCCTCTTAACCCTCTTCATATTTTCTGCTTTCATACTTGTCATATGACTTCTTTTCTTCACTGATACCTTTTGAAAAATCATTTTCTTACCCATCCATGTCATTTTTATTTCAGTTCTTAAGCTTATTTCATAGTTGACTTCATTTTCTGTCTACAAAATATTCTCCTTAACATATATTGAACTATGAAATTCATTAAAAAATTATGTGCTAACACTAAAAAGAATGAAGACCTTTGCTATAATGACAGAGCTTTGAAGAAGAGATTATGCTCTCTTCCAAATATGTACCATTTCTAATGTCCAATAATTAAATCTGTGCAACAAATAAGTGAGATGACCTTAGGAAGTAGTGATATTCATTAAAAACTTACCCAGAAATCTGCTAGATAATTATTTATCACAGCTGAAAGTATATGTGCAGATGTATAGAGTCCACCCTCATTGCAGGGTTCAGGTAAAGTAACATAAAAGTCTCTTATGGCCCTGATATTTTGAAATATTTTAGCTACCTTTATGTAATAATGAAAATGTTTGACTTCCCATCATACTTTATTAAATACAAACCATATCATTATTTTGTGGTCTGTTGTATCTACTCTAAAATATTTTTTATCCCACTACCATACAATATTTTCTTTATCAATTTAATATTTGGGCAAATTCAGAGCTTTCTCATTCATGTTATTAAATAGACTTTTTAATCTCATCAAAACTCACTATGGCATAAAACTGTACTATACTTAACATAATTCTTAATTACTGTTAATGATACTAGATGTAATTTCATTCAAAGGCTTAATGTTATGTGTCAAAATCACAGCCATCAGCATAGTTAACATAGATTCACTGTTATCTCAATTTTACCAGCTGTAAAATCAAAGAGTAACTATCTTTGCTGTGAGTGTTAAATAAATTGCCAAATTTGATAATTATGTCAAAGGGTAGGAGGGGAATAAATCTCCAAAGGAATGAAGTCCAAAGAATGAGTCACTTGGAGTGTAAGTGTCCAGGTGATGAAAGATAACACATAAACTATAATTTTAACACCTTTAAATTGTACAACATGGAAAGCATTGAGAATGGCAAAAAATAAAAAGACATGAGTGAGGGGACGAGGATACAGAGATGTAAAAAATTGAGTAACATTTAAGGCCCTTGCAAAGTTTACTAACTCTTGGCATTTCCTGTGCATTTTAACTCTACAACACCAGGAGTGATTATTTTAGAACTTAGACGTAAGTACCACACATATATATGCTTAAACATTTTGTATATCATCATATCTCCTGCAGAAGGATTAAAAATTTTTAACCTTGTATGAATACTTTCCAGTCTGGTTAACTGAAGCATAAATTATCACCTCACTATTGACTGTAACCAAATGGTTGTATATATACATGTATATATATAATTTTCTGTCTCATCAACATTCGCGTGTGCAAAACAATCCTATTAGTAGCACCTTTTGTAATAAGAAATAATGACTCTAAATTTGAAAGTTATATCAGCAAGATATGAATTTCTAGAGGTAGAGTAAGAGGTGTAATTGAAATGAATTTTCCTAAAGACTAATGATACAGAAGATCTTTTTTATGTGCTTATAGGCACATGAACTTCTTTTTTTGGAGACGGAGTCTCGCTCTGTCGCCCAGGCTGGAGTGCAGTGGCCGGATCTCAGCTCACTGAAAGCTCCGCCTCCCGGGTTGACGCCATTCTCCTGCCTCAGCCTCCCAAGTAGCTGGGACTACAGGCGCCCGCCACCTCGCCTGGCTAGTTTTTTTTGTTTTTTTTTTTTTTGTTGTTGTTGTTTGTCTTTTTTTAGTAGAGACGGGGTTTCACTGTGTTAGCCAGGATGGTCTGGATCTCCTGACCTCGTGATCCGCCCGTCTCGGCCTCCCAAAGTGCTGGGATTACAGGCTTGAGCCACCACGCCCGGCAAACCTGCACGTTATGCACATGTACCCTATAACTTAAAGTATAATAAAAAAATAAAAAATAAAAAAAATAAAAAAGTTAAAAAAAAAAAGAAATGAATTACTAGCAGCTTTGAATTTACTTATACGAGAAAGAATCTCTCCATTAAACTTGAGAATAACCACTGTGGCTTCACTGAACAATTTGCTCAAGCATATTGCAGTGCATGGGATATTTGCTTTTTACCC
The DNA here is from genome assembly GCF_001698545.2 of Rhinopithecus bieti. Classification (NCBI taxonomy): domain Eukaryota; kingdom Metazoa; phylum Chordata; class Mammalia; order Primates; family Cercopithecidae; genus Rhinopithecus; species Rhinopithecus bieti. Next base: position 153,951 of record NW_016812293.1, on the reverse strand, counting down.
AACTGTTCCACTGCTTGTGGTGGTTTCCATCTTCTCTACTTAGTGATTCCCGAACCAGTGTAAAAATCACTATTGTCTTGAAAATCTAAAAATCCTCTAGCGATCACTCAACAGCCATTTTATCCTGTTCGAGTGGTAACAATCTGTTTTTTCTGTTGCTATGTCACTTAATACTTGTATAATAATTATTTGTTCATATTTCTATCTCCCAACTAAGCCCCTCAAAGTCAGGCTCATCTTTACCTGCCAGAGCAGGCATAGTGCCTGATACACAGTGGCACCCAAATGCAGAAAGAGAATTTGTCATTCTTTACTGAATTGGTTGAAATTCTAGCCCTCCATTTTATTTGTTAAAATTTACCCATTTTACTTTCCTTTTAAGTACAGCTAAAAAGTAAAATTTCTGTGTAGCAGAATCTGTTCAAGTAGTAGTTCTTTCTGAAAGAAGTTATGATAGACAGAAAAGAGGAAAGAGATGTGGATGATAATATAAAACCAAATTAAATCCTAAATTAAAAAGGTTCCAGGAGAAAGCCTTTAAGATTAGACAATAAAAATGTCTATAAGAATTCAATCCCGTTTTCTTGTTCAATATGAGGACTTGTGTATATACTTATAACTTTCAACACTCCTTTTATGTTTTCTGTTACCAATATATCTGTGCCTTTTTTACTGCATTCATAATAAAGAAATCTCTCAACACTTCAAAATTATTATTACACAGGCTATCACCTTTAACCTTTAATAATCTAACCTTTACCTCTGAAGCCCTTATTTACAACTTTTAATTTGGTTGTCTGGAATAATAAATGATAATACAATTTTCATTCATTTTCCCAAAGATATACGTACTCTATGTTTCTTTTGTTATCCAGATGTTTCTAAATTTAGGTAAAATGAATTTATGGATTCAATAGATTATTTATCTTAAAACAGCATGTGTACATAATTTTTAATCATTTTACCATAGATATATTAATGAATAAAACATTTTCATTGACAGATGAGTGGATAAAGGAAATGTAGTATATACATACAATAAAATGCACTATTCAGCTTTAAAAAGAAGAATATTCTGCCATATATGACAACATGTGTAAACCTGGAGGACATTATGCTAACTGAAATAAGTCAGGCACAAAAACACAAATACTACTTGATTCCACTTACATGATATAGAATGACTGTTACTTAAAATATAAACTCATAAAACAGAGAGAAGAAAATGATTTATACCCCTGTTTAAGGAGTATAAAATTTGTTATGCAAGAAGAAAAAATTCTAGTGATCTGCTGTACAACATTGTGCCAATATTTAACAATACTGTGTGCTATCCACTAGAAAATTAGTAAAGAGGCTAGATTTTGTGTTGTGTTCTTACTACAATAATAATAATACAAAGGAGCAAACTATTTTTTTTAAATTTTATAACATAGAAGAAAATTGAAATGAAATAATATGAGCCCATATAATTTACTATGAAGATAAAAAAAGTGCAGGAACAGAATACCCTATTTTCTGCTGTGAACAGATATTGTTGTTTTCCGTGCAATTAATACTCTTTGCATTATTTTCATCTATTTAGCTATTCTCTATCTTCTACCTACGTATTATCCATCCATCCGTCCATCCGTCCATAAATTCATCCATCTTTCTATAGACTCCATTTTTGTCTGTAGTCTGTAAAGTTTTAATATTAAAATATTAAGAACAGTACCTTCTTCTTAAAATTACCTTATGGATTTAAATAACTTTGTTTTTTAAAATAAGATTATTTATCCCATGATGTATTAATCATTTAAAAAAGGATGTTTGTTAGTTTAAGATTTCTTTTAAAATGTAATTGTGAATAGCTGCACACAAACACATAGGCTATTTAATATTTGTATATGTATACATAAAACTATTTTTTCACAAAAATAAATTATGCAATACACATATTGATATCTAACACATTATTTTTGAAAGCAGATCATTTATATTTTGTTGCTAGATGTAACACCTTTATATACTATATAATTTTGCAACAGACTATCGAACCCTCTGATTTACATATCTGAAACTATTCCTTTTATCTGACTGTTTTCTTGTGAAGTTTGAAATCAGAAAACATAAAAATCATTATCATCATTTTTGACACACTACAGAATTCCAGTAGCAGATTCTAAAGTTGCTTGGAGTTTAGGAATCTTATTAAGAGTAAAGAAAAATTCAGCTGATTACTAGCAGAAGTCAGTAGTTGTTTACCCAGTCTGATTTTCATCAGAAAGAAAAAGATCTATTTCTTAGAGGCAGAGTAAACTCTAATTTTTGTGCTTATTTCCAGTCTTTATGTGTCATTTAATTAATAAAGACCCATGGGGAAACAACCAATTTAGCTCATATTTAAGCAACTGTTTTAAAATTACCTGAACAGCAAATATAAGCAATTTTAAATGAGAAAATTTGCCTTAATGAAAGATTTCAGGTAGCCATTTGGGGATTGCTTAATCTATAGATATTTTAGAGGCAATATTAAGAGAAAAAGGATATGAATATTATACCATTTAGTGTAAATTATATCAAGGAGATGTGTTAATCAGATTGTTAGAATAAGACAAACATCCACAGAGCTTCTCAACATGCAAATTAAGGAGAAAATGTGTCAGCACTGCCTTGTTTCTTGAAAAGGAGGGTTATATATTTTAATCTTAATTAGGCAATAGTTCCACATTTCAGATTTATAACTATACATTTTAATTGAAATGTTGGTAGATTAATTGTACTGCCATTTTTATAAGCTTTAATTTTGAACTGACAATATTTACATTGATGCAATGCAAAGGAAAAGAGAAACCATCCTTCTCATATTAGAGAAAACCTTTGAACAGTTAAAATTTTATGTAATTATTTAATTGCGTCATGTTCAAATACTTTGTCATCTTTTAAGTCTAATTGATCATTTCTTAGATGAATGAAGAAAATGTAGTAAATATACACAATGAAATACCACTCAACCTTTAAAAGAAGGAAATCCTGTCATTTGCAAAACATGGATGAACCTGGAAGACATTTGTTCAGTGAAATAAGCCAGGAACTTAAAAATATATATATATGACCTGGAAGACATTTGTTCAGTGAAATAAGCCAGGAACTTAAAAAAAAAAATACTGAATGATCTTACCTATATATATATATGTGGAACCTAAAAATGTTGAATTCATAGAAGCAGAGTAGAATGATGGCTACCAGGCGCTGGGGGTTGGGGGAGCTGGGGAGATGTTGGTCAAAGGATACAAAATTTCAGTTAGATAGGAAGTATAAATTCAAGCGATCTATTGTACATCATGGTGACTGTAGTTAATAACGATATATTGTATACTTGAAAATTGCTACAAGAGTGGATTTTAAGTGTTCTCACCACAGAAAAGATAACATGAGATAATACATATGCTAATTAGCTTGATTTACCTCATTCCATTATATATATATCAAAACATCATGTTGTATGCCATAAATATGTATAACTTTTGTCAATTAAAGAAATAAAATTTTAAAAAATGAAAAAAAAGAAATATTTTCTCTGCTTTGTCTTTAAAATTTCCATTTAACCCAAAAATATAGCCCAACATTATTCACTGAAACATTCTAAGTAACATTTATTCATTACTGCCAAATACAAGCACTTCACCCTTTATGCACTTAACAATGCAAAATTGCAGGACATTATTTATTTCCAGAATGTTAAATTCTATTAGAGGTTTCAAGTCAAACATACTGACTATGAATGTAGGTACCTTAGACTGTAAATTGTATGAGCAAACTGAACAAAGTTTTGATGATTATACATGGGTGAGAAAGAAAATCTTAATTGAATGGAAACATTTTAAAAGACATAGTGGTGGACAAATACTCACTGAGTGTGAGATACCTGAAAACACCACTTTGGTTTAGGTCAAATACATATATAAAGATATAGTGAGAAAAAGTTTCAAAATGTGTTTGCGTTGGAAAGCCCTGATAAGGAGTTTGATAATTATCCAGCACACCAGAAGAGTTTAGAGCAAGAGAGTGACATTTTATTTTCTTCAAATATTCCTATTGTCTCCCAGATCAATTTTTAAAAATCGTCTCAGTGAAACGTCTGTGGACTTGCTTTCACAAACAAGGGTATGATGAAGAGAAGTAAAACAAAGAGAAGTGAAAATAGCGCAATACCTAACAAGACAATTCCTGCCAAGAGTAGCCAAAGGACACAATACTAGGTATTTTCCAGCATGCATTTTAATTTTATGATAACTGAGACAACAAAGAAATGCTTGTGATATTCTATTAATGAACATAAGCAAAATCAAAAACAGGAGCTCAATAGGTCTGAAACAGTATTGCCCAGAAGCATAATTAGGGTGACAAGCCAGAATTTAAAGGATACTTTTATAAAGAAATTATAATAAGCATCAGCACACATCACAATAAGAAAATAACATGAATTCAGTTTTGATAGGTGTAAAAGAAAACAAAATAAGATGTCATCAGAACTCATCAAAGCTGTATGTAGTGAATTAATAAAATAATATGTTGAATAAACATCACTTCTGCCTAAATGTCGTAGATATAAAACATGGGGAAAAAAGACATAAGATGTATGTATTTATAAAACTCTCCACTGGAGACATGATATTAGATTCTCATTTGTCTTGCACAACAACATTCAATGTAGATATCATAATCTCCATAACTAAGATATGAATTTAATTGCCCAGAGTCTCACAGCTTGGATTGGATATCCAAGGAATGGACAGGTATCCTATTTATCTTCCTCTCAAGTCAATTCCACAATATCATGATAATGTGTTATAGTTTTATGGGATATAAACTGCTAACTTCATCAAACAATTATAATAATAACTATTTTATTACTAGCACTTAGAATTTATAAAATATTTTAACAATCATATTTGCACATTACAACAAGGGCATGTTGATGAAAGTAAGACATTTAGAGAATAAAAAACTTGAAAAAAGTCACAAATTTGAGTATTTATTAAATAAAGTATATTATGTACATTTTAAGACTAACACTTTTCGAGGATACTAATTCTTTCTTGTCTATTCAGTAAATGTGGATCATATTAAAATAAACTATTTGCTAAAGCCATAAAGAGTTAATATACCTTTCCTGTTCTCTAAAATTTAATGTTCAGCTACTTAATTGCTTAAATCGGATTTAAATTCAACATATTCCAGCAACTGAACTGAAATGTCTGCCTTTTTAATGCTTTTGATATCTAAATAGACAATAGAATTTTCCAAAAGGAGGGTCAAAGAGGGGTTATATGGCCATTACATTCATCTCTTCAGCAGATTTGACATGACTGTGCCTTAGTTTGAAATATTCCAGATATGAATTTACTATATATTTTTAATTTTTTGCCCAGAATACAGTAAACCCTCAATAACATGAGCACCTTAGAATATAAAATCAATTCAAGCACCCACTTATTTCTTTCATTCCTGATGTAATCTTTATCTTTGCCAATTTGCTGGAGCCATGCCTGACTTGTATATTGTATCCTTGGTGTGCTTGGCAGATTGTCTGATATAAAGAACTCAACAACTCTCTGTTACGTAAAAGAATGAATAACTAATTGACTAATTCAAGGAATGAACTTTCTTCTTTTTTGTTTATATGCCTTCCATACTTTATTAAGTGTATTTATATATAATATGTTCAATATTTATACATACACAGATAATCTTCCTTTGTATACTAACATTGCAATATAGTTATTATTATTCAAAATTTTCATAGAAACACATAGTGCTGAGAGGCATTTGAGAAGTTTCTCAGTGTCAAACAGCCAGTAAATAGCAAGCTATTTAGAGAAGGGTATGCATCCTTTAATGTTCATATTTTCAGAATAATGACGATATCATAGTGCAATAAAGTTAGTGAATACTGCTATGCTGTTTGCGTTAATCTACAATGATATTATCTAGAGGGTTAATAGAAACTTATAATAAAATTAAGTAGGCATCACAAGTAGGCCTTGCCATCATCATCATCAAATCATGGTTTAGATTCTGTCTTGTGTTATGAAGCATAACATAGAACCTATGCATGGGTTCCACATCCATGTGTTCAATCAAACATAGTTCAAAATTATTTGGAAAAGAATAACAATGCAACAATAAAAATAACACAATTTTTAAAGTGCAACTATTTACTTATCATTTACGTTGTATTCAGTATTACAAGTAATCTAGAGGTGATTTAAAGTATACAGCAGGATGTCAATAGGTTATATGCAAATACTGCACCATTTAAGGAACTTGGGCATCTGTGGATTTTGCTATCTTGGTGATCTTAGAGCCAATCCCCTCTGAATACTGAAGGACAACTGTATATTTAATGTGTGCAACATGCTATTCTAATACACACACACACACATATATATATACACACACACATACACAGAGTAAAATGATTGCTACAGTTAAACATATTAACTTATCTATCTCCTTACATAGTTCCCTTCTGTGTGTTTGTTTCGGAGTGTGGTAAGAGCACAAATCTAAAATCCACCCTCTTTGCAAGTTTTTAGTATACAATATTATCAGCTGTCTTCCTCGTGCTATGCATTGCATCTGTAGACTTATTCATCCTACATAACTGCAAGTGTGTACCCTTTGGCTAACATCTCCTCATTTCCTCCCCTTCTCTGCTACAAGCATAGTTTTAATAAGTTTTCAATTTTAATGAGATTAGAAATATTTTAGAGCTGATGAGTCATATTATAAAATATTTATTAATACAAAATAATAGGTTAACAAGAATCCTTCCAGAAAATGTGGTAAACAAACTTAACACTCACAATGATGCTTTTCTAATCCTACAAAGGATTCTGAATAATTTGTATTGTATTATATAATGCATGTTTATGAAAAGGTAGAAAACTTACTGTTATTTGCAGGAATGCTAATAGGATCTTGAATAAATGGTAAAGAATAAATTTATTAAAATTTTATTTATTTGATAAAATAAATTTGTTCTTACGAAGAATAAATTTTCCATATAACTGTGTTGAGAGTCTTTTAAGAAACATAATAAGAAGATGATAGTCAACAGAATAGTATGTACATCATTTATTGACTGTTCAAAAGCATAATGACCACAATGGGAAATTGAGAAAGGGGGACATTTCATTATTTCCTACATAGGAAATAAAAATAAGTTTCAATTTAGCTTTTAAACAGATAGCAATACTCATTTACAGTATCATCATGTCTTAAGGGCATGCAATAATATAATGCATACGCTGAATAACACTGTATACTATTCTTATTTTTTGAATATAAATGAAGAAAGAAATATATTCTGTCAGAGAGAATAAATATCATGCAGAGGGCACAGCATTTTGTTAAGTAACTCAATTTTTTCTTTACCAATCACTATACTCCAAATATTTGATTGACTAATTAACCCAAGGGATATTTTGAGAAATATTGAAAAAATAAAACACTTGTATTTCTACTATGGACCCAGTGCTTTTCTCTACAGAATTCAAAATACATTATGAATTTTTAGGTTCATATAATCTATTTGCAAAATTTTCTGAACAATAAGATGCCTCACAGCAGTAAATCTTTCTTACAGGTTTTTTTTTTACTACCAGAGACAATGTAGTTTCAGCTATTGAAATAAGATTATAAATTACAGTATTAATATAACTTCAGAAGTATTGCATACATTTACCTTAAGTAAATAATGCATTGTGTGGAATTTAAAATTCTCTGGCAGAATTTGTTATTTCTAACATACTAGTTTAATTAAGACTTCAAAACTTACCTCTTTAATGAGGACTTTAACACTGGTGAAATTTTCATTACCAAATTGAGCAATTAGATTGATCTAACCAATAAAAATGGAAGCTAGTGACACTAAGGCTAAAGAGATCATAGTGCCTATTGTAGAGATATGGTAACATACTGATTAAATTAAAATATGTGTGATTAAAATCCATTTTCTTATTTAGTAATAAAGGTTATACAAGGAATGCTAAGTGTACCTGACAGTGCGTTGAAATATTTTATGGAATAGTAGAAGCCTGATATTGTCAGTTAGCATGAATATAAAGCCTTGTCAAAATAGTTAATAAGAGTTTCTGATAACCATACATTGATCTTTGTAACTGTGCTTAACTTTTCAGTAGCAATGTTTTCAGGGTACATCTCAAGGTCCTATGAGCAGTTCTCCAAATAATAATGTTTCCTACTTTTTCATAAACATGTGTTGTATAAAGAGATGTCATAGATACATCTCTGTTAATTAGCACGTTATGCTCTAATTAAATTATGGGTCCCAAAATAAAGGAATGGTTGTTGCTTCTATTTAAATAATAAGCAAATTTAAAAATAAACAAAAATAATAAATAATACATAGCTAAATTCAGAAGCACTAAGAGTTTGAGATGAGGAAATACATTTAAAAGAGAAAGTATACATATAATCACTAGTGAGTAGACAAGAGCAGAGTAAGAATAAGTTTATAGTGAAGATTAGGGGAATCAACTTTAGCTGATTTAATTAACTGTAAAGTCCTTATGTGGACCTTTTCTTCTACCATAGATCTATCTTTTGGAAATTTGAGAAATATCTTAATAATTTTCATTCTACTTATAGTAGTAAATAACAAGAGATTTAGTGATGATAAAAATGTTGCTGATAATTTTAACTCAACATGCATAAAACGTAACTCAAGTACATTAGGCCAATGAGTACACAGGTGGTAGCAGGAGCAAATAATAACAAAGAAACCATTAAATAGGCTTGGATCAGAACCAAAGGAGAAAAAGGTTGACAGATGAAAATATAGGGGAACAAAATCTGTTATGCATTACATAGTGTCTCCTCAAAATTTTTGTGTTAAAATTCCAAGCCTGAGTGCCTCAGAATGTGACCTTATTTGCAGATAGGGTCTTTACAAAGGTCATGAAAATAAAATGAGTTCATTAAGGTGTGCCCTAATCCAACTTTACTAAAGTCCTTATAAAAGGGAACGTTGGAGGCAGACATAGACACAAAGAGAATGTCAAGTGGAGATAAAGGCAGAGATCAGGGTCATGCTTCCACAAGCCAAGAACACCAAGATTTGCCAGCAAACCACCAGAAGCTAACAGAAAGTCATTAAATAGATTTTTCCTCACAGCCTTCAGAAAAAAATAAATAAATAAATAAATAAATTCTGTTAACACCTTGATCTTGGACTTCTAGCCACCAGAACTGTGAAATAATAGATTCTTGTTGTTTAACCTACACAATGGGTGGTACTTTGTCTTGACAGCACCAGCGAACTAATACAGAAACTGGATGCAGGGCAGCAAAATATACACAAGCTTAAACTTAATTAGTGAATAAACTTTCAGAAGAAATCAGCTTTTTAAATTTTCATCTGAAAGTAAGTATAATGTAGTTTTAGAAAGGTAATAATTTTTTTACATTTTTATTCAGATAGTGTTACACTATCTGATATGGTATGGGTCAGTGTCCCCCCCCCCCCCCCCCCCACAAAATCTCATGTCAAATTGTAATTCCTAGTGTTGGAGGTGGGGCCAGGTGGGAGGGGATTGGATCATAGGGGTTGTGGATCCTTTGGCAGTGTTCTCATAATAGTGAGTGAGTTATCAAGAAATCTAGTTGTTTAAAAGTGTATAGCACCACTCCCTTCTCTCTCCTCCTCCTGCTCTTGGCCATCTAAAATGTGCCTGCTTCCCTTTCAACTTCTGCCATGATTGAAAGTTTCCTGAGACCTCCCCAGCCATGCAACCTGTACAGCCTGCATAACTGTGAGCCACTTACCCTCTTTTCTCTATAAGTTACCCAATCTTTGGTATTTCTTTATAGCAGTGTGAAGATAAACAAATATACTAGCTTAACATTTTTTTTTCTTTAAGTCTGTTTGTAATTTTGTTTGTGTTAGAGTGAGAGGTAAGTCTTTACCCTTGCATGACGTTGTCTCTATGAACTCATTTTGTCGTCAATTTTGTGTTTGTTTGCTTATCAAAGTGGGCACATTGAAATTACACTTTTTTCTTTGTGTCAGAAAACACATGTAGAAAGTACAAAAAAAAGTGAAAGCACAGATTAACAATTTATTCCAAAGCAAACAACCACATAGCAACCCAAATTATGACAATGAAAATTGCAAAAACCTGGAGCCTCCTTTTGTGTCCTTAGCTAGTTACAGCCTCTATGATTCCTTCTTCAATGGTCATTATCCAAATTTGAGGGTAATAAGTTCTCTCTTCTTCATTATTGTACTCCAATGTATACATTCCTAAGCATTATTATTAAATATTGTTTGTAATTTAAGTGATGCTGATTTCAGTACTAATATACTAGTTGTGAAAGCAAATTCACTGTCTCCTGTGCAGCTGGAATGGCAAAGTTCTCATGAAGCTTATCTCATTCCTCAGTATTGTGCAATTTGAGAAAAAAAAAAAATTCCCCCAGTACTTTATTCACTAGTGATGTGGTTTGGCGGTGTCCTCACCCAAATCTCATCTTGAATTGTAGTTTCCATAATCCCCATGTGTCGTGAGAGGAACCCAGCAGGAGGTAGTTGTACCAAGGGGTGGTTACCTGCATGCTGTTCTCATGACAGTGAGTTCTCATGAGATCTGCTGGTTTGAAAAGGGGCTTTTCCCCCTTTTACTCAGCACTTCTCCTTCCTTACATCATGTGGAGAAGGACGTGTTTACTTGCCCTTTCACCAGGACTGTAAGTTTCCTGAGGCTTCCCTAGCCCTGCAGAACTGTGAGTCAATTAAACCTCTTCCCTTAGTAAATTACCCAGTCTCAGGTAGTCCTTTACAGCAGTATGAGAAAGTACTAATACAACTAGGTTGAACAATTCAGGCTTCAAGCCAGTAGGAAGTGCCCACAGGTAAAAACTAGCTGTGGCTAAAGCAGGCCAGTAAATGCAATACCCAAATGGTGGGCAGAGGTTCCATCCTTGGCAGAGGTGGCTGTGGAAGTTCTCAGTGAAATGCACTGAGGTCTTCTCAGGGGGAAGAGAGGGAGCCACTACAGCTCTCTTTCCAAACCAGCAAGAAAGCAATCCACCTCCCAATTACACTCCTTACTCAGTGTTTTAGCTATTCAGATCAGACAAGCACCTCTTTTCATCTGCAAGAATGCTGGTGTTCCATGTTGTGAGGGGTTGTGAGGCTATCTCTCCAGCAAGCCTGAACCTGGAGGGCATTCCTCCTGTGGAGAGGCTATCACCCTGAAGTGTTCCAGGAAGGCTGCCTACAGGTTCATCACTCCAAGCTCCTGTGTGAGAAGTCCCAACTGTGTCTGCAGTGGTAGATGATGGGGAGAAGTCCCCTTCTCCAAGACCCATCATGAGCACCAGGGCTGCCTGATTGTTGGCACACCTTTTCCATTGACCCCAGCAATGCTCCTGTGCCTCTGTTGAAAGAAACTTCTTGTAAGTGAAAAGTTCAAGGACTCAAGGCCTGCAGTTTGGTTTCTTTTGTCTCATGGGGTGTCCCTTAATATTGTCTACTCTCCCTTCCCCTAAAAGTAGCAGTCTTTGCAAGCCAGATTACTGTGAATACTGCTGCTCCCCTGGGTCTATTCACCCAGTGGGGCTGCCATGCTTATGATGGTCCTAGGGAATGTCTGCAAGGGATCTGGTGATGTCATCTGTACTCTAGTCTTCCAGTGGCAGGTACCAGCACCAGCTCTGATGAGGGTGGACAAGAATTAAGTTTTCCTTGGTTGTAAATAATGTTATTGTGTTGACTTTCTCAGATGCCAACCTTAGTAGTATTGGGCATGTGGACATACTCAAGACCTCCTTGTTGGCCAGGGTAATGCAGGCAATGGCAGTAGCTGAGGTCACATAAACATTTTCTCCTTCCTGAGCACTGTGTCATTTGTTTTCAGATGTTGTAATGGGATGTGCCAGTTGGCCTCCAGCCAGGAAGTGGAGCTTGCTAAAGAGCACCAGCTGTGCTGGTAGCAGTGGAATTTGTGCCTGCCTTATGTTACCCAAAGTAGATATTCTGGTGTGTCAGGCAATGTGCTGGGCCATGGAGTTCTCAAATGTACCTGTCCATCATGTTAGACTATCAGGATGGTTGGAAGGGCAAAGCTGGGTGCGGGTGGGTTCAGCAAGTTTGCACTCTGGCTCCCCATATGCATGCCCAAGTAGCGGCCTCAGTGGTGATCAGAAGGCAGTTCCCCGACCACTGGAATACCGTTCCAGGGAGGACTGCTACTGTCTCCACTGCACAAAAGATCCACGTGAGGAGCAGCATGGAGTAGGTGGCAGTAAGCCCCACTCAGTTCCCAAGCACTTGGCAAGGCAGGCCTCACACCCATAGTGCTTTGCTGCAACTAGCTGGGTTCCAGGGAGCCTGCACATAGAACTCAAAACTGCCCCAGGCCATAAGCCTTCCCAATGGAGACAAAAACTGTGGGTTTCAGGCCATGCCCCTCTTGATCTGCCAGTGAAGTAGAGGCTCAGCTCCTTTGCCCACGGCTATAGCATGCTTCCTGCGTGTCCCTTTATCCTGGTCAATGAGTTTTGTCCCCAGTCATGATTCTTTCGCAATGCTCAGTTGATGCTTCTCTCAACCTGTTACTACATCATGAGTTGGCTGGCAGATTTCCGTGAGGTCTCCTGTGAGAAAGGATTTGGAATGGCTTCCCTCTGTCCCACTGGAGTTTGAAAGTGCACGCAAATCTTATCCCAATGCTGCTTCTTCTGTTAGAGTCCCCACTGCTCACTAAATCAGCTCCACTACTGTATCGGATTAAGACCTTCTGTGGCCTAAATTTCCTGATTCCCTTGTGGGAACGTGTGTTTCTCTCTCTCTCACATGCTATGGAGACACACAGTTTTCTTCTGGCTCATGGTGTAGGCCGTTGTCCACCGCTTCTTTCTAAAGGTCTATGGTTTCTTTCACAGCATGAATCTGTACACACTATTTTGCCTTTCCAAGTGGGAGAGGCATGCTAAGAATGTCGTCAGTCCACCATCATGGAAAAAGAGTATTTTTTTTCTGTCTACAGTGGAAATACTCTTGTTTTCTTTGACTAGCTGTCTCATACTCACCCTAATTGTTACCTGGACCTATGTAATCTCAGCACTTTGGGAGGCTGAGGTGGGTGATCACGAGGTCAGGAGATCGAGACCATCCTGGCTAACACGGTGAAACCCCGTCTCTACTAAAAAAATACAAAAAAAACTAGCCAGGTGAGGTGGCGGGCACCTGTAGTCCCAGCTACTCGGGAGACTGAGGCAGGAGAATGGCATAAACCCGGGAGGCGGAGCTTGCAGTGAGCTGAGATCCGGCCACTGCATTCCAGCCTAGGCGACAGAGTGAGACTCCGTCTCAAAAAAAAAAAAAAAAAAAAAAAAAAAAAAAATAAGATGCCTGCCAAAATCCTTTTGAGGGAAAAGAATGTAAGAAAACAAAATTGGATAATAAAGACAACACAATGCCTTATTCCATATGACAACTAGACACTGGCAAGGTAGTGAGAAATGAGAAGATTTTAATTGTAAAGACAGAGCAGAGAAACTATCTTTTCTAAAAAAAGTAAAGATCATAGGTTTATGACATTTCCAGTATATTTGTGATTTATTCAATCTCTCCTGCCTTACTCTAATAAGAGAGTTTCCCACACAATATTTAGGAGCATTAATTATAGAGCTTGACTCCCTGAGTTCAAATCTAGACTCCACCATGGGAATATATTAAGTTTTATTCATTTTATTATTATTATTATTATTTTGAGATGGAATCTCACTCTGTTGCACAGGCTGGAGTGCAGTGGTGCCATCTCGGCTCAGGTTATCTGCACGCCTCGGCCTCCCAAAGTGCTAGGATTATAGGCATGAGCCACTGCACCAGGCTATATTAAGTTTTTAATAGATTTCTTAACATTTATTTAAGTGTCTTCATTACAGAACAATAGAATAGTTCCTCAAATCTTCCAGCAGATATAGAGTGCAAATAAATTTCAATTTTGTGAAAAGCATTTTAATTGACAAATAATTTCCATAAGAAGGAAATGCTATTGAAGTCAGCTATTATTGAAAATTCTCAAACTCTATTGGAACAAAGTCCTAAAAGGCAAGATTCTAAAATGAATAACAATCAATCCAGGGCACAATCAAAGGAAAGTGGGAAAAAAAATCTATTTTTGTACTTAATTCATTTCTTAACTCTAAATCACACAGGCTTCAATTATTAAGTACTATGTGGGTTAATGTTTTGAAATGAAGAATTTGTCTGTTAATGTGAAATCTGCAGTTCATCATGAAGTTGATGAAAGTAATGTTCTTGGCTTAGTTACTCTCCAGAGAAGCTGGTTCTCTTTTTGTGCTATGTGCTTGGCACATACTAAAAAGAGAATTTAAAAAAGAATGTATTTCCCCTATGAAAATACCACAGAATATTAATGGGTTGAAGTGCTACAGCTTCTCATAAAGCACTGAAGGCCAAACACTAATCATTTTGCTGGGAATTTAAATATTTTATATGGAATCTCTTATGTGTTTTAATTCTCACTATTAAGACTGGAAACATATTCTTAAAATATAAAGTCCCAAAACATAATTGAAGTGACCTCAATAACAAATAAAATATTCAAAGAACATAACCATAACCATAATGACCAGAAAATAAAACATTAAATCAAAAGATATAAAGAAGCATTAATCTCTCCATGAAGTAGTAACACTTTAAATAAGGAAAGATTAAGGCCAAAATATATTTTTTTATTAGCCAAAATTTTTGCTTCCTTTAAATATAAGATTTGTTACTGTCTTATTAAAGATGGTAATATTTGAAAGTATGTCTATATTATGCTACATCCTTTTGTGAAATAAATTTGTGGATAATATTTTATTAAATGAGATACAGAGATAAATAGTTTAATAATTTTAGTGTGGCTAAATATCTTAACTATTTAAAACATTCTTTCTCATGTTTTTGTACATGTAGCTTTTACATTTTCTTACTTGTACCATTTTGAGAAGGTGATGAGAAAGGAAGGTCACAGCCCTTTTCAAGAGCTGGGATTTTTTGCCTAAGATTGTAGTTATACCTATTTTTCCTGACTTTTTGGTGCCTAGAAAAGTCAAATCAAAAGTAATAGTGTGGCTGTGATGAGTAAAGAGGGCAGTCTGGTTAAAGATTAAATGGGAGCTAATTTAATGATCTAGATAATAGGATCTAGTCCAATTAGCCAGCAGATACCAACAGGCAAGTTTCCACAATAAAATATGCCTCACTGGGGCTATTCAGGTTCACAGAAATAACTGTCTCATGGATTTGCATCTCAGAATTTTTATAAGCTATTTTGATGGAAATGTTGTCCCATTCAAGTGGTAAGAGGAAAGTGTTAAGTTCTTGTTTATGGGTTGTCAGTCCCAAGCATCAAGCATATATGGTAACATTATGGTTTTTTTTTTTTTTTTTTTTTTTTAGATGGTGTCTCGCTCTGTAGCCCAGGCTGTAGTGCAGTGGCGTGATCTCGGCTCACTGCAAGCTCCGCCTCCCGGGTTTATGCCATTCTCCTGCCTCAGCCTCCCGAGTAGCTGGGACTAAAGGTGCCAGGCATATAACCTGCAACTCAAAGTGGGGCTGTAGGATTGTGCCATGGAGAGAGTGAAAGAATGCCACTCTGGGAATTCTGCGGTCCTTGCAAGAATGGAGAAATTATAAGAAGTGGAACATCTTTTGTGATGGGAAGGAACAGATAATACACAATAAGGCTCAATATAGAAAGCTATGGTTGCAATGAGAGGGATTTTTGCGTATAGCACAGGTGATGATGGAGTGAATAGAGAAGGAGAAAGCAGCAACCATGGAAAATAAAAATCATAAGAATAGGAATCAGACAAGAGAATCCTAAGGGATGTTTTTCTAGCCTTTGAACAGAAGCTGATCACCTCATTATGTCATTTGCTTAGTCCAGAGCTCCTTGGAAAGCCTCCACCCATCTGCTTCTAGGGCCTCAAGAGAGTCTCTATTTAAGATCTCCAGGTGCAGTGGACTTCCATTTAGGGTTTTCCTTCTGTCTTTTCATTTGAAAAACATGAATCTAGTGTTAAATTTTCTGGAGTTTGGCAACAGTGTTGGTGGTAAGAGGAGATTGTAAGGGCTCTCCTACAAGATTCAAGATTAATATTCCAGTGATGTCACCTCCAGAGAACCGTTTCTCCAATTTCTAGGTTGAAGAGTGGTTTTGATGGAAGAACTGGAGGAAAGGCAGCCTTGGCCTGTTGATAATAAGTTTGAATATAATTAACCAATCTCTCATTGTTTTAGAATGTCTGAATAACCAGGATAGAGTCTTTGAGAATCCAGATAGAATAGTGAATTTCCATAGGCCAGATAGTTATTATTTTAGATGAGCACTGTTTGTGTGACCCAGAAGAGACAGAAGGGAATTAGGACTAAGAATAAAATCTTAGGCCATGGGAGATAAAATTTTTCCATTAATTTAGCAAGCTTTAATTTTAATATTCATTAGCTTTCTCTATTACTCCAGATGAGTGGAGATAATGGAAGAAATGTAATTTTGGATAAGAAAAGAACTCATGGGATTTCTTGGATGACTTTACCAGTGAAATGAACCCATTTCTTTTAGTCATTTGAAAGAGCCAGTAAAGCTCTCCATGTGGGTAATACTCATTGTAACCCAATTTTAGCAGTTGCAGTTACCTCTTTACAAGGGAAAGGTAAAAGCCAGAAAGAGAACATGCATGTGGTGGTAAGAACACATTCCTATTCTTGAGATTTATGGAGCTGAATAAAATAGATCTGTCAATGAAAAAAAGGTCCTGCTAAAGGTAGTTATTTTCCTGCCCCTACCTTTGCAACTTGACCGGGGCTATGTTTTTGACAGAATGGGCCAGAAGACACACTTCTTTCAGATAGTCAGTGAAGTTTCTCCATCAATATTGGTGAGCAGTTGATTTAGTTTCTCCCTTTCATTGTGAATATTTTTATGAAGGTAAGAGTACATCCAGATTTGGGACTGTGCAGGGACAAAGCAATCTTATGGGTGTCTCCAAAATACTCCCTGGTAGACAATACATCCAATTTGTTTGCCTTTGGTCTTTTCATGTTCAAAGGCTTTGAATTGGGAGGTTTTAAGTTCCTAGATTAGAGCATCGGGTGGTTAAGTAGAGTAGATTTAAAACATCTTCTGATAGTGGTGAGAGCTTTATGAAACAACTGTCAGTTTAGCATATTTATCAACCCAGATGTTTTTTTTTCTTTTTTCTTTTGTTTTTTTGTTTTGTTTTGTTTTGTTTTCTTTGTTTGTTTTGCTTCAAAGGTTTTCTGGAGAATATGAGTTTCTATTTTAAGTATGGCCATCTCCTTTGGCAATAAGAAAGCTTCTAAGAGGCATTACACATGTTTTTCATTTTTAATTGGTGTCCCCAATGGTGTCATAAATCATTTTGTTTTCCATAACATACCAAAATTATGTGCTACTCCCAAAGCATATCTACTGTCTGAATAGATACTATGTTATCTTTAGCTAAAGAGCAGATTCTTGTGAGTGCCACATGTTCAATAATCTGAGCGAGACACTTACAATGTTGGCTGTTTGAAAATGTATAATGGCAAATGATGCCTAAAAATTTCCTTCTGAGTTGCTTAGACATAAACCCTCAACAGAGGGTAAGTTCTGGATTTGCAAGTGGGATTTGTGTAAGTCTGGGCAGGAGATATAGAGTCTAGAATATTGAGTCTTGAATGGCCATATTATAATCATGTAGTTGTCTGTCAGTTGGGAGAGGGAGGAGAGTGGTACTGTCAGTTAACAACGATGGATAGTGAAATTAGAAGGGCATAGAAGAAGAATTTCATGAAAAGTAAACTGAGGAGCTGTGAAGTTTTGAGTGTTTTCAGTTAGAAGGGTCTGGACTGCATGAGATGTATAAATGTTTAGACTCTGGCTTCATAGAAGGTCAGGCATAGCTTGAACTAATTTTGCAGTGGCTACTGTTGTTTAAAAGCAAGGATGAAAAGCCTGTGCAACAGGATCTATGGTAAGACTGAGCTATCAGAAGGACCTTGTGGTTTTCGTTGTGTTTTTAATGCAAGGACACTCAAGGTGTGCTCTCTTTCCTAAACAAATAGAAAGAAAAGGAAGTCATAGTTAGGAAGCCTTAAAATGGAGATGAAGCAAAGGGATTTTTTTAGAAATTCAAATGCTGTTATAGAAAGTGAGTTCCATTTTAGCGATTCAGACATAATTTCTTTAGTTATGCCCTAGAAAGGGGATACTATAGTAAATAAGTTAGATATTCATACTCTACAATAGCCAAACAGTTCCAGAATCCCTCCAAACTGTCTCATACATTTAGGTAAGAGGTCATTAAGAATAGCCTTGAACAATCTGGGGATAAGGTTTTCCCATTGGGGAAATATGAGTTAAATAGTTCACTTGGGGATATGAAGCTGAACTTTAACACTTGAGACCTTATACTTCTTCCGAGGACTTTTACTAAGTATTGGTGTCTTGTAAAGAGTTGCTTAACATCATAAAACAAAGGAGGTCATTTATATATTGGACGAGGGTTGAATTGCACGGCCAGATGAAAATCTTCAAATTTTCATTTAATGTTCATGAAAAATAAGCAAAAGCATCGACAAATCTCTGGGGTATGGATGCTCAAGCATAATGTTAATTTTTACATGTAATTCAAACTGACATTGAGATTTAGGATCAATGGATATGCAGATAAAAACAGAGAATAAGTCAGCAATAGTAAACTAAATAGCATTGTAACATATGGAAATGAGGGGAGTATTGGGATTTAGAATGAGAAGCAATCCAGGTTTTAAAATTTTATTTATAGCACACAAATTGTGGACTAATTAGTAACTTTTTATTGGGTCTTTTGATAGGTAAAGTAAGTGTGTGGCAGGGACTAGAAGTGGAAATAAGAATCCCCTGCAGGGGTCCTTCAATAATAAATTTGAAGCCTTCAAATGCATCATGTTTTGAAGAATACTGAGGTAGTTTAGGGAGGGGCTTAGGGGAATCAAAAACTCTGCTTCCCAGATACATCCTACCTCTATAGTTCTTGTAGCTCAAGCTGAGTCAGGATTGGGAGTGAATATGTCTATACAGTTTTAAAAGGCTTGGAGAGCTGTGAGAGGGGCAAGAAAGCTTAGGCAATCTATTGAAATTGTCAGAAAGCAAAAATAGCAGAGTAAGGGTCTGCAACTTCAAGGGTTAGTCCTACAGGTGAACATTAAATATTAATATTTTAATTAGAAAGTAGGTCTATGATTAATAGATTAACAAAAGTTATGGGTTTTAATAAGAAGCTTAATACCTCACAATTCTCCACTGAAATGCGAGAGTACACAAGGGATTCCAGATGTCATGCAGTCATCTGGATTTAGACTTGAATAATTTCTTCAGACATTTTTAAAGGTTCTATATTTAATTAGACTTTGATTCATTTCTTTGTTGTTTATGTGTTTGAATCTTTTACCCATCAATTTTAGCACACAAAGGTTTGTGTTCTCTGAGGGATTATAGTGGGGGAATTGTGAGGTATTAAGGTTGGAGTAAGTGTTTCTGGTTTTTACCAGAAAGTGGTGACGTGCTCCTTATTTGAGATTATTATTTTCCTTAGGGTATCTAAGGGTATTTGATGAAAAACATAAGCAGATTCCTTATGATAGAGTCACTGAGACTCTGATGTTGGTTTGTAGTTTTTTTTTTATTTTTTGTTTTTTCTGCCCCGATGGAGCATATTTTAGCACAATACTCTTTTCTTTTCAATATCTACAGATATCTCTATATACTAAAATTCTTGTTGAAAGATTGTCTTAAGGTTTTAGGGTGGTTTTCCTCAAGTCGTTTTAGTACGAGTTATAAACTTACAACATGTAAACTTAGCATCACCAACCTGTACATCCTAATGGTGTTGTGCTAAAGCACTGGTTTCAAAACAGGCATATTTTGCCAATGAATGTTATGGTTTTTTGTTTGTTTGTTTGTTTGTTTTTATTATACTTTAAGTTCTAGGGTACATGCGCACAACATGCAGGTTTGTTACATATGTATACACGTGCCATGTTGGTGTGCTGCACCCATTAACTCGTCATTTACATTAGGTATATCTCCTAATGCTATCCCACCCCCTCCCTGCCCACAATAGGACTTGGTGTGTGATGTTCCCCTTCCTCTGTCCAAGTGATTTCGTTGTTCAATTCCCACCTATGAGTCAGAACATGCGGTATTTGGTTTTCTGCTCTTGCAATAGCTTGCTGAGAATGACGGTTTCCAGCTACATCCATGTCCCTACAAAGGACATAAACTCATCCTTTTTTCATGGCTGCATAGTATTCCATGGTGTATATGTGCCATATTTTCTTAATCCAATCTGTCACTGATGAACATTTGGGTTGATTCCAAGTCTTTGCTATTGTGAATAGTGCCGCAATAAAATAAACATACATGTGCTTGTGTCTTTATAGCGGCATGACTTATAATCCTTTGGGTATATCCCCAGTAACAGGCTGGCTGGGTCAAATGGTATTTCTAGTTCTAGATCCTTGAGGAATTGCCACACTGTCTTCCACAATGGTTGAACTAGTTTACAGTCCCACCAACAGTGTAAAAGTGTTCCTATTTCTCCACATCCTCTCCAGCACCTGTTGTTTCCTGATTTTTTAATGATTGCCACTCTAACTGGTGTGAGATGGTATCTCATTGTGGTTTTGATTTGCATTTCTCTGATGGCAAGTGATGATGAGTATTTTTTCATGTGTGTATGAATGCCTTCTTTTGAGAAGTGTCTGTTCATATCCTTTGCCCACTTTTTGATGGGGTTGTTTGTTTTCTTCTTGTAAATTTGATTGAGTTATTCATAGGTTCTGGATATTAGCCCTTTGTCAGATGAGTAGATTGCAAAAATTTTCTCCCATTCTGTAGGTTGCCTGTTCACTCTGATGGTAGTTTCTTTTGCTGTGCAGAAGCTCTTTAGTTTAATTGGATCCCATTTGTCAATTTTGGCTTTTGTTGCCGTTGCTTTTGGTACTTTAGACATGAAGTCCTTGCCCATGTCTATGTCCTGAATGGTATTACCTAGGTTTTCTTCTAGGGTTTTTATGGTTTTAGGCCTAACAGTTAAGTCTCTAATCCATCTTG
>NW_016812293.1:128701-131012 GCF_001698545.2 Rhinopithecus bieti | reverse complement strand
TCTTAATGATACTCTGATTTATTCATAAATTGTAATTAACTCTAACCGAATTGGCTTTTTTAAAACATAAAAAAAATCTCTTGGCCAGGCGTGGTGGCTCAAGCCTGTAATCCCAGCACTTTGGGAGGCCGAGGCGGGCGGATCACGAGGTCAGGAGATGGAGACCATCCTGGCTAACACAGTGAAACCCCGTCTCTACTAAAAAATACAAAAAACTAGCCGGGCGAGGTGGCGGGTGCCTGTAGTCCCAGCTACTCGGGAGACTGAGGCAGGAGAATGGCGTGAACCCGGGAGGCGGAGCTTGCAGTGAGCTGAGATCTGGCCAGTGCACTCCAGCTTGGGTGACAGAGCGAGACTCCGTCTCAAAAAAAAAAAAAAAAAAAAATCTCTTGATTCTAGAAGGAGTTGAATAAATTGGTAGAGATCTGGGAATCTCAGAGAATAAGCACTAAGACTAACCTAAACTGTATAGAATTTTTTTCTATTTTTATGTTGGTTTGAAAATCATTATAGCATAGAAATGGTATCTACTCAAAAGTTTTAAAATAGTCTCCTGAGGAGAGGCTAAGTGGAACCCAATAGCTACTTATCCTCAGAGTCCTAATAGTGGAGAAACAGTATGGAGGTAACAGGTCACTACAGGAAATTGAGAAACTGATGGAGTTGGGATGGGATAATAGAGTAGAGAGTAAATACAAGATTGGTCAGAACAAGATGGAGGGAGAGACAGAAATGTGTTTAGAAGAACAGGAGGGAAAGGAAGGCCAAGTGTCCAGAGAAAGTGTATCTTAGATTTCGGGGGAAACAAGGAGTAACACTGGAGGAAGACTGGTGGTGGTTTTTTAGTGACTAAATAGCTTGTAATAAGGAAGACTGAGACTGTGGAAGGGGTTGCTTGAGCTTTGATTGGAAAAAACATGAAAACACGAACAAAAGATCATTGCTTAGCAGAAATTCTAGATCTCTGAGATTCAAAAGCTCTTCAAAGATAAATTAACTTGGGGAGATCCCAAAGCTTCAGTGTCCATTGTAATTCTAAGTTACTCTTTAGATTTTTTCTGTTTTGAAGATGTTGGACAGAATTCATGTTATAGTGGTGAAATCTCTAGGCAGCTGGAGTGATGGAAGGAAGGTGCCCAGTAGATTGAGCATCATCTATAAGAGGAGTAAGATCAAGTACAGAAGAAAGACAGGAGGAAAAAGCCATTCCATGCACAGTCCCTATCTGAAATCCCAAAGGGTCTCTTGCATGATACTTCTTAAGGAGCTGAAAAACTTGCTCTAGGAATTTTCTGGAGAAGGAGTCCAGAAAACCATAAAGGCCAAAGAGCCAGAATTTCCCACTTGAGGGTCAAGGAGTAAATCTCCACTTGAAAAGAGATAAGAAAACTCAGGCATACTCTCTGTTTACTAGAAAATTCCAAGAAGAATTCTGCTCAACAAAAAGAGTGAGAAAATAAAACCCCACTCAAACAAAAAAGCCAAAAATACTTCTATATAGGAAGATTCTCAATCCATGTAAAAGACCCGTAAAATGTTCTGCTCAAACAGTAAAGAACCAGGACGCATCCTGATCAGACTTTAAAGGACTGTGAAGAACACCATTTAACAGAATTAAAGCAACATCCTGTCATGTGATTTCAGGCAAATATTTCCAGAACACTGGATTAAGAGTTGTGACTCATCACCATGAGTCCCTACTTCCCAAGCCAGGAAGAACAAAAATGGCCTGAGTAGCTGGCGTAAATACTTGGGTGAAGACATCAAGGGCTAGGAAGTCATCAGCATTCCAAATGAGTCAAGACACCAGAAAGTGTGAAATAAAAATAAATCCGGGAAGTGGGTTTATTCAGAAGAAAGACTATTGGAATAAGAAAATGCCTCCATTCTCAGAAGACTTCAAGGCTCTCAAAATCAAACAGAATAAGAATTTTTTATTTTATGGGGTAAAGGAAGGATAATCAGAAACAAACAGAATATTTCCAGGGGAAGCTGGACAAGCAAGAGAAAATGACCAACAGGTATGATAGGATAAGAATTTTGCTGTGTCAAGCTGATTTTCAGAGAAAAACTGATAAAGGGGATAAATTTTCATTTTTTTAGTGCTTGCTCAGGCTTGGGAGAAAGTAGAGTTCAGTAGAGTAGGAAGGAGAGAAGCCTACAATTTAGTCAAGACAATGACTAGGGTAAGAAAATAGCAACTATGAACACTTAGTCCAATTATTTTTTGTTTCTTTTTCTTTTTATTTTCTTTCTTTCTTTCTTTCTTTCTTTCTTTCTTTTTTTTTTTTTTAAGACAGAATCTTGCTGT
>NW_016812293.1:116200-125123 GCF_001698545.2 Rhinopithecus bieti | reverse complement strand
ACTACTCAAGCATTTGGCAATGATCAAATATTTGAAATGTGTTTTCCGTATTTAAAAGGGTAAACAACTACTTGGGTAAATTTTTTCTCAAATGTTTTATCTCCACAAAAATAAGCATCCACATAGAATTTCATAAAAAATCTCCAATTCTTTTGAAATACATTCATAATTTTACCTAGTGGTTTTATGTATAGTTTTACCAAACTTTGGAAGGGAGCAATGTTATATAATTTCAACTTTTTCTTGTCCTATACCCAATATTATTTTAATAGATGTTTTTCTGGAATAATAATTTATTTCTCCATGCCACCAATGTTTTCTCAGTTAATTATAAACAGAAAATCCATATTCCACCACACCTATGTATGTCAAACCACCTATAGCATTTATCTCTATTGTTTGAAACAAAGAAATAATTCCATGCTAAATTTTTATTTATTTTTGAGATAATTCTAATTTATTATAATGTACAATTACAGTTCTGAAATAATACATTAGTCTAAGTTGAATATTGCCTATGATATATCAAGTGTTTATTGTAAAACCAATACATGCTTTAAATCTTTAATTATTCATTTTCTAATAAAATATTTGGGCTAAATTTCTAATACAATGTTTTGGTTAATAGAGGATATTTAAACATTGTTAAAAATCTAACGATGATTCCTTTATTTTGCCTTTTAGTAAAACTTTTAATTAATGTAATAGAAACTATACTAAAATAGGTTCAATGATTAAAGTTTAGTTCTTTAAGTTAAAAATATTAACTCAAATATTAAAGAAAATACATGAAGGTGAATTTCATATCAGTAAGGATTATAAGCAACTTTATTTTCATATTTTCATCAGTTAATTGTTATTGAGGGTTGGAGTGGACAAGGTATGGTAATGAATCAGAAAGATTAGGTCCTCAAATGCTAACTTTTAACTTAATTATCAATACTTTTTTTTTGTCTCTTGGACAGAGATGACTCCAAAAATACAGAACCGTCTATTAGTCTATTTGATTAGCTCCTTCTCGTTTTCATTTGCCTGGATGTTTCTGTCTACTGCCCCTGTGTGAGTAGAAGCCTGATTGTGTTGTACATGTATCTTTGGGTAAAGAAAGGACTTTTAAAAGACATATTGACAAAAGTAGTTTTAAGAAAATAATTTTTTAGATTCTTAACTTTCATTTGTAGTTGCTCCTGAACTTGAATTGCATTAAAATTCTCCTGTTGTCAAAGCATCATGCATATTTTTCCCCATTCTCTTTCACAATCACCCTTCTCATATTCTATTAAAGAAAATGCACCTCTCATTTGCCCTAAATCTTACTATAGTATATGGCTTCGGATTGTTAGTAAAACCTCAGGGTGCCAAACAAAAGTGAAATTCAAAATGAAAATATTCAGTTGGTGAGCTGTCAAAAATCAGGGCATCTAAATTTATTCTAGGGATTCTTCTCATTCTCTCCATTATACATTTTTGTGCAAAGAGCAAAGTAAGACTTTGGAAACTGGCTATTTTTAATTATTTTGGAATTTTGTAATTTAGATTGCCAAAGAAGTGCAATTTATATTTTAAAGTGGGGCGAAAGGAGTGAAGACAAGCTCTTCTTTACGCATCAACTATTATTATTTATTTATTTATTTATTTATTTGAGACGGAGTCTCGCTCTGTCGCCCGGCTGGAGTGCAGTGGCCGGATCTCAGCTCACTGCAAGCTCCGCCTCCCGGGTTTCCGCCATTCTCCTGCCTCAGCCTCCCGAGTAGCTGGGACTACAGGCGCCCGCCACCTCGCCCGGCTAGTTTTTTGTATTTTTTAGTAGAGACGGGGTTTCACTGTGTTAGCCAGGATGGTCTCGATCTCCTGACCTCGTGATCCGCCCGTCTCGGCCTCCCAAAGTGCTGGGATTACAGGCTTGGGCCACCGCGCCCGGCCACATCAACTATTATTAAAGAATGTAACACTTGTAAGAGAGAGTCCCATGACAGCACTACATAAAACACTGTAAATAGTAAGGAAGGCAGTTCCTGTGCAGAGGGAGGAAGTTCCTGTGCCTTAACTATGTTAGAATAGGAGTATTTGTGATTTTGTTAGAAGACAAACTTGAAAAATAACACGTCTCTAATAGTAATTCCACTCTTTTCATTTTTGCAATTCTAAATAGTAAGTAAAAACTGACTGCAGGCTCTTATTTGCCCGTGTCTTCACCTATGTCTAATTTGCATGTTTTTTTATTTCAAGGTGAAAGAAGTGAAAATTTTCATATATAATTTCAGTAAACCAACACTACACTTTTAAACGGAAATTGAACTTTATATAGCTAAAAATAGAAATAGATGACTTTTCATATTTATCAATAATAAGAAACATTTATATTTTCTTGAAAGCTTATTTAGATGTCTAGCAGAGATATTTCATAAAACCTTATCAAAAGATTATTGGATGCTGTATTTTCACAATCTTATTTTACCTGAGCATTTGGCTCCTGTTCAATGAAACTTTTCTTGGTTCATCATCTAGTCTTAAATGGAATTTATTTTGAGTTGTAATACTTAGTTTTTATGAACAAATATAAATAACCCACTTTGACATAACTGGACCATTCTGTCCAAGAAGTGGTTCTGATTTTGGCCTCTGCCCCTGTCCAGTGAGCACTGAGAATGACATTCCTGTCATTCTCTTTATTTTCCCTTGGCAATTGCTTTTATTTCATGCTATCAACCTGGGGCTTGTGGAGAGAATACAAATAATGAATACTTCTTCAATTTCTAGAATGGCTGAAGTAAAATTTAAAATACCCCATGAAAGACACATTTTGATTTACACCTTAGTGAAGATTGGACTAGAACTAGAAGAAATAAGATAGACACATTTAAAAAGGAAGGAATATGATAGATGTTTTGACAAGAAGGCCAAAATGATATTCGTAGATTATCTGTCTATTGGTACCCAATCATATGTACAGGCACAAAACCTCTCTTGGTGAGAAGTTGTAAAGGAAAAACTTTCTATACTTCACACTGTATCTACAGTTGCCTCTGGGCATTCATTTTATACATTTATTTTCAATGTGCTTGTAGAAATTTGCACTTCATACTCCATACATCGGAAGAAAGTATGAGTGTAGATAAAATATTGTCCTCAAATGAGTAATATGATTACCTAATTTTATAGATATTATTGGAAATATTTAAGAATGTATTTAAAATTTCAAAGGGATCATGCTTAATTACTTTTAAGTAAAACTGCTTTTCTATTGGCTATTTTCATAGACTGATATTTTATTTCCATAGTGGTATAAAAATGTATTAATTGTGATAAGTCATTGAAGTGGACCAATTGTAAGAAAAGAAAACAGCACTGTCAAACATGATACTTCTGTGTGACTTAGCTCCTTTTTATAACATGGCTGTCCCCCATGTTTGGGCTGTGTTGTATGCCATTACTTTAAGGGGATCAGGATATCTGAATATTTTGCTGACCTTGAAATAATGTCACAAAAAATGAATTTTATGTTAAGTTTAATAATGATTTTCTACCAAATAAGGTTCTAATTTATATATTTTCATTTCATATACATATATATGTTTAGGGGTATGTGTGTGTGGTGTGTGTGTGTGTGTGTGTATTATATATATTTATAAAATCTCTTGTGACTTTAGGATCTGCCCTCTGGGCCTGTAGCTCATACTTCTGGGCCCAATTCTTTGCCCTCAGAATTATTCTTACTTCTTTTTGAGCGGAAGCAGCTGTTTGAACCCAAGTAGTTTAATCAGCCTGTTTCCTGCCCAAATAATTTGAGTCCAATCGATTTATCTCTTTTTTCTTGCATTTTATTGTAAGCAGCAAGAGTAAACATGGCTACACCACAAATACTTTGCCTGAAAATCTCCTCTGTTAGATAACCAAGTTCATCACTTACAAGTTCTACTTTCCACCCAACTGTAGGACAAAATTAAGCCAAGTTTTTGCCACTATATGTGGACGATCACTTTCCTCCATTTTCCAATAACACATTCCTCATTTTCCTCTCAACTCTCACCAAAAGATCCTTTGTGTTTATATTTTTACCAACGTTCTATTCAGGACTATGTATGTATTCTCTTAGAAGATAGCAGCTTAATCTACTATACTCCTCACTCCTTATGAGCCCTAATTTATTATCCATTTCTAAAGCCACTTCTACATTTTTAGGATTTGTTATACAGAAGCAACCCACCTCTGGTAACACACTCGGTATTACTTTCCCAGGGATGCCATAAAAAATTACCACAATTGGGTAGCTTAACATGACAGAATTTAATCTCTTGTAGTTCTGAAGACCAGCAATACAAAATCAGGATGTTAGCAAGGTTGAACTCTCTCCAGATGCCCTAGGAGATAATCTGTTTCTTGCCTCTTCCAGATTCTGGTGATTGCAGATGTTCCCTGGCTTGTGGCCCATCATTTCAATTTCTTTTTTTTATGTTCACATAGCTGCCTCGTCTCTGTATGTGTCTTCTCTGTATGTTTATCTAAAAACTTTCCATCCCTGTTTCTTATCACAATACATGTAAATGTATTGAGGGCTGCAGTTAATTGTTATAATTCTATGTTGTCTTAGCATCCTTTTTGAATGCAAGTTTAACTCTCTCATATTGGAAGCAGGGGTTGGTCATCCTTGACACAGGTTTCCAGTTCTACACCACACTCCAATGGCTCAAGCCAGTGGCCAGAGATAAGATCTTAGAGGCATCTCTCCAACCCAGCAGACTGGGCTCCTTGCTTTCCTGTTGATTCATTTAAGTTTACCGTTTAGGCATTTGTCGGCAAAGTTAAAGTGAACCACAACCCATTCTCCTATACATACCACAAGTTGCCTGCCAAAAACTTTTCTCTCTTTGCCTGACTTCATTCCTACCTCGTGTGACCCAGGGACCAATGACTTCTCTACAGACACATTGTGTCCTCTTTACCCAGAATGTGAAAGTAAAATATTTGAACTTCTTTCCTGTTGTGGTGCATTGAATTTGTGGCTTTCATTTGAAGAACTAGGGGCTACCCCAAGCTGGGTTTTCCCCAAGATATCAGGAGGAATACGAAGTCAGGATCCAACTGTCAGAGCAATGGTCAGACAGAATAAGCTGAACACAGGTCAGACATACACCACAAGAGTGTCTGCCAGTGTAAACAAGTTTGTCACCTGACAGACCCCTGTTCATGGTATGGACAACTACCCATTAAGCTGTGTGCCAGGTAAAGGAACTTTCCTGTGATACGTACACTGTAAACACCCATGTCTAGGTCCCCCGTGTTTCCCAGTAAGGTAGGATTGCTAGCTGCTCTGGTACTAGAACTGCCATTGAGCTGAGGACTTTCAAAACAAGGGCTCATTGTGACGAGGAAAATATTATTCTTGAAACATCCTTGACTTAATCATGTCTTTTGTGCATATAAGGTAATAGTCAACATTTCTGGAGATTAGAATGTGGACATATATTTTTGGGGGCCGTTATTTGGCCTAATACCAGGTTGTTTCACTCTGGACTATTTAAATGGGTTTTCAATTGAATGGACTAATTTATAAGAATGACATGTTTTCCTGATTAATTGTCCTGTTTCAAAGGAATAGTTCTTATTCTTATGGATTCTCTTGAGCTATCTTCTCAACCATGGAAACAACTAGTTTTTCACAAGGAAGAAAGGAAAAAAAAAAAACAAAAAAAAACACTTGGCATTGTCTTTTAAATATTCAATTCTCAAATCCTATTTCCATTTGGAAAAGAAAAAAAATAAAGGATTTTGAAGGCATTATAGTTTAATGCTCTTTTCCCAGGATTGGCCCTTATTATCCCATAACTCATTCATGGACAGATAATAGATCACGTAATTCTTGTTCAACCAAGTATGTGCAGTCTAAGCTGTGACATTTTATAAGCATGTTTTTGTGGAGGTGAGGCAAAACTGCTTCCTCACAACAAGGAATAAGCATACATTTATTATTTTTATTGAAAAGATAGGTGCCTTTATTCTTTCTGGGAATATGTAGAAACACATTTGAATATCACAGAATTTTTAAACAGAATAACACAATATCATCTTCATTAAATTAAAAAAATAATTAAGGGTAATGTTGAAAATAAGGTGAGACAACAATTGAAAACCCATAACAATTATGTGTCCAAAAATAATTCTATAGGATTTATTTGTAAGTCACAAATATTTACAAATCTTGCTTTGAAATTATTAACTGCTAGTATATACATTATTTTTTGTATATATTATTTTTGTGGCATGACTAATATACAGGGAAATAACTGCTATACAACCAAGGATACATTATTTTTGTTATGCTCCTTACCTCCATTTTTGGAGTAATTTAAGGGAATTTACCTTCTATTGTCTGAGTGATTTAAGCAACTTAAGTCAATAAGTGCTTTTTTCCCCTAAACTCATACCATTTATTTCATTACTTAGAATTTGTCCAAAGTGACCCAGACAATAAAAAATATCAAAAAAGTAAACACCATTTTTAATTTCAAATGTAAACATTTGGTATAAAAGTCTAAATTAGCTTTATATGTTTTCAGTGATATTCATAGTATGATTTGAATCAAGACCTTACATCTGTGTGCTTGATAATAGCCTGAAATCATACTCATTTCTGACACAGCAGGTTTTTGATAGCCCTGTAAAAACCAGAACATCATTACTTCAGGCAAGGTGACAGGGATAATCACTTTCTATAATTCATGTTTAATACCTGAATGCCAGGGAGGAATCATTATGTCCTTGATCCAAAATTTTTAACCACACTACATTATCTGCCCTCCAGAAAATATTTCTGAGAATTACTAGAGTGACTCTAGTACAAGAAGACTGCATTAGATTTTTGTCAGCTTTTGAAAATGTTGTAATTCAAAGTAATACTTGAACTGCTAACATGCAATACAGAGTTTATAGCTTCTCACAATAGTAAGTCTCTTAAGCAGTCTAGAAATCTGATGAGATCTTTTATCTGCACCTTTTGTCAAATAAAATGGCATCTCATGAAAAAGAAGTTGGAAGCATTTAGAATATAAAATAGTTATGTTATTGTTTAAAAACTAAATTTTAATATATATATATGTGTTTGTGTGTTTTCCCTTAAGTTTTTTTTTTTTTTATTTTGTAACTGGTGCTATTTTGTCTGAAATGATGTAATGTAAATTAATGTGCTCTATTTAAAAGTTAAAATGAGAAAGCCTCCACGTGTAATGCAATCTTGCATTTATTCTTTAATGTGTAAATATGATAGCTCCTGTCTATGTATAAATCCTTCTCTCACCACACAAATGATGCATCCTGCTCTTACCATTTAAATGTGCTCATGCATGTGGTGTATGTGTTTTGTAAGTCACATTTTTCTTCTTTTCCTGATATTAACAGAGGAAGAAAATCATTATTCTTTTATTTATGGACTAACTTGAGCAATTATTTTGCTAATGGTTTTAGAAACTTTATCAGGTTTCATTAAAACTACATTATATTCATCCATTATTTAGCTTACTGATGCCTATCTCTAGAAATTCATCATCTGGCTTACTTCTTTAAACTTCTGACATTTGAGTTGCATATAGAGCGTAAGTGATTCAGGAAACAGTTGTTCTTGTCCTGGCCCGAGATAATTGGACCCTCACTATTCCCAATATGAAATATACCCAGTGTGCTCTGTTGTGCATAGCAAATAAAGAACAAGGTCAAAGAATTAGCAATTATAGTTCCAAAGAGATTCATTTATTTATTGAACATTTTTAGCTACTAGAATATACCACATGTAGATACAAATCTCTCCCCCAATGAAGCTTATATTTTTGTGAGACAAGATAAATTTACAACAAATAAAGAATAAACACAGTAGTTTACGAAGTGTAGTAGAAATTGATAAGTGCAAGAAAAGAAAAAGGTAGAACCAGTCTGTTGGAGAGAGATTGGGTGTATCACCTGAGGTCAGGAGTTCAAGACCAGCCTGACCAACATGGTGAAACCCTACCTCTAAAAATACAAACGTAAGCTGGGCATGGTGGTCCATTCCTGTAGTCCCAGCTACTTGGGAGGCTGAGGCAGGAAAATCACTTGAGCCTGTGAGGCGGAGGTTGCAGTGAGCCAAGATCATACCATTGTACTCCAGTCTGGGTGGCAGAGCGAGATTCCATCTCAAAAACTAATGCTAATAATAAATTGATGTGTTCTGGATTTTCATTACTAAGAAACTAAGAAAGTGACATTGAGTCAAGAATAAAAATGAGGAGATAAACCATGCATATATTTAGAGAAACAGCATTCCAGACCGAGAGAGGAGCCAATCCAAAGTACTGAAGCAGTACCAAGCCCGCTCTGTTATATATGTATATACTTTGAGATATACATCTTCTATATATATCTCTAATAGAGAATATATGTAAGAAGATACATATCTTCTATATATATATAATAGGGTGTATATATAAGGATATACATTTTTTACATCTTTATATATCATATCTTTTATATCTTACATATATTTTTATTTCTTCTATATATATTCTCTCTATATATTTTAGTATACATAAACAGAAACATAGGAAAATTTTAAATAAATAATTCAATATTTTAGCTCTAGAAAATAGAAACGTATAACAAACAAAAATTTAGTAGTGAAATAAAATATTTAACAAATCTAAGAATAATTATTATTTAAAGTAAAAATAAATGAAGATACAAATCGAAATAGGATGGCAGAAATGATTGGTGGTGTTTTTAGGAGTGTTATTTTAGTGTTTCAGCAGGACATGTACATAATAAAGTTTAATAGCACTTTCTTTTTAATACTTTTTGCTCTAAGAATAATCAATCCAAAGGAAAATGGAGTAGCCTGTCCTCGGCAGTGAGAATTTTTCTTTCCTTAATTAGTAAGCTTTTACTCATCTTCTTATGG
>NW_016812293.1:100017-115824 GCF_001698545.2 Rhinopithecus bieti | reverse complement strand
TTAAAAAAAAAAAAAAAAAAAAAAACTTATTTGTAACATGTCATAAAAGATGGGACATCTTCAATTTTAAATCCAGTTTTAATTTTTTAGTAAAACTAAAGATCACTTATTTTGAAATCTTATGATCTATCCCTGGATGTTTTCTATCTACCAGCTCTAAATTTTGCACTCATAGTCCATGCAGTCACTTAGCATATCATATGCTTTATGTTAGTCACTTCCTTAAGTCAGCATATACGATGGTGAAAAAGAAAACAAGAAAAAAAAAAAAAAAAAAAGAGTCCCTAGTCTTCAAAGTTTTACATGTCTGTTTGAAGGTAACAAAAATACTCCCCAAAATCTAGTCCTGACAAATACCCAGTTGGAAATAAACTGGGACTAGATGGGGGATTCCTAGTTAACATGTGGTGGTGAGACAGACCTCTCTGAGAAGTTAACGTTTTAGGAGACACAATATGAATATTTAGTGAAACAATGTTACAAGCAATAGGAACAGCCAAATTCAAGGTTTCAGAGGAAGAAACAAGTATTGCTAGTTAGAAGAACATAAAAAATAATACTTCAACTTGAATGTAAGACTGGAGGAGAGGGTGAACAGGAGAGAAACAGAAAGGACAGAGAGAAACAGAGAGACAGAGAATTGAGAAACAAAGCTGGATATGTAGGCATGATTTAGTTCAAACTGGTCTAATTTACCAAACAGAAAGTATAGATTTCATTCTAAATGTGATTGCTTAGAGAGGGCTAAATTTTATGATCTCATGTAAATTTTAAAATAGCATCCTGGGAATAAATTACAAAGATGGAAAAATAGAAGCAGAGAAAGCAGGCAGAGGACTGTTTCAGATGGTGCGTGATGACAGAGGATGACAAAAGCTTGGATCAGGGAGGTGATGTTAGCTATGAAAGCAAACAGTCAGGATATATTTTAGTGGTAAAATTAATAGAATTTGCCGATGGCTTAACTATGTGGGGGACAGAGAAAGATGTCACCAGCAATGGTGCCTAAGTGTTTGGCTTGAGCACCTTGATTGGTTGTGCTGAGTTGGTGTCTGGGGAAATAATGAAGACTTTCATTTCAATTAAAATAGGAATGCTAGCCAAATATGCAAATTCTCATTATATTAACCCAAATCATCAAATCAAATAAGCATCACTTTCTAATTTTTTATTTATTTACTTATTTTCAATTGTGGTTTTAAATAATAAAAAAATAATCTATTTTATATAGTTACATTTTCATTAAATTCAATTTTTTGAATCTTATTAAAATAAAATCTGACTAAATTTCTTGTCAAGAGTCTCTTTCCCTATCTGTAGAAGATAGTTATTGAAAGTATTACAAAGACCTGTGTCTGGAACTGAGTCACACATAAAACAGTCTTAGAAAATGTTCCCCATAGACCCTATTATACTGAGATGCAAGTTATTTCTTTTGGTAATTCTTGTAAAATCTATTCAGAGGAGAATATTTCAAAGTAATTCTGTAGCCATGCTGTGTTATTACACTCATTTCAGCTAAGAATACAATGTAGTGATTATTGTAATTTATGATCTTGTGTCCCTTTTATATGTGTTTAAATGTCTCTTAGAAGATGACTATGAGGATTGCCAAACACTTCAGCATAAAAGTCATACTCTTTCTATTTTATGAACCAGAAAATATCAACAGAGTATCATTTTTTCCCTCAAGATTAAAAATATCGCCCTAGATTGTTGAGCACAATCTAAGTTTGCATTTTTGAGAGTTTCTCGAAGTCCCAAGGGGAAAATCGTTATCTTTTTTTTTTATTTGAAAAAGGTATTTAGTAATGAAGAAAACTTAGGGGTCAATTGAAAATCACCACCACTTGAATATATTTTAAAAAGGCATAGATCACTTGACAGTATATAAAACAGAAAATAAATAACAGGTCATACTGGTTAAAAGTAGAATAGATTCCTGCAAATGTGGATTACATTATCAAGTGTCCAATAAATTTATAAGATCATATATTTCCATTTTATGCTTTTAAGTCAAACTCAATAGCTCATCTTTAAGTGTCTTAAACATACAGTGCAGCCATGTTAAATTACCATATTTGATGCAAAATGGCAAATTTACTACTGAAATAACTTTATTCCTATTTCACTGAAATTGTAATTATGACAAGATGATTTCTTTCTTCACATGCATTTAGAAAAATTAGAATAAATAATCTAATAGAATATTTTAGCTCAAACATACTCATAAATATCTCTCTTTTAACTTAAAATAGATTTTTTCTGATTACTTATCATACAAACAGAAAATTGTGTTAATATATAAAAAGTAAAGATTAAAAATAATCAAGATACTCTTTTCCTATATATAACATTGCTATATAATCATATATATTCAGACTTTGTGTGCATATATAGATATTTCTTGTTACTATAATATCTAATCATAAAATATTTGCTATTTGGTAACATATTCTTTATTAAGTATTAATATGGACACCATCATGGGTTAACACATGTCCACATCATTCTTTTGGTTTGTCACAAGTAATTTACTTATAAATTATGTGACAAAATTTATTAGTGTTTATATTAACATATTGTATCATTCACTCTCATTCAGACAAGAGCAAGTGAAAATTACAAACGACTTTTACGGTATATGCAAGGCTTTGGAGGAAATAAATCTGTTAATCATATAATGATCATAATAACTATTACGTATTGAGTACTTACCATATGCCAAATTTCTTTCTAAAACACTTTCTATGAGTTATATTTGTATTATTAATCCCATTTTAAAGAAGAAGGAATTGAGATGCAGAACGTAAGTATCTTTCCCATGGTTACCCAGCTAGGATTTCAATGCACAGACTAATACCAGAAACTTGGAACTACAGAAATACTGCATTATTGCAACATGTTTAGATGATGTGTACGTTGTCTATGATTCCATTGAACCTCATACATAATGGGAACATAATTTTTAAATTTAAAAACTGATACATTTTTATCCCACAAATAACATTTTATTCATTGAAATAATGCTCAGCTTTAGACAAAGCTTTGGCCAAGGCTAAGATTCAAACATGGCTATGACTATTTGTTGTCCAGTGAAATGTTTTTGAATCTAGTTGATTTTTGCAAGCATTTTGTGTAAGACAGTTAAACAAATGGCTACATCCTCTGAAGAGTGTTGAACTGAGACCATAGGGTTTATGTGTAAGTTCGGTTCCCTAACCCACCTCCAAGTGCTTGTGTCTGAGCCTTAGGGAAAGAGACATGGCTATAAAGATGAACAGAACACTCTGTGTGCACAAAAGTATTGTATCCTTGGGTGTAAGAACAGCAATGCATTGAAGCTGAAGCAAGAAAAGTAACGCAAATGGTGCCACAGAGGTCTGTTAAACAGCTATTTATTAACACTACATGAATATCTCTCATTATAGACCTCAAAACTACAAAAGAGTTTTGGTTAATCAAGGTCTTCAACCAGTTGCTAATGACACCTGAGTCCTGAAAGTATTGGGGGTTGAAGAGGAATAACCATTTAATGATATAGCCCATTAGTAGAAGAAAGATGCTCAAAATCTGTGTCCTGGGTCCCAAGGACTTTAGAAAATGATTGAGAGGAGAATATCACAAGAGTCAAAGGACCTGAACTGGTCAACAAAACATGGGTGATTAATATCAACATGAAATAACTTCAAAATGTTAACAAATATGAACTTGCAAGACCTGAGACACATTGGAATAGTTGGCAGTGTCTCTAGACAACCATTAATGTAGATGATTTTTGATGGAAGGAATATGTCAGACAGGAATTAAACTGTTTTTCAAAATCTCAGCCAACTTTTCCTCAATAAAAATGTCTTGCTTGCAGACATAATATGATCTATTTTAAGCCAGGATAGTAAGTTTCCAACCCTGCCTCAATGATTAAATGCATGATATTGCACTAAAATACGTATGTGCCAATCTTTAGGTAAATAGTGACTTATGAGACTAGTAAAAGCTCCTATATACAAAGCGGTGCAAGTTAAAACTGGCTTTGATATTATATTAATAGCTAACACCTGTCTTATAACCTAATAGAAATTACACCTGATAATTGTTCCCACCTAATTCAGCTGTTTGAGAGAATTAAAGAATACAGGTAAATTGTACTAAATTGGTAAATACAGGTAAATTGTACTAAATTGGTAAATACAGGTAAATTGTGAAGTCCTTAAAACATGCAAGACACGGTTTTAAGTACTTTATGTATAAATATTTTCTCATTAAGACTCTATAAAATATTATTAATAATTATACCTAACGCAGTAAAAATGATAGTAACGATTTTATAAAGCACTTACATGTGGTCCAGACACTGTTGTAGGTGATTAGCTACATTTCATAGAGAAGAGAACCTAAAACACAGAGAAGTGAAGCAATTTTCTTAAAGTTTCCTAGGTGTTCATGAAAGAACCTGGATACTCACCGGGGAAGTCAGGCTCCTGCTGCCCGTTTAAGAAGTATTCCATGGTATCTTCAGAACAGTGCTCAACAAATTATTATTACTACTATTGTTATTGGATTATTGTTATCATATGCCAGACACTTTTCTCACATTATTACTAATCTCTTGCACAAAAGGAAACCCTGGTAGAAAATGTAATATATCTGGGTCACTCAGCACAAAATTATCAGCTCCTAGTTAATCTCGCTAATGGTCTATCAATTTTGTCTATTTTTTCAAACAGTCAGCTTTTGTTTCATTTTCTGCTTCAATTTCATTTAGTTCTTCTCTGATCTTTTCTTCTGCTGGGTTTGGGTTTGGTTTGTTTTGTTTCTCAATTTCTTTGAGGTGTGACTTTAAGTTGTCTCTTTCAGACTTTTTGATGTAGGTGTTTAATGCTATAAGCTTTCCATTTAGCACCACTTTGCCCTATTCCAAAAAATTTGATAAGTTTTGTCACCATTATGTTCAATTCAAAGAATTTTTAAATTCCCATCTTGATTTTATTGTTAACCCAAAGATAATTCAAGAGTGGATTAATATATATGTATTTATATACAAATGAAGGTTCCTTTTGAGTTAATTTATGGTTTTATTCCACTGTGGTCTAAAAGGTACTTGATTTATCCTAGATACAAAGAAGAATTCCTAATGCTTAATGTTGAATATATGTGTGTGTGTGTGTGTGTGTGTGTGAATAGTGTGTGCATATATATACACACAATAAAAAAGTCAACTAGAATTAAGCCTATTTAAATGGTTTCTATTAGCGATTTTGTTGCCTTACAATACTTATCTCTTAGACAAATTTTCCTTTTAAAACAACTGATAATAGATTTTAAATACACTTTAAAGCACATATTTCTGGTAAATCACCTCAGAATAAAGTACAGTGTGCAACTTTAATGATAAGGCACCATTACTGTTTGCAAAGCTTAGTTGTCAGCCAGGAATCTTCTCATTCATCTTCAATGGATGGCTATTACTGTGGTCTTCATTAATTTCCAGACTGAACCTTTTCAAAGAGAAAACTTGTCTGAATTGACAGTTGGATTATTATTATATTTTATTGATTTTTTTTTTTTTTTTTTTTGAGTACGCGAGTCTCGCTCCTGTACCACCCAGGCTGGAGTGGCAGTGGGCCGCATCTGCCTCACTGCAAGCTCCGCGCTCCCGGTTTAGCGCCATTCTCCTGCCCTCAGCTCCCCGAGTACGCTGGGCAACTACAGGCCGCCCGCCACCTCGCCCGGCTTAGTTTTTTGTACTCCTTCTTCTTATAGAGACCGGCGTTTCACACGTGTTAGCCAGAATGGTCTCGATCTTCCTGACCCTCGTGATCTGCCCGTCCCTGGGCCCTCCCAAAGTGCTGGGATTACAGGCTTGAGCCACCGCGCCCGGCCGACAGTTGGATTATTAAATTCAGTTGGCCGGTTAAGTAATTAGAGGAAATAAAATGTCAAAATATGAGATACTTTATCTACCAGGTCTGTGCAATATGTAGCTAATATAGATTTTAGGTTATTTACTTGTATTATGCTTCTTCCTCCTTGTCTAACATTTTTCAGGGTCAATATACTAAGTTCTGTTAAGATAATCATCTAACTATATAAAATTATATTCCTTTAGTTAAATACTAGTGATGTATCTTATCTACAAGATTTCATTACCGGGTGTATGTGTTAAGGTTAGAAGAGTCCTTGAATGTTATCAATATAAATGGATTCAATATTGAAGTTTCAGGTGTTTCTATGTTTGGATCGCTTCTCAGAATATTATGAATAACTTACAATCAAACATTGTGATTCACAGATTTGGCACTATTTCCTTAGCTAGAGTTGGAACCCCTGGCAAACTGCTCACTACCTTTCCTATAACCCATCTATTAAATTAAAAAGCATTATCCTTCAAAGACCTTTCTATAGCTGTCTTTGTGCATGTATTATGCAGAACATCTCCTTAAAGCCCTTGATATTGTCAATAAGAAACTCTCAGAACTAGTATAAAGGCTATTTGAAATATTTATCAAGCCAGTTTTCTCTGTGTATTCCTCTAGAGACTCGCGTTTGAGGGAATAGCATGAATGTAAATCTTTTATTGGTAGTGTCCTTGTTAAATGAATTGTGGTTGATAGATCTTCCCCTGTGAGACATTTGGCCTCAGAATCCCATAGGAAGAATAATTACAATAATCATTTTTTTTTTTTTTGTGATAGAATCACTGCTATCTCATGTGGCATAATTAACAGCTCTGAGATATCTCTTTTTACTCTCAAAATACAATGTACTAATCATATAGCTACAATTTCTTTATTTAAGAAAATAGACTTGTTATTCCCATACTGTTACTATTTTTATGTTTTAGACTAATATTTATATTGTTAACTGGCAAAGAAACAAGCAATAAAATAGATTACCTGAACACAAAATGTTTAAGAGTTGTACCTTGATGTAATCTGCTTCTTAATAACTAAAATCTTTAAATTATGGTTCGTAATTCTGTGAAATTGCATGAATTTAAATTAAAAATATTTGTATCACTAATTCATACGTATCTTTTCCTATACGCATTCATTTATTCTTATCTTACTCCATGTTGTGCGATAAAACAAGATAAGCAAAACAAAGAAAACTTTAAAACAAGTTTACAGAGGACAGTCTAGATTTGAGTATCTTCAAAGAAAATGTATAAATCCTTAAAATTAGTGTGCTTTGGTATTGTATACTATCAGAAAAATTATCTCAAATCAGGTAAGCACTTCCTAAGAAAGAGATTAAAATATATCTATGTAACAATATATTGTAAATTTATTTCATCTAGTTAAATGGCTTTGGGCAAGATTGTTTAAAAAGAAACAGAATCCAAGGTTTGCTTCTTAGACCTATTTCAAAATAATACAATAGATCTAGATGTTGCCATGTTTACGTATATATTTCTTTTTTATTATTATTATACTTTATGTTCTAGGGTACATATTTCTTTAAAAAAACAAAAAAGATATTTCCACTGTCTTAAACAAAAGTAAGATCTGCCAAAGCTTTTAGGTTGTTATCTCTAAGAGGATCCTTGAGTCATTAGGATGGTTACTCTGATATCTACTCTTGTTTTTCCACCAGAAAAGATTACCTAACACATTAATCTTACAACAAGAGTATCAGACAGTCAGCAGTCTATAATGCAAGCAGTCTCTTTTTTACTGTACTCTATATGGACTTCACTAAAGGCCTGATTGGATGAGGAGTCCAGGCAACATTCGGAACTATCTCCTGTTGCATTATGATAACACATGGGAGAATTTAACTATTACAGATATTATTTTAACTAAAGTTAACTACTACAAATATTAGTTGAACTGATATTACTTTAACTACTACAGATATTGCTTTAACTGAAGTTAACTACTACAGATATTACTTCAACTGATTTGACATGACTAGTAAGGTATCATCAAAACAGTAGTCTAGGAACTTTAATTGAAGTGCTGAAGGTCATATATTAACTCATAACACTGCTTACTTTACTTCAAATTCCCAGTCTAGGTTTTTGGATCAAATTCATTGTAAAAAAAACAGTCTGTTTTCTCACTGAGATAAACGATGTCAAAAGTAATTTCCTTAACACATTCTACAAAGGAACACATGTTATATCCAAAAAAAAAAATCGATTTGGTATTATGATGGGTATTTAAAAATAAATGCAGCATACCTCAGTTGGTTACTTGTATTTATAAATTTTGCTGCATGTTGATTTTGAAGTAACTCTACATTTTTTATGTAATTCTAACTATGAAGCTCCTGACCCTATACTGTTCAATCTTATAACTAGACAAAAACAAATCTAATATCTCTTAACATTTTTTATAGTTATATCTTTTCTTTCTGTCCATTAATGTGATTATATTAAGGCATCAAAAGCATTTACTTTAATGCACATAAATAGAATATTGGTCTTGTGAAACAATAACAGTACGTCAAATTTTGCATCTTCCAGTGTCCACCAACTATTTGGTGGTTTTTGTTAAAAACTGATTTAATATTGGCAGGGCGCGGTGGCTCAAGCCTGTAATCCCAGCACTTTGGGAGGCCAAGACGAGTGGATCACGACGTCAGGAGATCGAGACCAACCTGGCTAACAGGGTGAAACCCTGTCTCTACTAAAAAATACAAAAAAAAACCACAAACAAACAAACAAACAAAAAAACTAGCCGGGCGAGGTGGTGGGTGCCTGTAGTCCCAGCTACTCGGGAGGCTGAGGCAGGAGAATGGCGTGAACCTGGGAGGCGGAGCTTGCAGTGAGCTGAGGTGGGCGACACAGCGAGACTCCATCTAAGAAAAAAAAAAATGATTTAATAGTTGAAGGGTTCAAGACATTTGTCTATTAG
The DNA here is from genome assembly GCF_001698545.2 of Rhinopithecus bieti. Lineage (NCBI taxonomy): Eukaryota > Metazoa > Chordata > Mammalia > Primates > Cercopithecidae > Rhinopithecus > Rhinopithecus bieti. The sequence goes on along the minus strand of NW_016812293.1, from coordinate 106,963 downwards.
AAACTGAAATTTTAGAGATGAAAACTTTAACAATTGGGATGGACAGCATTTTCATCATAAGTGGCTTACCATGTAAACGTCTTTCCCTAGATATGTTGCATAACAGATAAAACTCTGGACTAGAGTTGATGATATTTATTTTGGTCCTCTGTCTGGCTTACATTTTTTTAAGTTCCAAGTCTTTTGGCAAATACAGATGTTAATATTTTAGTTAATTTTGTAGAAATCTACATGAATCATGCATGTGTATGTATCATATGTTTCAATATGTAAATACATACACACAAGATGCAATGTGTTAAATAAATGTATTTTAGTAAGGAAAATGGCCAAGGGAGCATAACTTAAAGGAAAAGGCTTTGGTTTATATAACAAAAGAACATACACACAGAATTTAAGAACGTCTACTCTTAGGCATGAACTAAATCTCAATTAAAATAGGTAAGTTGTGATAAAGGGACAAAGTTCAGTCATACATATCATTACTACTAATTAAGTAGTACAAATATTAGGATAAGATTTTAAAATTAATGTTTTAATTATATAATTTCATATTCAGTGAGGCATATTTAACTTGGCGTACTTTCCTAAATATGGAAAGTTATGCCCTGAAATTTTAGCTTTTCCCTCTTTTATAAGTTGTGCTTTATAGAAAGAGTTAGTTTAGATTCAAGAAAGAGCAAACTCTTAGCTTATTTTCTTCAATTAATATACTGAAATTCTACCTCTCAAAATGAGTCACAAGATGATAGTGTTGCATAAGCTGCTTGCCAAGAACACTTATTCTAAAATGAGTATTTTAGAAATAAATATCTTCTTTTATTAGGCATTTTCTTTCACTTGTCATTATTTGCTCAGGGAGGAACTGGACTTTATAAAAGCAGGGATGTTTTATACATAATATCAGACTGAATTACACACTACACACACACATATACACATGTAATTTTGAAGATTATCTTATGGTAAGAGTGGTAAGTTCCAGTCCAAGTCTTCTGTTTTCTCAATGAAAAAATAAAGTCTTCTATGAGAATAAGGGAAATTAAAGTCTGGAATATTTTAGGGCAAAATATATGTCTTTAAATAGTTGAATCAAAATCAATGTACTGGGTAATAGTAAAAAAGTTTCCGGGCAATTTTGTGTGTGAAGTTGAGGTTTTCAAACATGATTTTAGTTGCAAATTGTCAGCTTAGTTTTCTTACTTTTCTAGCAGTTACAAGCTATGTAATTCAGTTAGGGCAAAGGTGGACAGCCGAGTTCAAGTAGATGTGTCTATTCAAGCACATGCAATGGAAGGAGAAAGAAAACGTGGTTGGGAGTATTGGATAGAAAATGATTAATAATGATAGACAATTGATCTCACATGTATAGAGATGCAAGTGAAAATTGGAGAAAGGTGGGAGATTAAAAATAAACAAACAAATTGATGAGGTCTGGATTGAAGTTCCTTGATTGAAAGTTTAGGTCAAATGCTTGACATACAGTAATTCATGATTTTGTATAAATCTGACCTCATAGTTATTGTGGGCTCCTCCCTTACCCCATATGGAGAAAATCTTGGAAATCCATTGATTATGCAAAGCTAACTTTCTTGAGCAAGGGAGAGCACCAACTTGAGTGAGTGTTACTATTGTCTCAAAAGAAGAAAGTTAGGCAAGTGATCTTAGAGGATTTGGAGTCTGCTTTTAGTCATAGTTTCATGTAGAAGTTAAGTTTAATGTGAGCAGAGATTGGTCTGGATTTTTAAATAGTCATGGTGTTCTTATTTTTAAAACCCATAAGCCTATGTGAAGTTATGGTGTTGTAGTCTTGGGACATATGAGTCTGAAACAGCTAGTGTTTTTATTATACATAATTATTAGTTGCATTCTATATTGGCAGCAAGATACATAAAGAAAATAACATGACTGATTGTAAAAGTTATATAAGTGCTTGGGATCAGTTATCGAAATCAGAAATAATAAAATAACGACTAGGAAAATCTCTTTTCTAGAAGTCAACATAATTGTGTGGTGACCTGAGTAATTGTCCAGACTTTGTCTTAACTACCATTAAATACCTGAGCCTGGTTAAGATAATTCAAGGAGAGTAAAAATAATTACATTGCCCCAAAACTTTGTATATTTTAAATGGTGTCTTTTAATTTTAAGCAATTAAACCATACAATTTAATATTATTTTTAAAAATTTGTGTATAAATGGTTCTGTGTTTCAATATCACAGCTATGAGAAAGCATATACAGACATATATATATATAATATCAAAATCTTTAGCTCATTTAGGGATGGCAACTGAAGATTCAATGTCAACTTTACTAATAGTCAGTGTTCATAATCTATCCATATATTTAAACTTGACTTATATTCTGGCTCTAATAGTACAGAAAGTAACTTGTACTATTTTGTAAAGGTATTCCAATAATTAAAAAGCTGACATGGGGTAAAATCTACTAACTGAATACTTATACTTTTGCTGCATCTACTTCATCCACGTAACCTATGTGCAGCTATTTTGGCATAGACATGGATATATTTTGCTTTTGAAACATATCACTAAAAATATCTTTTTAAAAAATCACAATCTTAGTGGCAGAGTTTCTTGTGGCTCAGAGAAGACATGAGCAAAGACAATATTAATCAGAGAGAGGTAGAGAGAGGGAGATAGCAAAGAGACAGAGGCAGACAGAGAAGGGGAGAAAAAGACAAAAGAATTTCCTCTGCTAACAGCTTGGAATTGTGTAGATGAGTAAGCCTCAGTGGTCCTAGAAGTAATTGTAATGAATACTTAGGAAATACTCTCAAATATTGAAGTGACATAATATTTTTTCTGACATGAATAAGTTCAAGAGTGTAGATAATAATAAGATTTTTTTCTTAAATTCTATAGAATTATCATTTAAAAGCCAAGGAAAGATTGGCTAATATAACTGTATTTGAAAGCGCAGATAACCTATAACAATTAAGCAAACATTTAAAAATTTAGTTTAAATTATCTAACTTGTAATCTGTGTAACATTTGCAAGACTAGAAATGAACCTTGCAATAAAAAAAAAAGCCATTCTAAAGTACAAATAAAAGTAATTGACATTTTAATAAATGTAATGGTCTTTTGTGTAGTATTTTTATTTATGAAGAAATGCTATAAAAATCTACTTGTAGAATGGCACGAGTGCTTTCATTAGTAATATTGGTTATATATTCAGTTAGTAGTTTTCAACTATGTCATTGTTCAGCTTCTCTTCTGCATGATTTTGAAAGTTAAACCACAAAAACTGTGAAAACAGGCCCTGAGTTTTTCTTGCTCATGTCTATATTCTCAGTGCTAAGTGAAATACATAGAATATAATAGAGACCCAATAAATAACCACCGAATGAATGAATAAATAAATGAAGCAATCAATCAATCAATGAGAAGGCTTGCAAAGTTATGGTCTCCACACAATATCAATTTATCACTCTTGCCTACTAGTAACAATCTCATTTCCAACTAAATTGTGATATGCATCCTGTATCCCAGCCATGCTATTTTACTTACATTTTCCTGGATGAGTTATGCCTCCATGCTTACCTACCATATTTGACACTCTGAGTAAATCAGTTTTGTACCTCTTTCTTCTGTATGACAAAAGTATTATTAATTAAAATCATTTAATAATTAGTAACATTCATCATTTTGTTGATTTCTTACTTTGATGTTAAAACAATTAGAATTTTTCAAAGTAAGTAAATTGCAATGCAGAGATATTGGTTAAATTTATCAAACTATTGCATGCCTAAGTTAAATTTGTACTTTTCAAACAAAAAAGTTGTAAGTCACACTTTGTGTTCTTTTTCAGTATTCTAAAATGTGAACATATTTAAAATTTTCAACTGCTTATGTAGAAAGAACTGAGGTAACTCAAGTTCAGTTTTTTACTTTTCACATGGTGAACTATTATTATTTTTTGAATCTACCTTTGAAAAGTAAATATATGTATTACACAGAATTGAAATCACTAACTGCATCTACATCTCACGCAAACAATACTATTGTTTCTGAACGTGCGCTCTTAATCATATATTTATGTGGAATTTTCCAAATTAACATCTATATAAAATAAAAATATTGGTGAAAGTACAAGTAATAAAACGTGCTAATCTGAAGTTTGTGTTTTTAAAAAACTTCAAAAGTAACCACAGCCCCAGCCACTGTTAAAATTCAATAAATGGCTCAAGTGTGGTGGTTCATACCTATAATCCCAACACTTTGGAAGGCTGAGGTGGAAGGATCATTTGAGGCCAGGAGTTCAAGATCATCCTGGGCAACATAGTTAGAGACTCTCTCTACCAAAGTAACACAAAAATTAGCCGGCCATGGTGACATGCGCCTGTAATCCTAGCTACTCAGGAGGCTGAGGTGGGAGAATCACTTGAGCCCGGGAGTTCAAGGCTGTAGTGGTCAATGACTGTACCACTGCACTCCAGCCTGGGAGACAGAACCAGACCCTTTCTCCAAATAAATACATAAATAAAATGAAATATTTTGTTCTGAGAGGAGTATTTTATCATTAGCATTGCTTAGAATTACTCACATATGGTTTTAATTAAAATAAGGCTGACTTTTAATTGGTTTATCATTTTCTTTTAAGTTCCTACAGAAAATGTACCACTTACGGCCTGAATACAAGTCACCCAATGCAATTTTCTTTTTCTGCATCTGGTGATTCCCTCTCTGTCTTTGAAGACTTACCTGAAATCTAACTCCCTTATGAAGACTTTCTTAACCATTACCAGACATCACTAAGTTCTGTCTTCTCACTGTTTATATAGCACACCTGGTTATACAATAGTTTGGTTTATTTTACTTCTCATTGTTGTTTCCTGCTACTGACCACTCCACCACACTCCTGATTGTAACATGACAGGTAATGTGTATTTGGAGAAAGATGACCACAAAGCAATCAATTATGTTGGTTGGGCACAGTGGCTCACGCTTGTAATTCCAACACTTTGGGAGGCTGAGGTGGGAGGATCATGAGGTCAGGAGATGGAGATCATCCTGGCTAACACAGTGAAACACTGTCTCTACTAAAAATACAAAAAATGAGCCAGGCATGGTGGCACACGCCTGTAGTCCCAGCTATTCAGGAGGATGAGGCAGGATGATTGCTTGAACCAGGAAGCGGAGGTTGCAGTGAGCTGAGATCACACCACTGCACTCCATCCTGGGTGACAAAGTGAGACTCCATCTCAAAAAGAAAAAAAAAAAAAAGAATCAATTATGTGATTTTCTTAGGAAACCATCCCTTAACAATTGAAATAAAAGCTACCAATATAAGGATATTTATCGTATGTTGATAATCTTTCAAAAGTTCTAAAAGTAATGGCATAAATATGTTTTAATCATTTTATAATGTGTAAAATATAAAATTTCATTCATGACTTACACAGCCGCCCCTTTTAATTTCATGACTTACATAGCCCATTTTAATTTCTCTTCCTTATGTGTTATTCTACCACAGGTTGCTACCAGAAGAATGAATGTGCAAAGAAGGAAGATTTTTAAAGTATCCTCTCTTTCATTAATCCCAGTTTCTTGCAAGAGTATAAAAGAGGACAAGTAGAAATTTACTGGCAAAAATAAAGTATACTAAACTTCATTGACCTCATGGGAAACAATGTTGCTTTTCCAATCTTCCACTTTCAAGATTCTAAGAAATCATGTCCAATTTAATTATAGGAAAGAGATACAAAAAAAAAAACATTAAGATTGGAATTTTCATTGAAGGGAAGGTTCATTAAAAAATCCAGATTAATGTGAAAATAATTCACCAATTCAATTACCTGGGAAAACAAAGATGGGAGCTTCTAGTGTTATTGATGACAATAACGGAAAAGAGAAAGGGAACAAAGAGTTCAACTGAGTGTATGTGAAGAGACACAGCTGTGCTTAAATGAAAGCAAAGGTCAGATGCCAGGTTTTCCCTAAAGACACAGAGATTTTCTAAAGTATTTATTGGAAGAGAAATTCAACCTAGAAGGGTAAGCTAACATCTTTCATGAAAGCGAAGCAATTATTAATCCAAGATTATGCAACTCTATAAAATATATTAAATAGCCTATAAAGCAGTACATTTTGTTTGTGATTTGTTTCTCTTCACTACATTTTATTCTCATTTATGAAGTTTAAATTTTACTCAGGGGACTAACTATTATAGGTGACATCTAGTACTGTGGTACTTTTACTCCTGAAGCTATAAGTAACTGCAGGGACAGATGCAAACAAAAAATTTCATAAGCACTTCTGTTTAATGGGAAGCAAACATTTATAGTTTCTATGCCCAAAAGTCCATCTCATGAGAATAAAGTAACCAGAATTTAAAATTATAACCCAATTAATTTAGTAGCTTCATATAAGCTAACACTATTTGATCATAATTTACTATACCAGTCTTCTATTCAAAATCATTTATTTTTTAATCATATATACTTACATGTTAAAATAATATGTCTTTGAGAATGTGTATTTTGTATAATTTAAAGCATTCTCTTCATCAATAATTTGTGGAAATAAAAAAGCTAAGTCAAAAAAATAAGAAAGTTTTATTACAAGTAAAATAATAAAGTGTTCTCTAACCATAAAATCAACATTTGTTCTAGTTATCTGCTAACTAGGCAGGGGCGCGGTGGCTCACACCTGTAATCCCAGGACTTTGGGAGGCCGAGGCAGGTTGATCACTTGATGTAAGGAGTTTGAGACCAGCCTGGCCAACATGGTGAAACCCCATCTCTACTAAAATAAAAAAAAAAAAAAGCCAGGTGTGTTTGCACATGCCTATAGTCCCAGCTACTAGGGAGACTGTGGCAGGAGAATAATTTGAACCCAGGAGGAGGCAAAGGTTGGAGTGTGCTGAGATCGTGGCACTGCAGTCCAGCCTGGGCAACAGGGTGGGACTCCATCTCAAAA
>NW_016812293.1:91851-98068 GCF_001698545.2 Rhinopithecus bieti | reverse complement strand
CTGGTGTGCCTGTATGCTTACAGCGCAGTATTGGGGTGGGAGTTACCCGATTTTCCAGGTGTTGTGTGTCTCAGTTCCCCTGGCTAGGAAAACGGATCCCCTTCCCCCTTGCGCTTCCAGGTGAGGCGATGCCTCGCCCTGCTTCAGCTCTCGCTGGTCAGGCTGCAGCAGCTGACCAGCACCGATTGTCCGGCACTCCCTAGTGAGATGACCCCAGTACCTCAGTTGAAAATGCAGAAATCACCGGTCTTCTGTGTCGCTCGCGCTGAGAGTTGGAGACTGGAGCTGTTCCTATTCGGCCATCTTTAAAGAATATTTGATTTGAAACACAGGATGGCAAAGGAGTTGGCTGACTTTGTCAAACTGGAGTTGGTCTGGTGTTGCTCAGCAAACATTAGGTCACCTTCTAGAGTACAGGTGGAGAGCAGATCAACAACCAGTAATGCAAATTCAGTGAAAATCCAGGTGTCTGTGGAGCTGGAGGCCTTTAGAGCATGCCGTCCGGTGGAGGCTTGCCAAGGGAGCCCAGGGTGCAGCTGCAACTGCATGCAACCTGAGCAAAATTCTATTTTCGTTTCTAGAGACTGCAGAAAAGTTACCACAAACCCAAGTCTGCAAGGTCACAGAGGGACTGCATTTTGCACCCACGATTGTTGAACATCCTTGCTATGTTTGTAAATTTTCCCTGCTTATAAATTTCTATTCCCTGGAAAAGAAGCCAAAGAATGTAGAGAATCTTTTCTAGCTATAGCTAAAGCTAATTTAAGTTTGTCTGAGCTATGCAACTTCACTCATAATCACTTGTGCAGTCCTAAATTCAGAAGAATGCAATTTGATGAAAAGGACTCCCTGTAGATTTCACTTTGCTGGTGTTTGTGGCAGAGGATGTTCAAATATGGTAGATATTAATAGTTACAAAGTTGAGTTTCAGACACAAAGGAGGAATTTTGTTAAAAGAAGCAGTGATTGTAATAAATCCAAGTCCTGACAGCAGAACCAACTGTATCATTTTGGCTCCTCAGGCCCATTCTATAGAATTGCATTTACAGCCATTTTTTTGGCAGCTTAGTCTTGAAGTTGCTTCTCTAGTCTCTAAAACTGTCAGTGAATTACCCAATGTTCTTTACATAGGATCAGCTTTTTTTGTTTACAACTAAAACCCTGATCAAAACAAAATGTGATCTAGGAAAGGCTGCCAATAAAAGCTTCACAGAAACTAAGCAATTCTGAAATTGGTTATGTGGCCTTGTTGGGGAAGATGGACATAAAATCTTGGGTACTATTAATAGATAGAACTCTTGCTAACAGATGAAAAGTCATGGGGAATGTTCACATTTTCTACTGTGATAAGAAAGTAGTCTTCAGGTAACCAGAGCCAGGTTTCTCGTAAGCCTTTGTCAATTCCTATCCCCTCCATGCACCATAACTGACAGTTTCCAAATATAAAACTAGAATAATATGCTAGCATATGATAGGAATTTGTAACTCATGTAACTCATGAGCTGGAAGAGATTACTCATTTATAATAGATGAAAGAATTGTGGAAATGGGTTTTGAGGATGCTAAAACAAGAAAATCAAAATATATTTTAGAGGAGCTCTATTTTCAAAACATACATTTACCAGAAATTATGGATTGCTTATACAAGTTTTGTTGATGTTGTTGTTACTCAGTGATACACCCTACAACCCTAAAAGAGTAGTTAATACTTAATCTGAACTCAATAGGTGTATTTGAAAAGCGTACTAGTTCTAGCAGCTATAAAATAGATGTGGTTATTTATCCTGTGAATTAGGTGCAGTGGGTATACTATAGTGTTACATGCTCAATAAAGTTAGGTGCACATAAGTGTCACCTGAAGTGCTATTTAAAACATACTGATTCCCAAATCCCCACCTCCAGAAGTTCTACTTAAATTGTGAAGAAAAGCTCCAAAATTTTATTTTGCGAAAGTTTCTCAGGTGATACAAAATAACAAATCTTAAGAATTATAAAGAAAATAATTCTGGAGCAGGTATATCATATGAACCCACTTACCTCATATGAAGCTCTCAAGAGAGCCCAAAATATAGTCATTTCTCCAAGGTGTTAGAAAGGATTAGTAAGTGAAGTATCAGTGTTATAGAAAGTGCTAATTTTATTATTTATAGGGCAAAGAGGACCAGGGCTGCTGTTGCTGCAGTAGAAATTATTATTTTTTCAATGTAAATGACAGAAGTAAATGATAAAGTAAGCATGACTGCCCTAATAAGAGACAAATGAGAGTGGTCATCAAAGTGGTGTGGCCTGGAGGAATCCCTAATGGTGATTAATTTATCTTGGGATTGCTCAGACCAAAAGAGATGGTCAGCCCTTCAAGTCAAAACTTAACTTGCAAAACTGAATATTTTCTAGATCTAGTGAACAGAGAGCTGAATTTAGCTATGAAGAGAGGACAGAGCCTAGTATACAGGCATGGAGCCCCTTGAGGAAATTGGAGACTGAGAACACATAACCATAACACAAATACGAAACATAACTCTGTTTTCACTTCTTGCCTGGAATGCCTTATGCTAAGGCACGAATTATTTGTCCCGCTGCCAAGAAGACAAAAGCCACATATTAAGAATGATCCCACTCAAGGATAAGGGAAGCTTTGAGCCTTGATAGCATTGTCGACTAACATGCCACAATACTTTAGTTGTTAAAAGCACAGATTCTAGCATAGGGTTGCCTGAGCTGAAATCCAATCCTTAGGGCTTGCTTATTAGCTGTGTGACCTTACACAAGATACTAAAATTCTCTTTATCTGTGTGTCCTCATCAGTAGTGGAAGTGATAATCACATTTAATCAGATGGTGCTAAGAATATGTAAAACACTTTTAGTAGTGCCTAATACACAACACATGCTATGTGTGTAGCTTCTTTTCATAATAACAATACTTGTTTAAAATGAAATTTTATTGCATGAAATATATGAGCAACATCTTGCATAAGACATTGAGAAATGCAATTTCAACAACTCAATAATATAAAAAATAATACAGTAATTACCAAAGAAGAAGGGAAGTAAATGTGTACATTTTATATACAGGCATGTAGTTTTAAGTTATAGGTAGGCTTAATCTTAAAGGTTTAATTTTAAAATATTTTACAAATACAACTGTGAAACCCAATTCAATTGAAACGTAATCTTTGAACTCTATACAAATCTACAAAAGTATTCATAAAAGAGATCAACTTGAATTATGATTAATTGTATAGTTCCTTAAATTAAAAAGATAATGACAGCTTAAAGTCTATTTAATATTAAACATTTATCACTGTGAAACAATAAACTCTACATTTCAAGAAATCTGAAAATTTTTATAGGGCTGCCTAAAATTAAACTTTTTACAATTTGAATAAAAACATATCGAATATATTTGTTGTTCAAAATGGAGACGAATCTAGTTTCTTTTGAATATTCAATACAAAAGAATTAAAAATAAAGCCTAATAGCAAAAGTATAATACTTATATAAGAATAATATTGATGCTAGTGTTAAACAAAGGAAAACCTTGTGAAAAAAATCTGAATTGTTACAGCATCCTCCTTGAGGTAATCAAAAAGAACACAAACTCTTTAGCCCCATATATGTGACTGTAAAAAACAAACCACCAAGTGACTGATGCTAAAGTTTGAAAGGATGCAATTTTCTCAACAATGAGCTTATTTTATGTCTGAAGAACAAATGGACTTAGATGGAAATAGTTTCTTTATCTTCTTAGTTTATAATTGGAGTTTTTAAAACCATTAAATAATGTTTTTCCCTCTGATGTTTATTAATATGTAGCAGAATAAATTGTCAGCATAACACCATGTTTGAAAGTGTTTTGACCAGCAAACTAGTCTGGTTTTGCAATGTAATTTAGAACCTACCATGACCGCTAAGCCAATCAGAATTTTATTACAAAATTTTGGCCAGACTCAGTTTTCTGCTTAGCCATTTAATTCCTTATTTTTCTCATAAGGAAACTTGAATAATAAATATGAGTTTATGTAGATGGAAATTACATAAATTTACATACTATATGTAGGCTTCAAATCTGCTTCAGCAAGGATCCTAAATGTTTTTTATGGTGGCCATATCAGACATGAATAGAATGTGGTTAATTTCTGCTTTATGTATTGATATGGTTTGACTCTGTGTCCCCAACCAAATCTCATCTTGAATTGTAGTCCCGTAATTACCATGTGTTGTGGGAGGGACCTGGTGGGACATAATTGAATCATGGAAGTGGTTTCTCCCATACTGTTCTCATGGTAGTGAATAAGTCTCACGAGATCTGGTTGTTTGATAAGGGGAAATCTGTTTCGCTTGGCTCTCATTCTCTCTCTTGCTGCTTCCATGTAAGACATGCCTTTCATCCTCCGCCATGATTGTGAGGCCTCCCTAGCCACATGAAACTATAAATCCATTAAACCTCTTTCTTTTGTAAATTCCCCAGTCTCAGGTATGCCTTCATCAGCAACGTGAAAACGGACTAATACATGTGTGGTGGGGGATAGTTAAGAAATGATAGTTTTACCTCACAGAGCTGCCTGAATTTCAATAATTCTGTCAACTGAATTATGATTTCAACACCTACTCAAATCTACAAATTCATAGATTTTTCTAAACTAAAACACCAATAGAACCTATCCTCTTTACCACCTGTTTCCACCTGAATGATTATGATAGAAGCTAATTGTCAAAGAAAGTATCATAATTATCTTGGCTATCCATAATACATTATTTTTGAAAACAGAATTAATACTCTTGAAAAACTTGGAATTTTAAATAAAAATAATACTATTCCATGGTAAGAAGCATATAACACAGGAAACACACACACACACACACACACACACACACCACATTTTGTACTACTTATAACGTATTGAATTTTTAAAAGCTATTTATTTGTGTCTCTGCTAAAATTACTGGCAAGATAAAACTTCAAACTTGCATTATCAGTCAAACTTATTCTCAGCAGTTGATGTGGTGAGGAAAAATAAGGTAATACAATTTTTTTAAAGAAATTAAAATGCACATCAAAATTCTAATAATCATTTAATTATTTAATAACAATTTCAACATTTCTTTAACTTTTGGACTATTATACCAACTTATGAAGGATAAGGTGACTGTCCTAGGTCCTCCATTAGTCCACACCTAACACTGGATTTACATCCTCTTAAATAGAAATTTTGTTTCTCCAATTCAGGTGCATAATATTGTTTATTAAAAATGTTGTTATAGGTAATTTGACTTGGATAAATCCTATGGAGTTCATTTTAATTGCATATCTTAACAATTTCAGTACTGGCTGAGTTAACATGAAAATTAATCAATCATTTTCTTCATATTCAACTAATTATTATCCTGTTTCATGTTGTGTTAGCAGTTTTATGAACTAATTAGTTTCGTCATTGCAGTTCTGAGAATTCTTACCCGGTCCAATGGTGTAATCTTAAAGTTATCAGAAACCTGTATTTGTGAGTCCTTTCCAAGAATTTTCATGAAGACAAAACATGTTAGGTTTATTGTTGCTCTGGAAAGTACCAGAATAAATAATTAACTTTCTGTTAATAGGACTTAAAATGGTTAAAGATATGATAACACAATTGACAAGGAATTTCAGTTTTTTCTGTTGTATACAATATTTTAAGATAGTAACTAGAATTGTGACTAATATACAAGAACTGCTAGATTCCTATTTATACAATGTGTAAAACACACATTAATAACATGTCCATAAAATATAATTTAAAGAAGGTTTAAAATTATGAATTTGCAATAATTTTCATATAATTAAATATATAAATCTCTCTTTCTACATAGTGAGATATCCTTTTGAAATGTTCCAAGGACCCATCAGGAAAATTCCAAAGCTAATTTGAGGTAAAGAAAAAGACTTGGCCAGGCACAGTGGCTCACGCCTGTAATCCCAGCACTTTGGGAGGCTGAGGTGGGTGGATCACGAGGTCAGGAGATCGAGACCATTCTGGTTAACACGGTGAAACCCTATCTCTACTAAAAATACAACAATTAGTCGGACATGGTGGCAGGTTCCTGTAGTCCCAGCTACTTGGGAGGCTGAGGCGAGAGAATGGAGTGAACCCAGGAGATGGAGCTCACAGTGAGCCAAGATTGCACCACTGCACTCCAGCCAGGGCAATAGAGCAAGACTCTGTCTCAAAAAAAAAAAAAAAA
>NW_016812293.1:75140-91415 GCF_001698545.2 Rhinopithecus bieti | reverse complement strand
ATATATATATATATATATATATATATTTGTAAGAAGCATGTGCTCTCCCATAGTACAATTTGGTAATGTGGCACAGAACATGTTTATGAATAGTCTCTAATATCTTTAGTCTCACTATAAGAAGAAACTGTAAAAGAGGCAAAATTATATTACTACCTTCCTATGTTTGTCTGTTTGTTCTTTGGCTAGAGCTAATAATTAAATTCTTGTTTGTACATATTTTCCTCAGCCTCAGTTTTTCATTATTGATTATAAATATGTTAAATCTTTCTGGTATAGAAAGTACACACTTTTCACGGAAATTTTATGTTACTAGTGTCTAACTCACTTATTTTTAACAATTATGCCTTGATTACTTGTAAAGAAAAGATATTTAACCACTGGACATCATTTCATTTTCTTGTTGACAAATTTTGTAGTAAAATATAATGTAGGCTTATTTTATCATTAAACTGAAGCAGAAAAAATGATACATCAGTATTATACCTAATACTGAAAACTTTGAAGACATGCCTGTTTTAATCAAACTTAAAAATATTCTTATTTACCAAAGATCGTTCAAGCCCTATTGTTGTAGTCTCAGCAATCCACCAAGATGTAATAGTCTCTTGTCTGAGATAATGCCCAGAGTTCTTTGTCCTACCTCCAAGAAAATTAGGGAGTAGAGACAGAAAGGTGAGGTTAGAGCAAAAGTTTAATAAGTCAAAGAGGAAAGCTCTCTGCCGGCAGAAAAGGGGGCCCAAGAAAGGTGCCCCCTATGAGGCTGGGGTCCACGGTTTTTATGAACTGGGAAGGGGAAAGAATGTACTTAGACTGAAGGCTGTCTTGAAGAATGTGTGACTCAGCTTGGCTCAGGATCCTGGCCCAGGACCAATTAGAAAGCTTGACCTGGGACCAATCAGGAGCTGAAATGATGATTCATAGATGCTCCTTAGCTTGGCCCAGGCCGAATCAGAAACTTAAGTAAAAGCTCCGCATGGGACCTTGACCCAGGACCAATCGGGGCTGAAAGGATGATTCATAGAAGCCGGACTTACAATCCAAATAAAGGAAAGTAGAGTGCCTGCCAGAACCCACTGGAGCTTACCATGCCCATGCCCATACAAAGAGAAAAAACTTTTTGGGGGGAACCTGGTCACTATACAAAAACAAAGCATGCCTATACTAGGCCTTGTCTCCTTATCTGAGTGAGCTGGACGTTTGTGCAAGTTTTTATCCAAATGGGCCGGAGTTTTTTCTATCGGTACAACCAAGGGCATGTATCCAGGAAGAACAACCTGTCATAGTTCCCTTATTGGTGCCTGAAGTTTGAATTTTTTCCCAGGCTGCTTTTTATGTTATGTGGGGATGAGGCACTGATCCAAGGACCAAGGGCTCCCTGGGGACCCTTTCCTTGCTATCTACCTAAGACAAGCTAACTAACTCCCTTTAATCCCCCCTCAGGAGTGGAGACCCTAACTGCTGTTGGGGAGATTGTGTGTTGATCTTCCTGGCCACTTCTTCCTGGAAAGGGGCATTTTTCAGGGAACAGCTGCTAGGATTTCCCCTAGGCCTGATTTAGAGGTCCTTGGAAGAAAGGCATCCATGCATGGTGTGGTCAAAATCTAGGATAAGGGTCAACCTTGACACCCCTCAAGTATTGTTCAATTAAATGTTTTTTATTTTATTTTATTTTATTTTGAACGAATCTTTGATGTGATAATCAGAGCAGGGAACAAAATCTAGTATCTAAATTTTATGTTAGTCTTCCAGTATTACTCTTATGTATGTGCTTCCTGCCACTTGTTTATCAGTAAAGGAAATAATAATCAGCAATTATAATAGTTATAGCAATAGTAATAATAATCACGTGTTTTGGTCAGGCATGATGGCTCATGCCTGTAATCCCAGCACCTTAGGAGGGCAAGGGAGGCTGATCACCTCAGGACAGGAGTTCGACACCAGTCTGGCAACATAGCGAAACCCTGTCTCTACTAAAAATACCAAAATTAGCCAGGAGTTGTGGTGCATGCCTAAAGTCCCAGCTACTCGGGAGGCTGAGCTGTAATCTCAGCCACTGGGGAGGCTGAGTCTGGAGAATCACTTGAACCTGGGAGGCAGATGTTGCAGGGGGTCAAGATCAAGCCACTGCACTCCAGCCTGGGTGACAGAATGTGACTCCATCTCAAATAATAATAAATGATAATGTGTTTGGTATTGCTCTTATTCTCATGTTTGGAGCAAGCCTGTGAAAAACTGAATTATTAATGTTGCCTTTTTATCTTCCATCCAAAATTCATGTATCTAGCCATAAATTTTTCATACAAGAATTCTTGTGTTTCTCCATAAATACGATTTGACTCTGCCTTCAGTCATAATGCTTAATTTGACATATGTGGGCAGAAGTTAAGATCTTACCAGTTCTGAAGCTAGGACTTAGAAAACATTGTTATGTGTCAACTTGCTATCTTATGCCCTATTGTTGTCATAACAAGAATATGCCCCAGCTGGCTCACTGAACAAATAAGCATAAAGACACATAATTTAGACTACTCCCTCAGCTACATGTTGTAGCCAAGACCAGCAGAGCCTAGCCAAACACAGCCTGTACCTGCTCATGCCTACTGATCTGCAGACCTGTGAGAAGGATGATTGCTGCTTTCAGCCATTGATTTTGGGGATGATTTGTTATACAGCAGTAACTAGCTTGCTCTCTTTCCTCTCTTTTCTCAATCACTTTGTCTTTTCACTTCAGGATTAATATCAGAATAATTTTCTGTTATGATTATCCTTGTGGCACTTATGATGCTTTGAATTCTGATAATCCAGTTCCAGTAACAAATCAGGAAAAGAAAAAGTAGAATCTTATAGCTAAAATAAAAGCTTTCTTTTCCACAGATAATGTGGTAACTTTCACAGTCTTTTGGTAATTTTACTATTTGAGATTGAAAATGTTTAAGAAAGTCTCACAACTCTCTATGTAACAAATGGGAGCAATTTAGAGGACATTAAAAGAAAACAAATGTTGCTGTTTGTGCATTGAGTATATTATTGGATTTTGAATATCTTCAGCTCACTAGATTTTCAAATATTTTGCATTAGGGACAGAAAACAAATCTCTGAATTTCCTAAAGCTCACATAAGCTTCTACATTTTACATAACACTTCTATAAGATAGTCAAGAAGCTCCAGATAGCATTGTTCTATTCTTATTTTATTGATTAGAAAGGTAAACACAAAACATGTTAAACAATTTTCCCAAACAAAGGAAACAACCAGGGAATATGATTTCTTCAAAGTTTCAGTTTCAATTCAATGTCCACTCTGTACTATTTCTGGTGAAGTTGAATAATACTACTTTGTGCCTGTAGAGCATTCAAAACATTTTATAGGCCTTTATAAATCTTTTTACTTCCCTATGAGATTGAAAAATCAAAATGTTTTATATATAGCACAATGAATCACTGTGGTTGTACTACAGTTTCAAAATGCTTACGCATCAAAACCATCCCCATGAATTTCTATTAACTGTCAGCATTTGCAAAACAACAGCATTTCTGGCTAGAAAGGTTTCAGTATTTCATAAGAAATTCAAACTTAACCATTCATGTATGAATTTCTTTCCCTATTTGTTATGAAACAGCTGTACATATTTTACAAGTTAAGCTATTGCATGTTTTTTAGAGCCTTATGAAGTTCTGTAATTTTAGAATGAAGTCAATACATATTTTAAATAGTAAATGTACTTAAGTGTCACAGAGTTTGAGTCCTCTACAGACATAAAATAATCATATTCAATTTCTCAAAAAAATGAGATAACTTTGGGCTGGGCATGGTGACTCATGCCTGTAATCCCAGTACTTTGGGAGGCTGAGGCAGGAGACCAGCCTGGCCAATATAGTGAAACCCTGTCTCTACTAAAAAATACAAAAATTAGCTGGACGTGGTGGTGCACACCTGTGATCTCAGCTGCTTGGGAGGCTTAGGCAGGAGAATTGCTGGAACCTGAGAGGTGGAGGTTGCAGTGAGCCAAGATTGTGCCACTGCACTCTAGCCTGGGCGACAGAGTGAGACTCTGAAAAAAAAAAAAAAAAAAAAAAAAAAAAAAAAAAAAAAAAAAAGTCACTTTAGTGTAAGCATCACAAAAAGTAAGAAAAAAATTACATAGCTTGAATACAATTAGGTCAACACACAATTGGTCATTATAAAAATGCCATGATCCATTTCTCATAGTTACTTNTATTTAATATTATTTAGTTTAAATTTAAATAGCCATATATGGCTAGTGGTGACTTTATTTGATTGCACAGACAGACAAATAGAAACTTGTTTTGTAACTTATATTATTTTATGCTGTGAAGATTTATTTTCTTTAATAAATTAATTGATCAAATGTATTTTTTGTGAGAGAATTTCGTATATATGGTTTTCATCTATTTTTCTGTTAGAGTCTTCCAGATTAAAATCAAAAGAAAAGAAAGAAAGCCAAATGAAAATCCAGGAAAAAATAGGGAGGGTAAGAAAGAATAAAGAATAGATGGAAGGATGGGAAGAAAGCAGGAAGAAAGAATAAAAGGAAGAAAGAAGAAAAGGAAGGAGGGAAGGAAGGACATAACTGGGATGTACGGCATAGCAATATAGATCCAATTTGGAGACTAAAATTAGTAAGTTAAATAGGAGATGTTTAATATAAATAATAGTTACTATGATAAAAGAGTAACTGTAACATATAAAGTATCTCAAGTATCTCTGTATGGTATTCTAGGGCTGAGGGAGAATTCACAAGGAAGGACAAACTTGGAAGAGAGTAAGATCTTTTTAAAGATATGAAATTCTGGGTTTAAAATTCTTTTCTTTAAGAACGTTGAATATTGGCCCCCACTCTCTTCTGGCTTGTAGAGTTTCTGCCGAGAGATCTGCTGTTAGTCTGATGGGCTTCCCTTTGTGGGTAACCCGACCTTTCTCTCTGGCTGCCCTTAAGATTTTTTCCTTCATTTCAACTTTGGTGAATCTGGCAATTATGTGTCTTGGAGTTGCTCTTCTGGAGGAGTATCTTTGTGGCGTTCTCTGTATTTCCTGAATTTGAATGTTGGCCTGCCCTACTAGGTTGGGGAAGTTCTCCTGGATGATTTCCTGAAGAGTGTTTTCCAACTTGGTTCCATTTTCCCCCTCACTTTCAGGCACCCCAATCAGACGTAGATTTGGTCTTTTTACATAATCCCATACTTCTTGCAGGCTTTGTTCATTTCTTTTTCTTCTTTTTTCTTTTGGTTTCTCTTCTCGCTTCATTTCATTCATTTGATCCTCAATCGCTGATACTCTTTCTTCCAGTTGATCGAGTCGGTTACTGAAGCTTGTGCATTTGTCACGTATTTCTCGTGTCATGGTTTTCATCTCTGTCATTTCGTTTATGATCTTCTCTGCATTAATTAGTCTAGCTGTCAATTCTTCCACTCTTTTTTCAAGATTTTTAGTTTCTTTGCGCTGGGTACGTAATTCCTCCTTTAGCTCTGAGAAGTTTGATGGACTGAAGCCTTCTTCTCTCATCTCGTCAAAGTCATTCTCTGACCAGCTTTGATCCGTTGCTGGCGATGGGCTGCGCTCCTTTGCAGGGGGAGATGCGCTCTTATTTTTTGAATTTCCAGCTTTTCTGCCCTGCTTCTTCCCCATCTTTGTGGTTTTATCTGTCTCTGGTCTTTGATGATGGTGACGTACTGATGGGGTTTTGGTATAGGTGTCCTTCCTGTTTGATAGTTTTCCTTCTGACAGTCAGAAGGACTGTCTGTTGGTCTGTTGGAGATTGCTTGAGGTCCACTCCAGACCCTGTTTGCCTGGGTATCAGCAGCAGAGGTTGCCGAAGATAGAATATTGCTGAACAGCGAGTGTACCTGTCTGATTCTTCCTTTGGAAGTTTCCTCTCAGGGGTGTACTCCACCCTGTGAGGTGTGGGGTGTCAGACTGCCCCTAGTGGGGGATTTCTCCCAGCTAGGCTACTCAGGGGTCAGGGACACACCTGAGCAGGCAGTCTGTCCGTTCTCAGATCTCAACCTCCGCGTTGGGAGATCCACGGCTCTCCCCAAAGCTGTCAGACAGAGTCGTTCGCGTCTGCACCGGCTCCCGCTACTTCCCCTGTTGGTCTTCAGCTGTGCGCTGTCCCCAGAGGTGGAGACTACAGAGACAGGCAGGCTTCCTTGAGCTGCTGTGAGCTCCACCCAGTTCGAGCTTCCCAGCGGCTTTGTTTACCTACTTAAGCCTCAGCAATGGCGGGCGCCCCTCCCCCAGCCTCGCTGCTGCCTTGCGGATAGATCGCGGCAGACTGCTGTGTTAGCAGTGAGGGAGGCTTCGTGGGCGTGGGACCCTCCCGGCCAGGTGTGGGATATATTCTCCTGGTGTGCCTGTATGCTTACAGCGCAGTATTGGGGTGGGAGTTACCCGATTTTCCAGGTGTTGTGTGTCTCAGTTCCCCTGGCTAGGAAAACGGATCCCCTTCCCCCTTGCGCTTCCAGGTGAGGCGATGCCTCGCCCTGCTTCAGCTCTCGCTGGTCAGGCTGCAGCAGCTGACCAGCACCGATTGTCCGGCACTCCCTAGTGAGATGACCCCAGTACCTCAGTTGAAAATGCAGAAATCACCGGTCTTCTGTGTCGCTCGCGCTGAGAGTTGGAGACTGGAGCTGTTCCTATTCGGCCATCTTTAAAGAATATTTGATTTGAAACACAGGATGGCAAAGGAGTTGGCTGACTTTGTCAAACTGGAGTTGGTCTGGTGTTGCTCAGCAAACATTAGGTCACCTTCTAGAGTACAGGTGGAGAGCAGATCAACAACCAGTAATGCAAATTCAGTGAAAATCCAGGTGTCTGTGGAGCTGGAGGCCTTTAGAGCATGCCGTCCGGTGGAGGCTTGCCAAGGGAGCCCAGGGTGCAGCTGCAACTGCATGCAACCTGAGCAAAATTCTATTTTTCGTTTCTAGAGACTGCAGAAAAGTTACCACAAACCCAAGTCTGCAAGGTCACAGAGGGACTGCATTTTGCACCCACGATTGTTGAACATCCTTGCTATGTTTGTAAATTTTCCCTGCTTATAAATTTCTATTCCCTGGAAAAGAAGCCAAAGAATGTAGAGAATCTTTTCTAGCTATAGCTAAAGCTAATTTAAGTTTGTCTGAGCTATGCAACTTCACTCATAATCACTTGTGCAGTCCTAAATTCAGAAGAATGCAATTTGATGAAAAGGACTCCCTGTAGATTTCACTTTGCTGGTGTTTGTGGCAGAGGATGTTCAAATATGGTAGATATTAATAGTTACAAAGTTGAGTTTCAGACACAAAGGAGGAATTTTTGTTAAAAGAAGCAGTGATTGTAATAAATCCAAGTCCTGACAGCAGAACCAACTGTATCATTTTTGGCTCCTCAGGCCCATTCTATAGAATTGCATTTACAGCCATTTTTTTGGCAGCTTAGTCTTGAAGTTGCTTCTCTAGTCTCTAAAACTGTCAGTGAATTACCCAATGTTCTTTACATAGGATCAGCTTTTTTTGTTTACAACTAAAAACCCTGATCAAAACAAAAATGTGATCTAGGAAAGGCTGCCAATAAAAAGCTTCACAGAAACTAAGCAATTCTGAAATTGGTTATGTGGCCTTGTTGGGGAAGATGGACATAAAATCTTGGGTACTATTAATAGATAGAACTCTTGCTAACAGATGAAAAGTCATGGGGGAATGTTCACATTTTCTACTGTGATAAGAAAGTAGTCTTCAGGTAACCAGAGCCAGGTTTCTCGTAAGCCTTTGTCAATTCCTATCCCCTCCATGCACCATAACTGACAGTTTCCAAATATAAAACTAGAATAATATGCTAGCATATGATAGGAATTTGTAACTCATGTAACTCATGAGCTGGAAGAGATTACTCATTTATAATAGATGAAAGAATTGTGGAAATGGGTTTTGAGGATGCTAAAACAAGAAAATCAAAATATATTTTAGAGGAGCTCTATTTTTCAAAACATACATTTACCAGAAATTATGGATTGCTTATACAAGTTTTGTTGATGTTGTTGTTACTCAGTGATACACCCTACAACCCTAAAAGAGTAGTTAATACTTAATCTGAACTCAATAGGTGTATTTGAAAAAGCGTACTAGTTCTAGCAGCTATAAAATAGATGTGGTTATTTATCCTGTGAATTAGGTGCAGTGGGTATACTATAGTGTTACATGCTCAATAAAGTTAGGTGCACATAAGTGTCACCTGAAGTGCTATTTAAAACATACTGATTCCCAAATCCCCACCTCCAGAAGTTCTACTTAAATTGTGAAGAAAAGCTCCAAAATTTTTATTTTGCGAAAGTTTCTCAGGTGATACAAAATAACAAATCTTAAGAATTATAAAGAAAATAATTCTGGAGCAGGTATATCATATGAACCCACTTACCTCATATGAAGCTCTCAAGAGAGCCCAAAATATAGTCATTTCTCCAAGGTGTTAGAAAGGATTAGTAAGTGAAGTATCAGTGTTATAGAAAGTGCTAATTTTTATTATTTATAGGGCAAAGAGGACCAGGGCTGCTGTTGCTGCAGTAGAAATTATTATTTTTTCAATGTAAATGACAGAAGTAAATGATAAAGTAAGCATGACTGCCCTAATAAGAGACAAATGAGAGTGGTCATCAAAGTGGTGTGGCCTGGAGGAATCCCTAATGGTGATTAATTTATCTTGGGATTGCTCAGACCAAAAGAGATGGTCAGCCCTTCAAGTCAAAACTTAACTTGCAAAACTGAATATTTTCTAGATCTAGTGAACAGAGAGCTGAATTTAGCTATGAAGAGAGGACAGAGCCTAGTATACAGGCATGGAGCCCCTTGAGGAAATTGGAGACTGAGAACACATAACCATAACACAAATACGAAACATAACTCTGTTTTTCACTTCTTGCCTGGAATGCCTTATGCTAAGGCACGAATTATTTGTCCCGCTGCCAAGAAGACAAAAGCCACATATTAAGAATGATCCCACTCAAGGATAAGGGAAGCTTTGAGCCTTGATAGCATTGTCGACTAACATGCCACAATACTTTAGTTGTTAAAAGCACAGATTCTAGCATAGGGTTGCCTGAGCTGAAATCCAATCCTTAGGGCTTGCTTATTAGCTGTGTGACCTTACACAAGATACTAAAATTCTCTTTATCTGTGTGTCCTCATCAGTAGTGGAAGTGATAATCACATTTAATCAGATGGTGCTAAGAATATGTAAAACACTTTTAGTAGTGCCTAATACACAACACATGCTATGTGTGTAGCTTCTTTTTCATAATAACAATACTTGTTTAAAAATGAAATTTTTATTGCATGAAATATATGAGCAACATCTTGCATAAGACATTGAGAAATGCAATTTCAACAACTCAATAATATAAAAAATAATACAGTAATTACCAAAGAAGAAGGGAAGTAAATGTGTACATTTTATATACAGGCATGTAGTTTTAAGTTATAGGTAGGCTTAATCTTAAAGGTTTAATTTTTAAAATATTTTTACAAATACAACTGTGAAACCCAATTCAATTGAAACGTAATCTTTGAACTCTATACAAATCTACAAAAGTATTCATAAAAGAGATCAACTTGAATTATGATTAATTGTATAGTTCCTTAAATTAAAAAGATAATGACAGCTTAAAGTCTATTTAATATTAAACATTTATCACTGTGAAACAATAAACTCTACATTTCAAGAAATCTGAAAATTTTTATAGGGCTGCCTAAAATTAAACTTTTTACAATTTGAATAAAAACATATCGAATATATTTGTTGTTCAAAATGGAGACGAATCTAGTTTCTTTTGAATATTCAATACAAAAGAATTAAAATAAAGCCTAATAGCAAAAGTATAATACTTATATAAGAATAATATTGATGCTAGTGTTAAACAAAGGAAAACCTTGTGAAAAAAATCTGAATTGTTACAGCATCCTCCTTGAGGTAATCAAAAGAACACAAACTCTTTAGCCCCATATATGTGACTGTAAAAAACAAACCACCAAGTGACTGATGCTAAAGTTTGAAAGGATGCAATTTTCTCAACAATGAGCTTATTTTATGTCTGAAGAACAAATGGACTTAGATGGAAATAGTTTCTTTATCTTCTTAGTTTATAATTGGAGTTTTAAAACCATTAAATAATGTTTTCCCTCTGATGTTTATTAATATGTAGCAGAATAAATTGTCAGCATAACACCATGTTTGAAAGTGTTTTGACCAGCAAACTAGTCTGGTTTTGCAATGTAATTTAGAACCTACCATGACCGCTAAGCCAATCAGAATTTTATTACAAAATTTTGGCCAGACTCAGTTTTCTGCTTAGCCATTTAATTCCTTATTTTCTCATAAGGAAACTTGAATAATAAATATGAGTTTATGTAGATGGAAATTACATAAATTTACATACTATATGTAGGCTTCAAATCTGCTTCAGCAAGGATCCTAAATGTTTTTTATGGTGGCCATATCAGACATGAATAGAATGTGGTTAATTTCTGCTTTATGTATTGATATGGTTTGACTCTGTGTCCCCAACCAAATCTCATCTTGAATTGTAGTCCCGTAATTACCATGTGTTGTGGGAGGGACCTGGTGGGACATAATTGAATCATGGAAGTGGTTTCTCCCATACTGTTCTCATGGTAGTGAATAAGTCTCACGAGATCTGGTTGTTTGATAAGGGGAAATCTGTTTCGCTTGGCTCTCATTCTCTCTCTTGCTGCTTCCATGTAAGACATGCCTTTCATCCTCCGCCATGATTGTGAGGCCTCCCTAGCCACATGAAACTATAAATCCATTAAACCTCTTTCTTTTGTAAATTCCCCAGTCTCAGGTATGCCTTCATCAGCAACGTGAAAACGGACTAATACATGTGTGGTGGGGATAGTTAAGAAATGATAGTTTTACCTCACAGAGCTGCCTGAATTTCAATAATTCTGTCAACTGAATTATGATTTCAACACCTACTCAAATCTACAAATTCATAGATTTTCTAAACTAAAACACCAATAGAACCTATCCTCTTTACCACCTGTTTCCACCTGAATGATTATGATAGAAGCTAATTGTCAAAGAAAGTATCATAATTATCTTGGCTATCCATAATACATTATTTTGAAAACAGAATTAATACTCTTGAAAACTTGGAATTTTAAATAAAATAATACTATTCCATGGTAAGAAGCATATAACACAGGAAAAACACACACACACACACACACACACACACACACCACATTTTGTACTACTTATAACGTATTGAATTTTAAAAGCTATTTATTTGTGTCTCTGCTAAAATTACTGGCAAGATAAAACTTCAAACTTGCATTATCAGTCAAACTTATTCTCAGCAGTTGATGTGGTGAGGAAAATAAGGTAATACAATTTTTTTAAAGAAATTAAAATGCACATCAAAATTCTAATAATCATTTAATTATTTAATAACAATTTCAACATTTCTTTAACTTTTGGACTATTATACCAACTTATGAAGGATAAGGTGACTGTCCTAGGTCCTCCATTAGTCCACACCTAACACTGGATTTACATCCTCTTAAATAGAAATTTTGTTTCTCCAATTCAGGTGCATAATATTGTTTATTAAAATGTTGTTATAGGTAATTTGACTTGGATAAATCCTATGGAGTTCATTTTAATTGCATATCTTAACAATTTCAGTACTGGCTGAGTTAACATGAAAATTAATCAATCATTTTCTTCATATTCAACTAATTATTATCCTGTTTCATGTTGTGTTAGCAGTTTTATGAACTAATTAGTTTCGTCATTGCAGTTCTGAGAATTCTTACCCGGTCCAATGGTGTAATCTTAAAGTTATCAGAAACCTGTATTTGTGAGTCCTTTCCAAGAATTTTCATGAAGACAAAACATGTTAGGTTTATTGTTGCTCTGGAAAGTACCAGAATAAATAATTAACTTTCTGTTAATAGGACTTAAAATGGTTAAAGATATGATAACACAATTGACAAGGAATTTCAGTTTTTTCTGTTGTATACAATATTTTAAGATAGTAACTAGAATTGTGACTAATATACAAGAACTGCTAGATTCCTATTTATACAATGTGTAAAACACACATTAATAACATGTCCATAAAATATAATTTAAAGAAGGTTTAAAATTATGAATTTGCAATAATTTTCATATAATTAAATATATAAATCTCTCTTTCTACATAGTGAGATATCCTTTTGAAATGTTCCAAGGACCCATCAGGAAAATTCCAAAGCTAATTTGAGGTAAAGAAAAGACTTGGCCAGGCACAGTGGCTCACGCCTGTAATCCCAGCACTTTGGGAGGCTGAGGTGGGTGGATCACGAGGTCAGGAGATCGAGACCATTCTGGTTAACACGGTGAAACCCTATCTCTACTAAAATACAACAATTAGTCGGACATGGTGGCAGGTTCCTGTAGTCCCAGCTACTTGGGAGGCTGAGGCGAGAGAATGGAGTGAACCCAGGAGATGGAGCTCACAGTGAGCCAAGATTGCACCACTGCACTCCAGCCAGGGCAATAGAGCAAGACTCTGTCTCAAAAAAAAAAAAAAAAGAAAGAAAGAAAGAAAGAAAAAGACTTAATTTAGAATTTGATTTGGAAAGCTTGTCAAAAATATCAAAGGTTTAAAACACTTTATCAAAATAGGATCACAGGGCACTGTGAACAATAGTCATTCACTTAACCAAATTGATAATTAAAAGACTTCAAAGGCAAATATAGAAAGTTACACAGTTGTAGAAAACCTTAACTCTTCCATCGAGAGCGCTCAGGTTTTTAAAATAGATTAAAACCCAACAAGGAAAACATGAAGCCTAGAATATTAACTTAATAAAACAGAGCATCTTTGTTTCCTAGACCAGTTACCCAAAGGGTAAATAAAGACTTTTCACATTTTCCTACTAAGAGCAGACCAATACTTTATAAAAGCCCTGTTGTTTGAATGGAGAGAACCAAATTCTACGTTTGCATCAGTGTACTTTATTAATGAGGCTCATTTTTTAGAAAAATAAATAAATAATTGTTTCTAATGTTAGATGTTAGCCATTTTACACACATAAAATTTCTTTCATGAGATTTCTCTTCCACAAGCCTACAATTTTCTAATCAAGTCAGTTGTGTCTTATATTTTTTTCTCTTCTCATTTTGGAAAAAAACATTTATTCTACTGTAGGAGAGAAATTTCTTTTTCTCTTAACAAAACAAAATATCCTCATACTTTACAGCTTTTTTTTTTTTTTTTAACCAAAGAACATCTTATCTTTCTTGTAAAGTTTCATATAGAGCTGTTGCCCTTATTATTTCTAGTAATTTAAGTTACATATATTTCTTAAAATTCTTAAACCTTAATGAGTTTCATTTTCAGTGAACACTTGGCAGAAATCATGAACTGTCTGTTGCATTCATAATCTGTAGATTCGCAAATATATATATATATATATATATATATATATATGTAAGTAAAGAGTATTGGAGGATATTTGTATAACCTTATATAGAGTAATGAAATCTTTTTAAAGCAAGACAAAAGGAAATGTTACCAAATTTGGCTTCAGAAAAGTTCACAACCTCTACACTGTGAAAGATCCCATAGGGTTCCTAATCTGCAAAGAGTTGTTATGTTTGATGATCCAAATAATAAATTCACACAAGAAAAACTGTAAAACAGTCAAAACACAAATAAGTGTTATCTTACAGGTAGTAAGTAAATGCACATGGAAATATTACATTTTATTTGAATAAAACTAAAGGTAGTATCTCATGCTGATAGAGTGACAGAGTTGAAGGAAGGGTGAACTGCGCCAACCTTTTGGGACAGTCATCATGCAGAGTCTGTAAGACTGAAAATGCACATCACCTTTGACTTTCAGACAGATAAAACATTCCCATTAAACTTACAAACTTACCCAAGTGAAGATGGACTTGGGGCACCATCTGCTTCCTGTGGAAAAGTGAAGCACAATTCATAGGACGAACAAAGACCTTGTTGACATTCAACTTATTCTCAAACAAAATTCAAGTTCATTACTAGTCAGTTCTGAGTAATGGTGCTTCAAGGTGGCCTGGACATGGAACAGGATCTCAGTGGTGGGATATCACCCTTCCTCCCAATCCTTGTATTAGGGGCTGAACTGTATCTTCCTCCAAATTCACAGGTTGACATCCTGACACCCAGTGACCTAGAATGTGACTATATGTGGAGACAGGGTCTTGAAAGAGGTAACTGACATTAGATGAGGCTATTAGGGTGAGCCCTAACCCAGAGTGACTGGTGTCCTTTTATGAAGGGGAGATTATGACAGAGACACAGAAAAAAGACTGTGGGAGGACGCAGAGAATAGGTGGCCGATTACAAGGCACGGAGAGAGGCCTTGGGAGAAACCAACCCTGCAGACACTGTGCTCTGGGACTTCCAGCCTCCAGATATGTGAGAAAATACATTTCTTGTTCCAACACCCCATGTGTGGTTCCTGCTTGTGGAAGCTCTAGCAAAGAAAAACACCTGCTACGTGTGCACACACACTGTTTTCCGTGCTCTTGGGTAAGAACCTGGGAGTGGGAGTGCTGGGTCACATGATATCGGCTTTGCCAGAGTGGCATCATCTTTCATCCCCACGAGGAATGGATGAGACTTCCAATTCTCCGATGTCTTCACCAACACTTGGTATTGATCATCTTCTTTTTAATTATTTTTTTTTAAGAGACAGGGTCTTGCTATGTTGCCCAGACTTGTCTCTGTCTCCAGGCCTGAAGGCATCCTCCTGCCTCGTGGGCCACCCAAAGCTCTGGGATTTCAGGTGTGAACCACCGTGCCTGGTGGTTTCATTACTCGTTTTTCTTGTAGCCATTCTAATAGGGGCGCAGCGGTATCTTACTGTGGTTTTAGCTTGCGATTCCCTGATGTCAAATGATGTTACACACTATTTTGTGTGCTTTATTTCTCATCAATATTGTTGCCTTGGTGAAGAGTATGCTCAACTCTTTTGCCCACTTAAAAACCGAGCTGCTTTCTTGTTTTTGAGTTTTTACGATTCTTCAAATATTCCGGATGCAAGTATATGACTTGCAAATATTTAATTTTGGTCTGTGGCTTATCTTTTCATTCTCTTAATAGTACAATTGAAAAAATAATTTTAAATGTTTAAAGTCAAATTTATCTTTTTTTCTGAAATAGTGTTTTTGGTGTATATCCAAGAAAACATTGCCTAAAACGTCACAAAGATAGTCCATGATTTTTATAGAAATGTTGAAGTTTTCCCCTCTTAATAGGAGGTCTGTGATGGAGTTTCCAGTTTGTTCCATTCATCTACTCAGTGTGTCTTCTTTGGATAACGCTGTCTGCAGCCGCAGGCCCACTCCGAGGGGAGGCGATGGACTGCAGGTCTGTGGAGCACAGCACAGGGCTGTGCCACGGACGTGGGTGCCAGTGAAGTCATGCTCATTTTCAGACGGAATTCTTCTCCCCGAGGTGAACAATGAACCAACGGTGTCGTTTTCATAGGATTGTCCTGGAGCCCACAGAGATGCTGGCTTGGGATTCAACCTCATGCTGAGCGGATCTTCTCTGCTTCAGACCAGGCGTCACGTGGCTTCACGTGAGAGTGACTGTAAATCATCATCTACGGCGAGACGCTGCGGAGAGACCGAGGGGACTCACGATTGCACCCGGGCAGCAGGTGTCGACGCGGACGATCGCAGGCAGAGAAAATCCCGTGAGCCCGTGTGCCACATGGAGTGAGGGAACTTTGGTGGCCTACTCTGGGTCAGGGAGGGCTGGGGGCTCGATCAGTTTCCACTGAGTGTGTCTTCAAATCTTCTCTGGAAGTGCAGGCAAGGGGAAAGGCTTGGATACCAGCATCACTGTTCCTCCAGGCTGGGCTGATCCCTTTTTCATTTCCAAGTCTCAAGAGCGTGTTCCCTGAAGTCCTGGGGAAGTGTGGTGAGGCGGCCCTGCCCGCACAGAGAAGGGGAAGTCACCTGTAACCTCCAGAAGCTGAACGCCTCACAAAGCCTGCTCAAAAGGATTTCCCCACAGTCTAGCACAGTGGCTCATGCTTGTAATCTCACTGCTATGGGAGGCTGAGGCCAGAGGCTTGCTTGAGACCAGAAGTTCCAAATCAGCCCGGGCAACAGAGTGAGACCCCATCTCTTAAGAGATAAAAAATAAATTGGCTGGGTGTGGTGGCACATGCCTATAGTTTCAGCTGCTCGGGAGGCTGAGGTAGAAAGAACACTTCAGTC
>NW_016812293.1:51666-74052 GCF_001698545.2 Rhinopithecus bieti | reverse complement strand
AAAAAAAAAAAAAAAAAAAAAAAAGTCACTTTAGTGTAAGCATCACAAAAAGTAAGAAAAAAATTACATAGCTTGAATACAATTAGGTCAACACACAATTGGTCATTATAAAAATGCCATGATCCATTTCTCATAGTTACTTCACATAAAATATTGTGAAGTGTTAAACTTTATGAAGTATATCCTTCATCACCATTGTCCAAATTTATTATTGTTTCTTTATCAAAATGAAGCAAAATATTAAGTGCAGTAAATACTGACAATAGTCATAACAAACGTACAAAACAGACTTAAGGAATACTTGAAGATTTTATTCCCAGTTTTTATTACTTTAAATATGTATTTTTTAATGTTAATAATCTCACAATGTATCCTATTAGAAAATCTGAGAGTGAGAGGCAGAAGACACTAGATCAGATTTAAGAAAAGTGCACATCTCCAAACGTGCTGAAGTGGGGAATGGGTAAGGAAGCTAACACGGCTTCCTAATTAAGAAATTTCTGTAGCACCCAGGAAATGAAGAAGAGGATGAATTTACGTTGCCACAAATTAGGTGTAAAAAAGGTGGTTTTATATTGCCTGGTGAATAACTTGGGTATATTAGTGGAGAAATTCAGGGTTATGCCTTTGCTTGACAGGTTATCTGAAAAGCAAGAGTGTTGAAAGTTTGGTCAAAAGAGTTGAAGTAATAAATTCTTATATCTTGTTGGAAAATAATACAGAGCTAAGAGACTAATAAAAGAGAGAGGGTGAAAATAATGCTAGGCCACCGTGAATCAAGAAATAATGGTAAGAAGGGAATGAGAGATTCAGAGAATAAGAATCTTTATTTGGAAGATGAAAGTTTAATATGTTGTAGTAAAGATGTTTGGGTGAGGATGAGTCTAAGGTGTAGTCAAAGATGTAATCTTTTGATATGGAGCTGAAGGGAGGGCTATTAAATTTGAGCAAGAGAATACCATGAACATGAACATCAATAATTTAAAAACCACATTGGCTTTTTAATATTAATTCAAGTACTTATGGCACCCTGCTGAAACCATATCTACCGTCAAATGTGGGATAAATATTAGGCAATTTACGCCATAGAAGATATTGGTCTTAGCTTTTTTTATTACTTGGTTGAAACGTATGCTTTCTACCTGTGATAAGCAAGTTTTCTTTTTAAAATAGAGGTGCTTTGTGACCTGAATAATTGTACCATTACAACCTAACTTTATTTTTTCACATTTCTGTTTTTAAATTTCATCTCTTTTCATTTTACAAACATTATTCTTAGTTTTCTGCAACCAAATAACTTTTTTTCCAAGCTTTCCCACCCTTGGGGAAGAGACTGCATCCTTACATCATCTATGGATAAGAACTTACTCTAGTGGGCTATTGTGCTCATAGAGCAAGCATATTCCGCATTGTGACTTAAAGTCAAGAAACTTAGTTAATAATTATTTATTAAGCTAACATTATGTGCTTTAAATAGGAGAGAGGGAGTACTCAGGAATGAATACTACTGGGTTATAGATAGAAAAAAAGTATAATGGAATGACTTGACAGGCAACACAATAATCCATTATTTACAGCTACTGTATACAAACATTATTACATTAATTCCTTAAGAAAATTTTACTCAGCGCTTTTTAAAAGCCAAGCACTGTCCTATTGTTGGGGCTATAAAAGGGAGGAAGCCCTTAATCTTATGTTCAATGCAGTCTAGTTTATTAGAGAAATTCACAGATGATTTTACTACTATAATATTAAAATGTTAAATGCTAAAGTGACATTTACTATGTTGTGCGATTGCTATGATGCTACATAGAAAGAATCCTTTAACAGTGGTTTAGGTGCTAGAAATTTAAACAAAGAGAAATATTTTTTGAGTAGTCTCTGGAAAAATAAAGAGGATGTTTCTAGGGCAGACAGAGAGAAACAACCCAGCAAGAATGAATAACATCCCCTTTATTACCCCAACAGAAGCTCAATGTCAGATACTGAATGAAGACTGAGTCAAGTGGCTTCTCGAGCTCCTATACATCTACTAGATTTGGGCTATGTTATTCCACCATGAAATCTTTGTTAGATATTTTATATAATGATATGTTATTAATTATATTTTATTGTTAAATTGTTATTTGATACAATATACTATACTAACTGATGCTATATATTTATTTTATATAATACATTTAATTATTATATATATTATATTTTTATATTTGTACAATTTATTCTGTTCTTACCATTATGACATATTTCCTTATATGTTTCCATAGTAATTATTTAAAAGTATATTATGTATATAATACTACGTATTTTTTATGTTTTCTATTTATGAACTCTAAATTATATTTTATGTTACTATGTATCATCATACATTTAGCATACTTTGAAAGATGAATGTAGAAGATATTTTATAAATGTAAAATATGTGATTATGCATGATTATACATAAATCATATATAATATATTATCAGTATACAACTATTTAATATTTTGAAATTTGTCTATTATTTTTTAAAATATTGTTTAATGGAATGGATCACAGTACCATAGTTGTACACCATAATGTTTGACTATTATATGTCTGATCAAAACTCCCAAAACACAAACACAGAAGATAATTGCCTAAATAAGGAGGAGTTGAAAATGTATTTTAAAAGTATATTTAAAATATTAAAATTGTTTGTATATTTTGGATAACAGTCCTTTGTCAGGTATGTCTTTTCCAAATATTTTCTCCCAGTCTGTAGTTTATCTTCTCATTCTCTTGACAGTGCCTTTCTTTCACAGAGAAGTTTTTAATATTAATGTTTACACATCAGTTCTTTCTTTCATAGATCATGCCAATAGTGTTGTATCTAAAAAGTCATATCTGCTTTCTTCTCTGTTATCCTATAGAAGATTTATAGTTCTGCATTTTATCTTTAGGTCTAATAACATATTTTGAATTAATCTTTGTGAAGGATGTAAGGTCTGTGTATAT
Source organism: Rhinopithecus bieti (assembly GCF_001698545.2). Lineage (NCBI taxonomy): Eukaryota > Metazoa > Chordata > Mammalia > Primates > Cercopithecidae > Rhinopithecus > Rhinopithecus bieti. The sequence continues at coordinate 71,075 of NW_016812293.1, read as the reverse complement.
ATGCATTTTTGTTTTTCATGTGGATGCCCTGTTGTTCCAGTACTATTTTTTGAAAGGACAATCTTTGCTTCATTGTCTGTTTTTCTTTGCTTCTTTGTCAAAGTTTAGCTAAATATATTTTTGTAGATGCATTATTGGGCTGTCTATTCTGTTTCAAAGGCCTGAATATTTTTTTTTGACAATACCACACCCTCTTGATTACTGCAGCTCTATAGTGGGTCTTAAAGTAGGATAATCAGTCCTTTTGATGGCAGCAGCAGGCTGCCTGGAACAGCCTACTGCCATCATGCCAGTTGCAACAGGGAGGCATGGCTGAGGCTGCACGCTCCATGGAGTCAGTAGGAGTCAGGGACAAGTGGGAGCCTCACCTCTTCTGAGTCGGAGTGGGAGCTTCTTGGATGCCACTGCAGTTGTCCAAGCCCAGCTGTGGACCAAGGCATCTCTGTGCCCTTGGGGGTCCAGGTGCAGGTGGGAGCCTCACCCTCTCTGACACAGCTGCAACTGCCCAAACCACAGCTGCACACCCAGGCCTCCCTCTCCACAGAATGGGTGGGGGAGGGGGAGAGGGAGGGCCCACCCTCCTGGGTGTAGCTATATCCACCCAAACCAGCAGCTGCAGACCCAGGCATCCTTGCACTCTTGGGTGCCCAGGAAGGTCCCTCTGCTTTCACAGGTTCAGAAGTGTCTGCTCCTATGGTCTGGCTTCTCCCAGTTGTCGGTGCCCACTCCAATTTTAGAGCAAAGTCAGGGCCAAGCCCAGGTGCTGTTACATCTTGTTCAGGCATGCACACACTTGGGGCAGTGCTGAAACACCAGTCCCCTCCCACCTCATTCCCCTCCAGATTTTGGGTACCAATAAGCGTAGAAGGGAAACTGAGGGGGGACTAAGGGAAGTTCAGCACTGGCCTGCTGGTGCCACTTGGCACCTACAGTCTGGGCTACATGAAAGGAAGCAGGAGGCAGACAAGTGTTTGGGGAGAAGGGAGCAGGTCCCTGGTGAGGTCTCACCTTCAGGCCAGAGAGGGCCTTAAGGCTGGTGTATGGGCTGCTACTCCCATGGACCTGAGTAGGAACTTGTGGTGCCTTTTCTGGGCCTGCCCGTGGCTGCCCATGGACAAACTGGTGTGCACTTCCTCCCCTCTGAGGCCCATAAAAGCCCCAGACTCAGCCAGAGCTGGGTAAATGTTGGGATGACCAGCTGCGGAGAGGAGTTACTCACTCCAGGGTCTCCTCTTTGCTGACAGCTGCAGAGACAATGGGGACAACCTGCCTGCAGAGAGGATCCTCCCACTCCAGGATTTCCTCACGTTTAGGAGCTGAACACTCGTCATAGGGATACCCTGGCTGCTGAAAGGAGCTGCCCTCTTCAGGAGACTGAGCTGTTCTATCTCTCAATAAATCTCTTTGTCTTGCTCATCCTTCACTTCTCTGCATATCTCATTCTTCCTGATCACAGAATAAGAATTTGGGACCTGTCGAATGGCAGGGCTAAAAGAGCTGTAATACAAACAGTGCTGAAACATGTCCGTTGCTTGCCATGTTTCAGGCAAAGAGAAGGGGAGAAGAGCTGAGGCCCTTCAGGGAGCACAGACCTAGGAGGTCCCCAGGTCAGGGCTATGACTCCCTCTTTGGGCCCCTGTATTCCCTTGCATCTCCAGGTTTCTGTGTGCCACCATGTTCCCCTGTGCCAGCCACGGAAGCTGCTTCCAGTGTGTCTAGTCCGGCTGCAGCTTCGCAGAGGGCTGGTGCCTATGATGGCACCTATAGCTGCCCACCCACCTGCAGAAGCTGGCATGTCTGACTCACTCACACACCCCTCGTTGTTCCATGCTTGGCTCTCCCTTGGCAGGTGTGAAACCCAGGCCTCTAGGGTGAACTGAGCATAGCTTGACAGGCTGAGTGGGCAAAACAAGCCCAGCAGATCCAAGGCAAAATGCAGGCAAAGGTGCCCCTGGCTTCAGAGGTTTCTGGCCAGAAAAACTACACCCCAAGGATCATGTAACACTGTGACTTTATTCCTCTCTTTTAATTTTATGTTGGCTACTCTGTGTTTTTTCCCTTCCCATATAAATTTTGAATCAGTTTGTCAATGTACATAAAATAATTTGCTGGGTTTTAATTGAGATTTCATTGAAACTATAGCCCATTTTGGAAATAACTGACATTTTAAACCTTTGAAACTCAACCATAGGAAAATAAATAATAAGAAAAAGATCAACCCAATTCCTCTCAACAATAAGAAAATGAGCAAATTGAATTAAAAATGGGCAAAAGACATAAATGAAAACCTTGCCAAAAATGGTATGTGGCAAATAAGCGTATGAAAACATGCTCCACTTCATATGTCATTAAGGATTTGTAAATTAAAAAGAACAATTATTAGAATCACTAAAATCCAAAACTCTGAAAATAGTAAATGCTGGAGAAGGATTTGGAGCAACAGGAACTCTCATTCATTGCTGAAGGGAATGAAAAATAGCATAGCCATTTTGGAAGACAGTTTTTACCATTTCTTAGAAAACGTGATTAAAAAACAACAGTAGATTTGCCATTAAATATCCTTGGATTTAGTTAATAGTTTCAGATTGAATATGAAACCTCAGTTTTTATGGGTACCACATTACAAAATAAAATTTAAACATATCTAGTTATACATCAAAATGATTATTGATTAGGGAATTCAATAAGGTAGATAAAATATCTACATTTGTTCATCAATCTTTTAATTGTGGAAAAATTTTCGTTGATATATAAAAGCAAAAAAGTGACTTTTATTGTTTTAATTAAACATATTGGAAATTACGTTATCTCTTCAAACGTGTTATCTTCCATTTTTATTCATATCCTCCATGGTTGTAATACCTTAATTGTCAGACAATTTGAAAGGCATTGAGTTACAAGAATAAACTACATAGGTTGAGCCTAAGTTATGCCACCTAAGCTAATAATATTGCTTATTTTTTGTTATTTTAAAATTTTATTTTGGGAATATTTAAAACAAAAAATTAAACAAGTTACTTTTTTCTTCAAATTGTTATTTATTTTCTTCCAATTTCTTGAACATGTAAAAAAGGCAAACTCTCAGAGAAGCAGGTGCTATAAACAGGATATTACATATAGCTTTCATTGATTTACATTATCTGACAGAACTTTAAGTTCATTTCACAAGACACTGATTGAAAATGTAATTTTTTTCTTCAACATCAGATGTGTTCTTGTTGATTTCATATATTTATAATAGTAACAGATGATGGTTTTCTTCTAAACTTCCCGGCAACCAAACAGCCAGGGACATTTAAAAAAGAAATAACTTTTATTTGTGTTAATTACCAATGTCAATCATTTCAGAATAAATTAGGCATGCTGTTATTAATAGGAAAATATGTTACTGCTGATATTTTAAACTGTGATACATATAAGTTATTACAAGAATGCCAAGAAATCATTTCTCATTGCTATAGGTATAATTTTACTGAAAGAAAGACCATTAATATAAATAAGGTCAAGATACGTTGCTGGTAGCTATTTTAATGCCATTTTAGAGTGTATTATTGTTGATAATAAAATATGTTAAATCATATAATTCTTAACAAATATTTTTAATACTAACATTTAATACTGATATAATTATTCTTTCAACAATATTGTTTCCTTTACAGTACACAAGGGTATAGCTTGTCATTTCCTAAACTCAAAGGAAATCACATAGACAAGAAAAGATGTTTATAAAGGAGTGCACTAAGTACCACAGTGACTGGGAGAATCTACCCTGAGCCTGTTATTTGAAGTAAGAAAATACCTTCTGAACCTGACCTGAATTAAGTCTTTTCTCATCGTTGTAATCTTTCTTTTTTGAAATTCAACATTTGTCCCAGTGCAGTGGCTCACACGTGTAATCCCAACACTGTGGGAAGCCGAGGTGGGAGAATAGCTTAAGCCCTGGATTTTGAGACCAGCCTAGGAAATAAAGTCAGATACCATCTCTGCAAAAAATTAGCCAGGCCTAGTAGTGCATTCCTGCGGTTTCAGCTACACGGAAGGTTGAGGCAGGAGGATCAATTGCCTGATCTCAGAAGGTTGAGGCTGCAATAAGCTATGCTGCATCTGCAGGTCAGGTGACATAGTGAGACTCTGCCTCAAAAAAAATTAAATAAATAAAATAAAAAAATTAACATCGTTTCTAGTCTGCATTCACCACCACAAAACAGGTTTCAAATTACAGTCTACTATTATATGCCAACAGCCTTATGTAAGTTATTTTATTCAAATCGTATAATAATACGTTTAAGAATATGATCTGTTAGTTTTACCTCCGTTTCATGATCAGTACTCACCCAAATTTCATTTTGAATGGTAATCCCCAGGTGTAGAGGAAGTAACCTGGTGGGAAGTGACTGAATCGTGGGGGCGGTTTCCATCGTGCTGTTCTTATGATAGTGAGTGAGTTCTCACGAGATCTGATGGTTTTATAAGTATTTGACGGTTCCTCCTTCACACGCACACACACACTCTGTCCTACTGCCTAAGAGGGGGCCTGCGTCCCCTTCCGCCATGATTGACGTTTCCCGAGGCCTCCTCAGCCATGCGGAACTGTGAGTCAGTTAAATCTTTTTCCTTTACAAATTACCCAGTCTTGGGTTGTATCTTTATGGCAGTCTAAGAATGGAGTAATACAATGCCCCTAGCATTAAAATCATTTTTTAAAAAAGTATACGGCCGTGTGCCGCGGCTTACGCATGTAATCCCAGCAGCTTGGGAAGCTGAGACGGGTGGATCACGAGGTCATAGAGTTCCAGACCAGCCTGACCAACTTGGTGAAACCACCTCTCTACTAAAAATACAAAATTAGCCAGGTATGGTGGCGCATGCCTGTAATCCCAGCTACTCAGGAGGCTGAGACAGGAAAACCGCTTGAATCCGGTAGGTGGATTTTGCAGTGAGCCAAGATCGCGCCATTGCACTCCAGCCCGGGCAACAACAGCAAAACTCCGTATCAAAAATAAATAAATAAATAAATGCATGAGTATACACAGAGTCTTTCATTGTACCCTCCGAAAAAACAAATATGCAAACCAAAAAAATGTAAAAAGCTACATCAGAAGTAAAAATAGCATACTTTATTGTGTCAGGTTACAAAATCAAAACAAGAAATGTTTTGCTCTAAACCCCTAACATCTAGCTTAGAAATATAAAATAAAATATTAGCCACAAGTAGAAAACATATCTATGAATAAAATTAACAAAAAATAGATAAAATCCATTAGACATAATTTTAATGTCATCTGAAGGAAAAAAATGATCTAGGAAAAAAAATTAATTATGGAAAAAATAAAGCTCTACCTCTTTCTCATGCCTAACATAAGTATGTATCCTAATGGATTAAAAAACTTAAATGTAAAAAAGAAACCAAAATATGCTGGAAAATGCAAATATAAATATTTCAAAGTGGAGAGAGGGTTTCTAAGAAAACAAGATAAAATCTGTATAATCAAAGATTGGCAGAATGTATTGTAGGGAATATATCTTCATCAAAGTACTCATATACAATTTGATCTACTATGAATTCATAGAACAAACAGATCTTATAGGAAAATGCCCTTCTTATAAATTTAGTATCAAGTTTTAGACAGGTGTTTTCTCTGCTATCTTCTGGAAAACATTAATTCATTCCTGGTTTATTGTTAAAAGCGATAGTCCTTTGTGATCCAGCATTTGTTGGAGTATTCTGTTGGGACTTTGAGGACAGATACTGAGCTTTGTCTTTCAGCAAGAGTGGTAGTGAGTGTAGGGCTCTTCTCCCTGTCTTGATTCTCACTTTCACTTCATTTTTGTCATCTAATGAATTCTTGTATTGTTGCAAACTCATCCCTACATTTACAAAGCTTTAAGCAAGGTTGTTGATCAGGGTATTTGTTTTGCCATATTGCAAGATAAACACTTGGTATTTGTTCCCTTAAAAGCAGACAGACAAATAGTAAAAACCCTTATCAAGGAATGTAAAAAGTGAAATTACATTAGAAATCAAAACTTTTGCAACATATATAAAAGCAGAAAGTTGAAGTATTTAATAATTAAGAGATCTTGCAAATCAATAACAGACTTTTCATTCATTAGACATAAACATCAGCATGTAACGTTTTCTCTTCCAACTATTGTATTAGATTTTTAATTGGATATAGAGTATATTTAAGATTTAGAAAATTGTATTACTCTGAGTTTCTTTTTTATTGTGAGCATTAAGGGAGATGATGACTATGGGTACATTTCTTGCAAGCTAGTATAATTACATAAGATATCTGTCCAACTTACCTAGTATTCTCAATAATATTGGTAAGCACAAATTGTTATGTGTTATGCAGGTTTATGTAATTATGTAAGTTTATTTTTAATTTTAATTTAATTATCTCACTATGTTTATGCAAAATTATTTTCAGTATTTTAAAATATGTATCATGATTTCTCTTTACATGTTATTTAAATGTATTTTCTAATGGTATGTCATTGTTTTTAGTTCACATTCATTACAACCTGAAAATTTAAAGCTTCTTGCTTCTTGCTACATTTTAATAAAATCTTCATCCATAAATGGGACACTGTTATGCAATTGTTTTAATGCAAAATCCAGAATTATTATGAGGTTATACTTTATCTTGCATGACAGTGAGTGAAACATTATATAACTTCCATTTGCTTTAAGAAGAATGGTGGCTAGCTGACACAGCTGTTACAATAATGGTAATTTGGTGCTGAATGAGAAAGAGGCTACCTTGGGAGAGAATTTCCATAACTATTGCATCTAATATCAGAAAAGAAGTAATTTCCTCCCGTACTGCATCCAAAATATTCTGTGAGTTCGGGGACAAGAAAATGGCATGTTTAAAATCTATATACCCACCATTAGCTTCTATCATTCCTTTGTTCATCTAGTGCATTTTTGACATATGTCAATGATAAAAAATTGAAGAAATGTATAGAAATGCAAATCCATACCTTTCTAATTCCATCTATTAGAAATAATTTACAACCAGTCTCTCTCTCTCTCTCTCACACACACACACACACACGTACTATCATGGATACCTCAGAAAGTTTATTTGAGGATAGAATTTTCTATAGATTTAGTTAAAGACCCTTTGAATAATATATGGTTGTCTTATTGCCAGGTTTGTTTGGAAGAGTGTAAATGTACTACAGAGACATAATTATCTCAGTAGTTGTCATTTATTAAAGAACAATTTAGAAGAATATAAATCAGGTACTGAATTGACATTTGCGGAAAGTGTTTGTAAGCTCCTTGGAATCTGGGAGTACCTATGTATATTCTCTTTTCTCTCTTTTTAACTAGTTATACAGCGCAAGTTTAGACAAGGTTAACACTCATAAGAAATAAAGATATGTATTAAGAAATATATATGTTTTGTAGCAATACAATATGTTGAAATATAGTACAGAAACTTTTCTGTATTTTGCTTTGGTTTTAATTTTGAAAATACATTTATTATTTATTTAATATATAAAAATGTATTGAAAGTTTGTTTCCCTCTGGTGTATTGTCCATGCAGTACTCTGTATATAAACTCAGTCACTGGGTTTCAGACTAATCTCCCCACAAATACCGTCTATGAGTTGGAAAAAATACAAAACAGTTTTGAAAACACCAAGAGTATTCTAAGGCAGTGAAGACTTGAAGGACAAATATCTTGGAGATAAATGCTCACTGATGCAAGCCAAACTTCTCTGCACCTTTTTTTCCTGAGAGTATTTGCTGGTTCACACGAGAGCAATAAAGACTAAATAGAAAAAAGCATATATTATTTAATGCAGTTTCACTGAATTTAGAAGTGAAATATAAGGGAGTTTGGGTCTATAGAGGCAAAAAATGATTTCAAATGAAAGAATCCCAGAGAACAAAAGGACATTAAGAAGCAATCCCAGCTTTCTGGAGGAATTTCTCCTTGGGGCATATAGTAAATAATATGCTAAACATAAATGGACCAACTGCAGAGAAAGCAAACAGAATACACTTGCTAACTAAAAATAACAAGTATAGATCTCAACATTCTTACAGTACTGAGAAGAAAACAATTTGAGTTCAAAGACTGTAAGTAGGAAGCAGCCCAGTAAACACTTCAAGTTTTCAACGGATATGTCTGAGGTAATTGGAGATGACCTAGAAATAAAGGAAAAATTATTAATCGCCTCAAAGTATTTTTTTATTATCTTGCAGTCTTCTGCCAAAAAATAAATAAATAAATATAAATAAATACGTCCTCTCTGATGGAAGACTACTTTATTCAGAGTCACTACAATTTGTCATATATAAACTCATACATTTAATGACAAAATAATTTGCCATGTTTACCAGGAAACAGAACATAGAAACAAATAATTAGAATTATATAAAAGTCAATAGAAAAAGATTTATAAGTAATAAAAATTATTAGAAAAAATATTAAAACAACTATGACTAAGATGTTTTTAAAAAGGGACAATCTTTTTTAAAATTACATTTTAGGTACCAGAGTAAATGTGCAGGTTTCTTATATAGGTAAAATGCATGTCACAGGGTTTTGGCACACAGATTGTATTGTCTCCCAGGTAATAAGCATAGTACGCAAGTCGGTAGTTTTTTGATCCTCACACTCCTCTGAATCTCCATTCTCAAATAGGCCGCATTTTCTGTTGTTCCTTTCTTTGTGTTCATATGTACTCAGTATTTAGTTCCCATTTTTTAAGTGAGAACATGCAGTATTTTGTTTTCTATTCCTGTGTTCACTTAGGATGATGACCTCCAGTTCCATCCGTGTTACTACGAAGGACATGTTCTCATTCTTTTATGGCTCCATGGTATCCCAGGGTGTATATGAACCACACTTTCTTTATTCAGTTCACCATTGATGGGCATTTAGGTTAATTCCATGTGTTTGTTACTGTGAATAATGCTATGATGAACATACATTTACATGAGTTTTCATGACAGAATAATTTATTTTCCTTTTGGTATATATCCTATAATGGAATTGTCAAATCGAGTGGCAATTCTGCTTTGAGATCTTTGAGGAATTACTAAACTGCTTTCCACAGTAGTTGAACATATTTGCATTCTCACCAGCAGTATGTGTTTCCTTTTCTCTGCAACCTTGTCACCATCTGTCATTTTTTGACTTTTTATACTAGCCATTCTGAGTGATGTGGCATGGTATCTCATTGTGGTTTTGATTTGCATTTCTCTTTATTAGTGATGTTGAGCACTTTTTATATGCTTGTTGGAGGGCCGTATATATTCTTCTGAGAAGTGTCTGTTCATGTCCTTTGCCTGCTTTATAATTGGGTATTTGTGTTTTGCTTGTGGATATATTTAAGTTCCAGATTCTAGATATTACCCATTGTTGGGTATATCTCTTACAAATTTTTTTTTTCATTCTGTAGGATGTCTGTTTATTGATAGTTTCTTTTGCTGTGCAGAAGCTCTTTAGTTAAATTAGGTCCCATTAGTCAAATTTTGTTTTTGTTTCCGTTGCAATTGCTTTTGGCATCTCCATCATGAAATCTTTGCCAGGGACTATGTAGAGAATGGTGCTTACTAGGTTATCTTCCAGAGTTTTTAGAGGTTTAGCTTTTACACTTAAGTCTTGAATCCATCTTCAGTTGATTCTAAGGAAGGGGTCCAGTTTCAGTCTTCTGTATATGGCTAGCCTATTATCCCTGTACCATTTATTGAATAGGGAGTCCTTTCCTCATTGCTTATTTTTGTCAACTTTGTTGAAGATCAGATGGTTATAAGTGTATGGCATTATTTCTGGGTTCTCCATTCTGTTACATTGGCCTATGTGTCTGTCTTTGTTTGCTTACCATGCTATTTTGGTTACTGTGGCCTTGTATTAGGTTGGTGCAAACATAATTGTGGTTTTTGCCGTTAAAAGTAATTGCAGTTTTGCCATTATTTTAATGGCAAAACTGCAATTACATTTGCACCAAACTAATAGTATAGTTTGAAGTCAGGAACGTGATGTCTTCAGCTTTGTTCTTTATGATTAGAATTTCCTTGTCTATTTGAACTCTTTTTTGGTTCTATATGGATTTAAAATTTTTTTTCTAATTCTGTGAAGAAGAATGTCATTGGTAGGTTGATAGGAATAGCATTAAATTTTTATGTCATGTTGGAAAATATGGCCATTTTAATAATATTTATTCTTCCTATTCATGAGTATGGAATGTTTTTCCACTTGTTTGTGTCATCTCTGATTTCACTGAACAGTGTTTTGTAATTTTTAAAGATTTTTCACCTACCTGGTTAGCAATATTCTGGAGTATTTTATTCTTTCTGTGACTATTGTAAATCAGATTGCATTTTGTAATGTGGCTTTGAGCTTGAATATTGTTGGTGTATAGGAATGCTATTAATTTTTATACATTGATTTTATAATCTGAGAATTTGCTGAAGTTGTTTATCAGATCAAGATGCTTTTGAACAGAGATATAGAATTTTCTAGGAATACAGTAATATCGTCTGCACACCGGGATAATTTGACTTCCTCTCTTTGTATTTGGATGCCTTCTGTGTCTTTCTCTTGCCTGATTGCTCTAGGTAGAACATCCAATACTATGTTGAATAAGAATGGTGAAAAAGAGCATCCTTGTCTTGTTCCAGTTTTCTCTGGCAGTACTTCCATCTTTTCCCCTTTAAGTATGATGTTGGCTGTGAGTTTGTTGTACACTGCTCTTACTATATTGAGGTGTGTTCCTTTAATGCCTAGTGTGTTAAGGGCTTTTAAAATGATGGAGTGTTGAAGTTTATTGAAAACCTTTTCTTCATCTATTGCAATGACCATGTGGTTTTGTTTTTGTTTATGTTTACGTGGTAAATCACATGAATTTAACTAGAGAAGTAGAATTTATAACAATCAAATGAAAATGCTAAAATGAAAAAAAAAAAATTCTACAAATTAGCAGCAGATTGAATACAATGAAACAAAGATTAGTGAATTGGACCATATAAGTATAAATTGTTCAGGTTGATACATAAAGCAAATGTATAAAAAATATATTAATAAGCTTCAGACATGTGAAATGACACACTTTTCTTTTGTAATTGAAATTTCTATATGAGAAGAGAAAAAGGCTGGCAAACTTATATTTGATACATTACTAGCAAACAATTTTCTAAAACCGATCTATACACAGTAAAATAATCTCAAGAAAGGTAAAAGTTTTAATATACTTTTATTTAAAAGTGGAGAAATTTACATCAGTATATATGAATTACATGAAAATTAGGAAAGTGGCTATTTGGGTAAAATTATTCCAAATGAAAGCATGAAAACTCAAAAAGAAATAAATAGCAATCCCTGTAACCCAAAATAATTATTGTCTTTGTCAACTAAAAATAATACAATAGTGAAGTTAAGAGTATCTGTAAATTTGAAAACATCACAATAATTTAACAGAAGGTGAGATAAAAAATAGATAAATTGGAAATACTATTTTTCTTTGTTTAGGAAGTAGCACAAATGATAATGCAAAGTAGTGTAACTTTTACTGAAGACACAAGTAAAATGTCTAAGATAAACACTGGATGCATAATAAAGACATGCATAATCATGAGCTAATAAAATAAAAAGTAAAAGAAAACCCCACAAATTAATTGAAAAGAAAAGATAAAGGGTGTTTAAAAAAGACAAAAGTTAGTAGTAAGATGGCACAATCAAACCCAAGTATATCAGTAATTCAGTAATTACATTTAGTATATGTACAATAATGTTCTAATTATAATTAAAAGAACATCAGAATTGATGCTCTAAAACTATATGCTGTTCCCAAAAAAAATACTTTAAATCTATAGAACTTTTAACTTTCTTAGAAAAGGATATAAAACAGTGTTCTGCTCAAATTTCAACCAAAAGAAAGTTGCTGATGCCATGTAAAACTATACTTTAAGAATAGAAATATAGAGGAAATGAAGAGGGCTACTTCACAATTATAAATAATCCAATTTAACAGGAAAATGTAATCATCCTAAAAGTTAATTACCATGTGGCATATTTGTAACATATGTAGTAAAACATAAGTGACATTTATGTACCTAGCATAAAACATACACTACCATGTATGTACCTAGTAACATAACCAACCTATTTGTATAGGTTGAGAAAACTAAAATAAAATATAGAAGAATTTACAGTTACAGCTAGAAATTTTAACAAACCATGTAAGTAATAGCTGGAATACACACACACATACACACACACACACATACACACACAAACATATACACACATAAACTCACACGCAGAATTGGTAAGTATATAAGCATTTTGAATAATGCAATTTGGATTTAACCAAACTGAAACCCAAACCGTGACAAATATTCATTTCAAATGAGCAAGGAGTTGTCACCAAAATTTACAAAATATCTAAGGGCAGGAAACAGACGGAGAAATCTTCCTAACTACAGACATAAAATATCTTTGATACAAAAGAGATTGACAGATGGCTTGAAACATGACTTAAAGCAGAAAGAAGGACTCAGGGAGCCAAACTGGGCCCTACTTAAGGACTATTCCCCATTTCTTGAGATCTGGAGATATATGTGTGACTGAATTCCAGAGTTGTTGTGGACCAGTAACTGCTATGTGCTCTCGTTCCTCTCTGTTTTGAATGAGAGTGAATCCTGCTGTTGTCTTGTCCCTGTTTCACACTTGTAGTTTGGGAATTCAGAGGTATTAGTTCACAGGTCTGAGTTAAGAGGCGTCCCTGAGAAGCTACAAATGAATGGGACTTGATCTACCTCATACAAATGTGGGAGTGATTTAGATAACAAGATACTAAAACCTAAGCATGATTCTGATGTAGTAATATGTTAAGAATTTTGGAGTAGACAGTGAGTATATGGGTGTATGGGAAAAATATAAATATTTGTGTACAGGCTGCAAGTGTTTTTAGATTGAAAATTGTGTATAGTATTAATTCACAGGTGTGAGTGTTAATTTGAAAATATATATTGTAATACTAGAACAACAATTAAAAATTAAACATAAAGATGTTTAATGACATTAATGAGAAAAAAATAATTAACAACAACAACAACAAAAAACCAATTTACACCAAAAATTCAGGACAAGAGAAAGACAAAAACAACCCACACATGACAAAATTTAAAAAATATATTGAGGAGATGGAATCAAGCCCACCATTATCAATAACTACATTAAAAATAAGTTGTATAAGGTTATAAACAGACACTTTTCAAAAGAAGACATATATATGGCCAACAACTATATGAAAAAAAGCTCAATATCATCAATCATTAGAGAAATGCAAAGCAGAACCACAATGCAATATCATCACACAGTATTCTGAAGTTAATTACTGAAAAGTCTAAAAATAACAGATGCTGGTGAGGTTGCAGAAAAAGGGAACATTGTGTAAATCAGTATGGCAGTTCCTCAAAGAGCTAAAAGCAGAACTACTATTCAACCCAGCAGTCACATTACTGGGTATACACCCAGAGGAATATAAATCATTCTACCATAAAGAAACATGTACATTAATTTTTATTACAGTACTATTCACAACAGCAGAGACATACAATCAACCTAAATGCTCATCAATGATGGATTAGATAAAGAAAATGTGGTACATATATATCATGGAATACTGCAGCCATAAAGAAGAACAATATCATGTCTTTTGCAGGAACACGAATGGAGATGTAGGCTATTATCCTTAGCAAACTAACAGAGGAACAGAAAATTAAATACCACATGTTCTCACTTGTAAGTGCAAGCTAAATGATGAGAATTCATGAAAACAAAAAAGGTAACAACAGACACTGGTGTCTGCCTGAGGGTGGATGATAGGAGGAGGGAGAGGAGCAGAAAAATAAGTATTGGATATTAGATTTAATACCTGGGTGATGAAATCATCTGTACAACAAACCCACGTTACTTAAGTTTGCCTGTGTAACAGATGTTCACATGTACTCCTGAAGCTAAAATTAAAAATTTTCAATTAAAAAAGGCAGAGATTGTCAGATTAGATGAAAAAGCAGGAATCAAACATAGCTGTTTACAAAAGATACCCTTCAAGTATAAACTCATAGATAGGTTAAAAGAAAAGGCTGAAAAGAGATTTTAAACAAGCACTGACACAAACAAGCAATAAGTAATATATTCAAATTTTTTAAAATATAAATTCTTTAAGAAAAAAATTCTAAGCACCAAACTACTAGAATATTTTTTCAATAAAAAAGTTTCAATTTATCAGGAAACTGTAAAATCTTAAATGCAATTACACCATAAAACGGAGCTTCAAAATAGACAGAACTAAAGAATAAAATAGACAAGTCCATAATTATACTTGGTGATTTTAACATAACATCTTTCTGTAATTAATAGAAAAGATAGACAGAAACTTGGTAAGGATGTGGAAGATTTAGTAAACACTTTTAATCCACTTAATGAAAATTCATAAAATATTTCAACTAACAACAACAGAATAGAAATTATTTACAATTTAACATCAAACAAAAACTTGGCCATTTCATAGAAAAAGAAACAAGAGTGACTATGATCATATGAAAAGATACTAAATATCTTTAGTCATCAGAAACAAGCAAATTAAAAACCACTTGTTGCAGGAAGTCAGGGACCTCAGCAAAGGGACTGGCTGAAGCCATGGCAGAAGAACACAAATTGTGAAGATTTCATAGGCACTTACCACTTCCCCAGTTAATACTCTTGTGATTTCCTATGCCTTTCTTTACTTTAATCTCTTAATCCTGTCATCTTCATAAACAGAATGAATGTCACCTCAGGACCCTGTGATGATTGTGTTAACTGCACAAATTGTTTATAGAGCATGTGTATTTGAATATGAAATCTGGCACCTTAAGAACAGGATAACAGCGATTTTCAGGGAACAAGGGAGATAACCTTAAAGTCTGGCTGCCTGTGGGCTGGGCAGGACAGAGCCATATTTCTCTTATTACTGAAAACAGGTAAGAGAAGTGTTCTTGAATTCTTTCTCCAGTGAGGAATATTAATAATTAACAGCCTGGGAAAAGAATGTATTCCCAAAGGAGGTCTCTGAAATGGCTGCTCTGGGGGTGTCTGCCTTATGCAGATGTAGATAGGGATGAAACATGCCCTAATCTCCTGCAGCTCCCCCATGCTTGCTAGGATTAGGAAATTCCAGCCTCGCGATTTCTAGTCAGACCGGTTTTCTGCTCTTAAACCCTGACAATGCGTGCACAGAGGGACATGGAAATTCATTAGTGAGTCTATTTTTGCCCTGACCTTCTGCTGTGTGATCTTTTGTCACCCTTGAAGCATGTGATCTCTGTGACCCACACCCTATTCGTACACTCCCTCCCTTTTGAAAATTGCTAATAAAAACTTGCTGGTTTTATGACTCAGGGGGCATCACGGAACCTGCTGACATGTGACGTCTTTAAAATTTCTCTCTTTTGTACTCTGTCCCTTTATTTCTCAGACCAGCTGACACATAAGAAAATAGAAAAGGACCCACGTTGAATATCGGGGGTGGGTTTCCCCCGATAACCACGCACCCATTAGAATTATTAAAATTAAAAACTTTACAAGCAAGTATTCATAATGAGGTGGAGCAGTTGGGACTCTCGTGTCTTGCTGACAAGAGTGTAAAATGGTACAATTGCTTTGGTGATTCTTTGGCAATTTCTTATAAAATTAAACATACAGTAAGCCTCACTTAACATTATTGGTAGGTTTTGTAACTTCAAGCGAACTGATGTAGAGCAGGTCCTCGAATAATGTAAACTTGTTTCCTTATAACATTGATGAGAAAAAAATTGGCTTTGTTATGAGTTTTGCTTAACGTTGCAGTTTTCAGGAATCTCTTGATGATCTTAAGTGAGGACATACTGTATACATATGCTATGGTCCAACAATTCCATTCCTAAGTATTTACCAAGATAAACAAAACAAAATTTAAAAAAAACTACCCATATCCACAAAACACTAGTTTAAAAATATTCATAGCAACTTTATGATAGCACTAAAATATAAACAACTCAAATGTATATTAATTTTAACCAGAAATATTTCCCTTTTTTCTCACAAAAAAATGGTATGTCATAGCAGCCTTATGCAATATTGCTGTATATTGCTATACATGTGTATATACACATATTGCTATGTAAATATATGTACACATATAGCAATATATGCATATGTGCCCATATAGCAATATAAATATATATATTTATATATTTACACATATTGTACATATTGTATATATTGCATATACACATGTTGCAATATGCATATATGTATGTATGTATGTATGTATTTATTTATTTATTTATTTATTTTTGAGACGGAGTCTCGCTCTGTCGCCCAGACTGGAGTACAGTGGCCGGATCTCGGCTCACTGCAAGCTCCGCCTCCCGGGGTTTACGCCATTCTCCTGCCTCAGCCTCCCAAGTAGCTGGGACTACAGGCGCCCGCCACCTTGCCCGGCTAGTTTTTTTGTATTTTTTAGTAGAGACGGGGTTTCACTGTGTTAGCCAGGATGGTCTCGATCTCCTGACCTCGTGATCCGCCCGTCTCGGCCTCCCAAAGTACTGTAATTACAGGCTTGAGCCACCACGCCCGGCCGCATATATGTTTTTATATAGCAATATATCCACATATGCAGGGAATGGATAAACAAAATTTTTTACATTCAAACAAAGGAATACCAGTCATCAACACAAGGACAGAATACACACACACACACACACACACACACGTACCTTATAAAGTAATTTCACAGGCATTGTGTGGAAGGAATAAAAAAAGTTACAATAACATCATGTTCAGTATTGTTCTACTTCTAAGTAAAGGCAAAAGCTATCTAGGATTCTTAAAAAATCAGAAAATGGTTTCCTGTTGTTGTGTGAATAGGGGGTGGCATGTGGACTAGAAAGGAACTTGAGGGAAGTTTCTGGGTAATGGAAATTTATATCTTGATTTGTATCATGGTTTCATGATACATATAGTCAAACTCATTGAAGTGGACACTTCAGATATTTGTGGTTTTTATTACATAATTTCTACCTCAAAATATTAATTTAAGAAAAATAAATCCCTCCACCTTCTTTACATTTGTCCCAACTAAGATAACGCTATTGAAATACATTATGATTATGAGCACAAATAAAAAATTATCAGATGATAGTCTATTTTGTTGCTTATATCAAATGAAGAAAAATGCAACCTACATAAATATAATAAATTCTAATCTCCATCTTCCCTCAGGAATGATTTCTAAATAGCTATAATATGATAAATATTAGCTTGTCTAGAAAAAAATCAATTAGAGAACCCACACTTATGCCTCTACGTAATAAATAAGATCATGGAATTTCACATGATTAAGGTAAAATTGGTCTATTTGCATAAATATTTCTTGACTAGGACAGCTATCAGTACACAAAGTGATTTACACAGCTCATAAGTATAGTACACTAAACTGAAATTGAATGAATTCAGTGTTCTCCCAATTCAACTTCTTTTAGTGGTGTCACCTAAATTTTCATGTATATTCAAATAAGAATGATCAATTTTTATCATTTTACTGAGACTGAGTGACCTTGAAAAAAATATTAATTCACAAATACATTGAGGAGAATAGTTTTGTTTTGAGGATAAAGCAATGAAATCACAGATTGAAACGACAGTTTTAAAACATACTTAAAGCTGGACATTGTGGATCATATCTGTAATCCCAGCACTTTGGAAGGCCAAGGTGAAAGGATCACTTGAGCCCAGGAGTTTGAAGTCAACATGGGCAAAATAACAAGACCACATTACTACCAAAACAATAATAATTTAAAAAAAATTAGCCACGCATAGTGGTGCCTGCCTATTGTTCCAGCTATTCATGAGGCTGAGGTGGGAGGATCGCTTGAGTCCAGGAATTTGAGGTACATATCACATTGGGAAATTATTATGAGTATTTCGAAAAAAATACAGAGTGTCAGAAATTTTTGAAAGCGAAAAAAAGGAAGAGAAAATGATCAATCCAAAATTCTACACACTTTACACCACATATACTAACTTGATGTGTATGTATTTGTTCTCTTCTAGTTGTTTTCAATATGTAAGTGTTTTTCTTGAAATTAACAAAGAAAATAACATAGTCTCATATAACTTTTATAATGATATTTCCTAATAGATTTTAAATTCCCCATTTTTGAGACTAGGCATGTTTAGAGATAGTGTGTATATGGGATATATCTGTATCTTCTTCTCAGTCTTGCTGTGAACCTAAAGTTGCTCTAAAACAAAAAGTCCTTAAAAAAACCCTCTGTTTTTAAAATACAATAATTTAATTTGTTATTAATGACCAATTAATGGCTAATAGTCATTAGCCTTTGCTAAATGAGTTACTGGGATCTTTATAGTTTATTATTTGCAATGTTAAAATAATTGATGTATTAAATCACAAATACATTTCCTTATATATTATTTTCCTTTTAAATTATTTTTTAGAAATATGGTCTTACTATGTTGCCCATGTTGGTATGAAACTCCTGGGCTCAGCTTATATTTTTAATTTAAAAAATATAACAATTTTTTGTTTTGACACTTTTTTCTTTTCAGCAATGTCCTGATCTTTACACATTATATTTATCTCTCCTAAATAACTCAGAAATTGATACAACACCCCCCTCCAAAATAAATTATTTACAGGTTTAAAATAATCACTTCGGTCCCTGAAATGACTCCTGCTGTTTATTGACATATATACAGATGTAGATTCATTTCAGGTGTCTTATAGGATCAACTTTTTAAAAATAAACATTTATTTAACTTCAAAAAATTAATTTATAGAGATTATTTTATTGGAAATCAAGAGGAATATTTCTGAAGTAATCTTTCTTAATTGTTCAACAGTAATATCAATCCTATATTCCAAATAACTATTACTTTCTCAATAATTGTTACTTTCTCCATTGACAAATAGTGCTTTTTTTTCTTTTTATTTTATGTTAGTTTTGAAATCAGCTGTATAGTTTATTTTGGTTATTATGTTAAGTTTCTTCATAAATTTAATTTCTTCTGATGTAATTCAAAAATTACATCAGAAGCAAAAAATGGCATTTTCACCCACCATTTTTGACAAAAGAAGGTCTCAAGATCAGGTGAGATGCCATTAACATAGAAATGGAAAATACTGCAAGAAGGTGAGACAGTGAACAGTTGGGGGAAAAAAATATATATATATATATATAGTTTATTACACTAACTTTTAAGGCTGTAGCCCAAATCCTGATTCTGTAACTACATGGCCTGTGAAGGCTAATTTAGCCTCTCTGAGTTTCAGCTTCCTTATTATAGTAATGAGCAGATAATCAACAAAAATCATTCAAACAATATGGAGAC
>NW_016812293.1:7581-51423 GCF_001698545.2 Rhinopithecus bieti | reverse complement strand
GTTTAGTATTCACTTTATAAATATAAAATTATTATAGCTAACAAATTTTTCATTCTGTGATTTATACTTATTTCTACTCAGTTCTTTATTAGTTGAGATTGAGAGGAGTTGGTCACTCTCCTGAATGCAAGAATCTTTTTTTGTGGAAGCTTTTCATTAGTCAGTTTCTTTAACATTATCTTGTAGCTCTTTTTTGACTCGTGAATAATCACTACCACTCTTCTCTGAACCTTATTTACATTTCCATATATTTTTATTTTTTTTATTTTTATTTTTTTTGAGACGGAGTCTCGCTCTGTCGCCCAGGCTGAAGTGCAGTGGCCGGATCTCAGCTCACTGCAAGCTCTGCCTCCCAGGTTTTTACCATTCTCCTGCCTCAGCCTCCCGAGTAGCTGGGACTACAGGCGCCCGCCACCTCGCCCGGCTAGCTTTTTGTATTTTTTAGTAGAGACGGGGTTTCACCATGTTAGCCAGGATGGTCTCGATCTCCTGACCTCGTGATCCGCCCGTCTCGGCCTCCCAAAGTTCTGGGATTACAGGCTTGAGCCACCGCGCCCGGCCTCCATATATTTTTAAAGTTCTGAGACAAAGCGAAGGAAAATACTCTAGTATTCATTTACCTTAAACCGTTTTTTGGAATTTAAATTTATTTGGTCATCATATAAATCTAAATCAATAACTTGTACATTTTTTTTTAAAAAATGGAAAAGTAAATAGAATATATTAATAACTAACAGTATAATCTTCTAGGTACAGCTTATTAATTGAAGATATATGCAAATAGAAAAGAAGAGAAAATTCTATATGTAAAAAAGAAGACTGTTAGCCATCACCATGATTACACCTCTTTCCAAATATAACATCAAAAATATGTTTGTCCTGTTGGTTAGGGAATATCATGATGACCTTTCTCTCGTATCTTCTGATAATTCACAGAAATACTAGAATATACAACTAATTTGACAATATGAGTAAATGGCTTCCTTTCCACTGTTGTTTTACTTCATTGTTATTTACGTTTTGTGAATGGCAATTTTGAAAAATGATTAAAAACATGAACTTCAAATAGAATTGACTTGTCAGCATCCGAATTCTATAATCTCTAAATATTTTACCTTTGACAGTTATTTTTTCTGTGAAAAATAGGGATAATAGTAATATTTTTCTCAGAAGGCTAAAAGCAATAAATAAGACACATAAATAATTAAGGAGTAAATTCGACACAGTGTTTAGCAGTGTGTCATAGAGAGGAAATAATTTAATAAATGTTATCTGTGATTATCTAATGAACTCTATGAGAATTATCAAAATAAAGAAGTACCTGTTTCTTTTATACTTTCCATATTTCTTAAATCAGGGCTCTTCTTGAAGTAAATATAGTTGTCAGAATCAAATTTCTCCAGATCCTAAGGAATCTTAACTTCAGGGCCCTATGTTTGCATTCCAGATAGGCTGCTTGTAGTTTGTGTTTTTGTTTTTCATGGTAATTGGCATTGAGAGGCTGTGGAAATTTTATATTTTCAATTTTATAGATTTTTTTAAATCAAAAAATAATCCTCCTACAACATGTAAAAGGAGCCAGGAACAGGAAATCCTGAACCCAGAATGCCTGGTAAATTGTTCGTATTATTTCTACTTCCTGATGAATTAATGTGAATGTTAGTATTGAAATGTTTCAAATGTTTCACAGTAAGTAACATTATTTATTTTAACATTTATGAAATAATTATTTGTATTCATTTATAATCATTTTTCCATTAATTCATATTATAGAATTGGATTAAATGACAATTTTATATCTACACTGAGTAAAAAAATTGCTGAATATGCATAGATATGAAAATTCAGTACTGTTTTCTACCATTTATTTAGGATCAGTATTTCTATCCCTAATATAACAATTGCTAAAAATATTTATAAATTGCTACCAAACCATAGTAGTTGTTTAACCAAGCAATATACCACAATTTTATAAACTTCAAAGGATTAAAATCTCCCTTGTGTCTTGCCTGAATCATTTACCCACTAGAGCATGGACACATTCCACTGTTGTATTAATATAACTAGCAGTGGAATAAAAGCAAAATGAATTACATCATTGATTTTAACTCAAATAATTCTTGAAAATGGTAATCTGAGTCATAACTAATCAACATGTCATTTTATAATTTTAGAAATGAATACTCTTTTCATCTCAAGAAAATGTATTTTATATTTACACATCTATTTAAAATCAGCAGTACTAAAATCTCAGAGAATGTATTTTTATAAACACATAATTTTTCTCTTTGAATAGAAGACAATTATCTTTCCATCATTTCGTTACACTTACTTATGACAGAGTTATACGGTGGCATTTCCTGAATACATAGTGCTGGGAATACAATGCCACCTATTCATCTGTTTCTCATCAATAACATTTGTTCTGTTTGTGGTGATTTAAGAATTCTCTAGGGCAATTTAGGTTTTCTCTACCATGCTCTTCACTTTTCTGAAAGTCCTTCCCAGCAGAGTTTTTAATGTCCATATTTCTGATAACAGTCTGTTAAAAATCATCTAGACATTTTCTATCATGGGCTCCTCAAAAGTATTCGAGTTTCTTCCCCTGTTCAATTCCAAAGCCACTTACACATATTTTAGGTGTATGTCACAGCAGAACCTCATTCCTGGTACCAAATCTGTAGTCTCCTATTGCCATAAAAAATTACTACTAATTAGTATTTAAAACAATGATTACTTGTTACTTAACCCTTTCTATGAATCAGAAGTTCATGCTGCTGACACTCAGATGGCTTCTCTGCCTTGATTACCCAGGGTCAAAATCAGTAGATCCATTGGGCTGATCCATTATCTGAAAGCTCTGAAGAGGAATATTCTTCTGGGCTCATTCAGGTTGTTGAAATTTCATTTTCTTGTCATACTTCTCATGTTGTATAGGATCTCTTCAAGCCAGGAACAATGAGCATAATCATTGTGCTTTGAATTTATGACTTTTTTCTTCTCTTCTCCTCTTCTTATTTTTAAACAGCTTATAAAGAGATTATACTTAAGGCAAGTCCTGAAGTTTGGGCAGTATAAATGCTAGAAAAAAAAGTTTTGTGAATAACTATCACTCTGTGCAAACTTCTTGGAATAAAATATCTTGGATTTTTTTGGAGAAGCAGCATAAAATAAGGTTGGAATGAGAGTCAGGGGCAGATTATAAATAATTCCAAAGTACAGCAAATATATTTTGATTCTGATCACAAATAATATTGGAAATCATTCTAAGTTTTAAGTTTGTGTGTGTGTGTGTGTGTGTGTGCCTGTGCTTATAGTATGTGTTGATTGTGAGAAGCACAATTAAATTTGTTGTTGTATATGAATTTCTAGGAATTCCTTATATATTCTGTATTCAATACCT
This sequence comes from Rhinopithecus bieti, assembly GCF_001698545.2. Lineage (NCBI taxonomy): Eukaryota > Metazoa > Chordata > Mammalia > Primates > Cercopithecidae > Rhinopithecus > Rhinopithecus bieti. Next base: position 48,020 of record NW_016812293.1, on the reverse strand, counting down.
TTTCTAGTTTTTGTCAACAATATAATCTTCTGGCTTTATTTTTTGTCAACTATCTTCTGTCTGTGTGTCTTCATGTTTCACCTTCTCAATAGTGTCTTTAATTAACAGAAATTCCTACTTTTAACCATTTTCTTTATGCCAGTGATTTTTTGTCCTGTTGGAAGATTGATTTTCTTGCCACAAATTTGTTAAAGTATTTCCTTATGTAACCGTTATTGTGCTTCACATTTAGGTCTTCAGTTATCTAGAATTGATTCTTGTACTTAATGTACACTGAGTCGTTTCATTTTTTTAATACAAATGATACAGTATCACCTTTTGCAAAGCAGTAGTATTTTGAAAATGTTTGCATCTAAATCAAAAGATACAGTGATCTCCAGTTGTTTTGTTTTGTTTCTTGTGAAGTCTTTGTCTTGATATAAAGATAAGCTTGGCTTCAAAATGAGATAAAATGTTCCCTCATCTTACATTTTTTCACAACAGTTTGTGAAGAACTATTGTTAAATTTTAAAAAATATTTGATAAAATTCTCCAGTGAAGCTACTGGGCTGTTTATTTGGGGATTTTTAAATTATGATTTCATTCTTTTTGTTTGCTATGTGTCTAAGCTTTATTATATGGTCTTGAATCTTCAGTCTTGTTAACACATATCTTTCTAGAAAACTGTAGATTTCCTCTAGGTTATCTAATTTGTTAGTATACCATTGTTCATGGTATACTCTTGATTTTTCTTCTTTCCCTGTAATGTCAGAGTGATTCTGATTCTTTCTAATTTTTTTTTTTTTTTTTTTTTTTTTGAGACAGAGTCTCGCTCTGTTGCCCGGGCTGGAGTGCAGTGGCCAGATCTCAGCTCACTGCAAGCTCTGTCTCCTGGGTTTATGCCATTCTCCTGCCTCGGCCTTCCGAGTAGCTGGGACTACAGGCGCCCGCCACCTCACCCGGCTAGTTTTTTTTTGTTTGTTTTTTTTTGTATTTTTTAGTAGAGACGGGGTTTCACCGTGTTAGCCAGGATGGTCTGGATCTCCTGACCTCGTGATCCGCCCGTCTCAGCCTCCCAAAGTGCTGGGATTACAGGCTTGAGCCACTGTGCCCATCCTCTAATTTTTCTAAGTTGTCATCTCTCTTGTCTTATTTGATCAGTTTAGACAAAGTTACGTCAATTTTGTTGATCTTTCAAAGAATCAACTTTTGATTTGATTGATTCCTTTATTTTTATGTTTTATAATTTCCAAATTTGTCTTTAAAATTTCATTCCTTCTGCTCGCTTTGAATCTGTACTGCTCATGTGTCACCCTAAAAAAGGTTTGCCAAATTTTGTCTTCCCTCTCAATGTGCTAGATTCAGTTTAGTTTTCAATTTTCTCATAGTTGCTTTTTATATTTTATCCACAACTGTAGTAATAATAGCAGGAATGTTAGGTCATGGTGATTATACTTTACTTTGACTAACAACAGAAGTCCTCTGTGTTTTTAACTTAACCTGGATAAATATTATTATTAGTCCTCCTTAGGAGAGAAATTCCATGGTTTCTTTTTTCTTAGCTCAGGATATGGACAGATGTATGACTTTATATAAGGAAGTCTCCGTTAAGCAGATATTTTTAAACCTATGTTTTAATGTAGTAGAAAATTACATATTTTAGTATTATAAATTCTGTGAGTGCTCTATTATCTTTAGATCTAGAGTTATTGATACTCATTGGTAGGATTCTTAAAATCTACCCTTCTGAAATTTCAGGAACTGTAGTTTTTAGTAATCCATAAAAGCCACTTAATTTAAGATATCAATTTGAGAGTTACATTTGAGAACAATTTATGAAAGAAAAGGAAGCTGTATAGTAGGCATTTTATATTGGAAAGCAATGCTCATTGTTTTATTAAAATATAAAAAATTCCAAGAGAATGGTTAACATAAAATAACATATAGCTGAAAATGTGCTAACGTTACAACTCCCACAGCCTATAATGAAAGAAAAACTTTTGGTTTCCATAGTTCCTCTAATCTACTGAATGTCACATTCTTACTTTAGCTAAACTTTTATAAAAAATTAAAGGTGTCAGAAGCTAAGAAACAGTAGGCCAAAATGAAAATACTTATCAAATCTGAAGGATGATTATAGTCAACCATAAAGCATAGGAAAGTTGTGATCTGACTAATATCAGCAATTAGAAGAAATAAGCAATAGTTTTAGATTTTACTTTAGACAAATACAAAGAATCATATTTTTATCACTACACACCAAAAAATGCAAAGTAAAAAGTCAAACCACAAACAGGGTGAAACTATTTGCAATGCATATGTCAGAAAATGTCACTATATCTAAAACACATAAAAACTCATTATATAAATAGCTTGATAAAAAAGGGAGAAATGACTGAAATCAGAAAAATAAAAAAATAAGCTATCCAAATGTCTTCTGAACATGTCAAGAGATCACCAACTTCATTAGTTGTTTGGAAAATGCAAATTAAAATAAAAATCAGATATAATACACATACACCAAAATAGTTAAAACTAAAAATACTGATAACAATAAGGGTTGGCAAGGATGTAGAACAACTGGAACCATAAAACCTCGTTAATAGGAATAAAAAGATTCTCAAATTTGAGGATTTATTGGTAATTTCTAATACATTTAAGTATACAGGCTGAGTATACTGTATCCAAAATTACTGAGACTAGAAGTTCCTTAGATTTCAGGTTTTTTATTATTTTGAAATATCTTGGAGATGGTACCCAGTCTAAAATAAAATTTATTTGTTTTACATATACATTTTACACATAGCAAAAGGTAATTTATACAATATTTTAAATAATTTTGTGCATGAAACAATGTGTGTATACACTGAACCACCAAAAAGCAAAAGGTGTTACTATCTCCTTTACCTCGTGGAAAATCTGTGGTTGTTTGGTGTCATTCCTGACCCCAAATTTATATGTAACCCATAAGCAAACATTTTTAAAATTTTGACCATTTTTCGTATTACTGTTTTTTTAAAAAAGAAATCCCATCTCTACAAAAAAAAGTACAAAAATTGGCTGGACATGGTGGTATACACCTGTAGTCCCAGCTATTTGAGAGGCTGAGGTGGGAGAATTGCTTGAACCTGGAAGACAGAGGTTGCAGTGAACCAAGACCATGCCACTGTGTTCCAACCTGGATGATAGTGATACCCTGTCTTAAGAAAAAAAGCGAGAGACTCTTGTGCTTTCTTCAATATGTCATTGCATTTTCCAACTCCAGAATTTCTACTTGATTTTTTAAATTATTTCCAATTCCTTGTAAAATTTACCTGATAAGATTTGAATTTCTTCTCTGTGTTTTGAACTTCTTCTGATATCCTCAAAATAGGTATTTTGAATTCTCTGAATGGTCACATATCTCTTGTTTCTCTGGGATTGGCACCTGGTGTCTTATTTAGTTCAATTGGTAAGGTTATGATTTCATGAACGGCATTGATACTTTTGGATGTTTGTTGGTGTCTGGGCATTTAAGAATATTCACAGACTTTTCACAGTCGGAGTTTGTGCTCACACTTCTTGAGAATGCTTTATAGATGTTTTATGGGACTTAAGTGCTGTAATTCAAGTTTTGACCACTGCATTCATATCTGCCTTAGGGGCAAGCCAATCCCAGTGATGCTGTAGTTCTTGCAGAATCATAGAGGTACCACCTTGGTGTTCTTGGATAAAATCTAGAAGAATTATCTTGATTACCAGGCAAGGACTCTTGTTCTCCACTCTTATTTTCTTTCAAGCAGTCAGTCAGTTTCTCTCTCTCTCTCTCTTTGTGCTGAGCTGCCTGGAATCAGGGTGGGGTGACACAAGTGTCCTTGTAGCTACTACCACTGGGACTGCACTGAGTTGGACCCAAAGCCAGCATAGTACTGTATCTCACCCAAGACCTGCTGTAACCACTACCTGCCTACTTCTGAAGGCCCTATAGCTGTACAATCAGCGTGTGGCAAAGCGAGCCAACCTATTTCCTTTCTTTCAGTTCAGTAAGTTCTCCAGGACTCTGGGAACGTCCTTCTTTTGAGAAGCGGCTATTCATGTCCTTTGCCCACTTTCAAATGGGCTTGTTTGTTTGTTTGCTTGTAAATTTATTTAATTTCCATTTAGATTCTGGATATTTGACCTTCTTTGGATGCATAGTTTGCAAATACTTTTTTCCTATCTGTAAGTTGTCTGTTTACTCTGTTGAGTAAAATTTGTTTCTTTTACTGTACAGATTTTTAATTTGTTGCAATTGCTTTTCACATCTTCATCATAACATGTTTGCCAGAGCATATGTCCAGAATGGTACTTACTAGATTATATTATAGAATTTTTATAGTTTTAAGTTTTCGATTTAAGTCTTTAATCTATCATCAGTTGATGATTATATGACATAAAAAGGGGTCCAGTTTCAGTCTTCTGCATATGGCTAGCCAATTATCTGAGCATGATTTATTGAATAGGGAGTCTTTTCCCCATTGCTTGTTTTGGTCAATGTTGTTGAAGATGAAATGGTTTTAGGTATGTGGCATTATTTCTGGTATATCTATTCTGTTCCATTGGTCTATGTGTCTGTTTTTGTGGAGGTATCATGCTGTTTCAGTCACTGTAGCCTTGTAGTATAGTTTGAGGTTGAGTAAGAAGATGCTTCCAGCTTTGTTCTTTTTGTTTAGGATTGCCTTGGCTATTTGGATTTATTTTTGGTACTATTTGAATTGTAAAATCGGTTTTGGAATTCTGTGAAAATGTCATTGGTTTTTTGCAGTAGTTTCAGAAGGGTGGTACCAGCTCTTCTTCATACATCTGGCATGTTGTGGCTGTGAATCTGTCTAGTCCTGGGCTTTTTTTGGTTGGTAGGTTTTTGTTTTGTTTTTTTTTTTTTTTTTTTTTTTCACTGATTCAATCTGGAACTTTTTATTGTTTTATCCAGGGATTCAATTTCTTACCAGTTCATTCTGGGGAGGTTGTAGGTATCCAGGAATATTTCCATTACTTCTGTATTTTCTAGTTTATGTGCATAGAGGTATTTGTAATAGCCTATAGGGATTAAAAAAAAATCTGTGGTGTTATTGGTAATTCTACTTTGTCATTTTTAATTGTGTCTATATGGATCTTCTGGGTTTTTTTCTTTATTACTGTAGCTAGTGGTCTATCTTATGAACTTTTTTTAAAGAACCAGTTTATGGATTATTTGATCTTTTGTATAGTTATATGTCATAGTTTCCTTCAGTTCACTTCTGACTTTGGTTATTTCTTGTCTTCTGCTACTTTTGGGGGCATACTTTGCTCTTGTTTATGTAGTATCTCTATTTGTGATATTGAGGTGTTGATTTGAGATCTTCCTAACTTTTTGATTTGGGCATTTAGTGCTATAAAGTTCCCAGTTAACATTGCCTTAGCTGTGTCCTGACAGATTCTGGCATGTTGTATATTTGATTTCACTACATGCAACGTTTCTGCCTTAATGTTGTTGAAATAGTTTGACTGTGTCCCCACCCAAATCTTATCTTGAATTCTCACCTTTTGTGGGAGGGACTTGGTGGGAGGTAATTGAATCATGGGGGTAGGTTTTCCCATGCTGTTCTCGTAATGGTGAATAAGTCTCGAGAGATCTGATGGTTCTATAAAGGGAAGTTTCCCTGCACAAAATCTCTCACTTTGCTTGCTGCCATCCATGTAAGACATAACTTACTCCCCTTGCCTTCCACCATGATTGTGAGTCCTCCCCAACCACATGGAATTGTAAGTCAATGAAACCTCTTTCTTTTGTAAATTGCTCATTCCTGGGTATGTCTTAATCAGCAGTGTGAAAACAGGCTAGTACAGTGCTTATTTACCCAAAAGTCATTCAAGAGAAGATTGTTTAATTTTTAAGCAATGGTATGGTTTTGGGCAATTTTCTTAGTATTCATTTCTACTTTTGTTGCACCATGGTCTGAGAATGTCACTGGTATAATTTCGTTTTTTTGTTTCATTTTGTTTTTGTTTGTTTTTAATTTCCTGAGGATTGTTGTGTGGCCAATTGTGTGGTCAATTTTAGAGTATGTGTCTTGTGGCAGAGGGGATAATATATATTCTGTCGTTTTAGGGTGGAAATTTCTGTAGATTTTCATTTGGTCCATGTGATCAAGTATTGAGTTCAGCTCATGAATTTTTATTTTTATTTTTTTAAATTTTTTTGCCTGATGATTTATGTAATACTGTCAGTAGGGTGTTGAAACCTCCCACTATTTTTGTTTGGGAATCTAACTCTCTTCATAGGCCTTTCAGAAGTTTCTTTATAAATCTTGGTGCTCCTGTGTTTGGTGCATATATATTTATAATAGTTAGATCTTTTGTTGAATTGAACCCCATACTGTTATGTAATGCCTATCTTTGTCTCTTTTATATCTGCTAGTTAAAAGTCTGTGTTGTCTGAAATTAGGATAGCAAACAGAGCTTTTTTCTCTTTTTCATTTGTTGGGTGATATGCTTTGGCTCTGTATCCCCAACCACATCTCATGTTGAATTGTTCCAAGTATTGAAGGAGAGGCCTGGTGGAAGGTGACTGAATCATGGGGGTGGACTTCCCCCTTTGCTGTTTTCATGATAGAGTTCTCACAAGACCTAATTATTTAAAAATGTGCAAAACCTCCCCCTTCACTGTCTCTCTCCTGCTCCACCATGTGAATATTATACCTGGTTCCACTTCACCTTTCACCATGATTGTATGTTTCCTAAGGTCTCACCATCCATGCCTCTTATACAGCCTGCCAAACTTTGAGTTGATTCAATCTCTTTTCTCCATAAACTGCTCAGTCTCAGGTATTTCTTTATAGCAGTATGAGAACAGACTAATATAATTGGTAGATGTTTTTCCATCCTATTATTTTGAATCTATGTGTGTTATGGCATGTGAGATGGATCTCATGAAAACAACATACCACTGGGCCTTGCTTCTTTATCTAACTTGCCACTCTGTCTTATTTAATTGGGGTATTTAACCCATTTACATTCAAGGTTAGTATTGATAGGTGTGGCTTTAATTCTGTCATTGTCTTATTAGCTAGTTATTATACAGACTTGTTTGTGTGGTTGCTTTTTAATGTTACTGGTCTGTGAACCTAAGTGTGTTGTTGTAGTGCATGGTAAAGGTCTTTCCTTTCCTTATGTAGCACTTCCTTCAGGGCCTCTTGTAAGGCAGATCTAGTGGTAACAAATTCTCTCAGATTTGCGTGTCTGAAAAGGATCTTACTATTCCTTATTGTATGAAGCTTAGTTTGGCAGTATATAAAATTCTTGGTTGGAAATTCTTATCTTTAAAAATGATGAATATAGGCCCCCAATATCTTCTGGTTGTAGGCTTTCTATGGAAAGGTCCACTGTTATCCTGATGGGGTTCTCTTTGGTTGGGTGACTTACCCCTTCTCTTTAGCTGCTTTTGACATTTTTCCTTTCATTTTTACCTTGGAAAACCTGATGAATATTTGCTTTGGGATGGTCTTCTTGTGCTGTGTCTTACAGGGGTACTCTGCATTTCTCAAAAATAAATGTTAGCCTCTCTAGCAAGGTTGGGAAAGTTTTCATGAATAATAACCTGAGATATGTTTTTCATGTTGCTTGCTCTCTCCTTGTCTTTTTCAGGGATGCCCATGAGTTCTAGCTTTGGTCTCTTAATACAATTCCATATTTCTACAGATTTTATTTGTTCTTTTTTCTTTATTTTTGTCTGTCTTAGACATCCAGTCTTCAAGGTCTGATATGCTTTTCTGAGCTTGATCTATTCTGCTGTTAATACTCATGATTGCATCATTAAATTCTTGTAATGTGTTTTTGAGCTATATATGATCATTTATACAGCTTTTTAATAATGACCATTTATCTGTTACCTCATTTTATTGTAAACGTTAGATTTCTTGCATTGGGTTTCAACTTTCTCCTGAATCTCAATGATCTTTGTTCCTCTCAATGTTCTGAATTCTGTTTCTGTCATTTCACCCATTTCAGCCAGGTTAAGAATCATTGCTGGGAAACTACTGCAGTCATTTGGAGGAAAAGATATTCTGGGTTTTGTGTTGCCAAAGTTCTTATGCTGGTACTTTCTCATCTTTATGTACTAGTGTTCCTTTAAATGCAGTGTAAATTGAGCACAGTTATTAGACTTCTTTTATCAGTGTTTTCAGAGTGTGAGGCTTTGTGCAGGGTCTTTATTTGTAGCTACATTATTGTCCTTGGTTTCACAGGCTGGGTTGGGGTTATATTAGCAATGTATTTTTGGTGTTGAAGCTTCGGGCTGTGATCCAGTAGATGATGCTTAAGCATAATGGCACATCTGATACACATCTGATATCCAAAACTCTGAATAAACTTATAAAATATTCTTTAACTTTGCAGACTTTTTCCATACAGTAGCTGTTAAGAGCATAACTTCTGGAGCCAGAATACCTGTGTGGAAATTCTGACTCTTCCTGTTCCAGTTTCTACTACTGTGTAACATATACTTTAAAATTTATCTGTTTAAGACAATTACAATTGACCCATGAACGACACCTGTTTCAACTGTCTTGGTCAAATTATATGCAGATATTTTAACCTAGCTGTGGATCAAAAATACTGTATTAGAGGGATGTGAAAGCTGATTATGCAGAAGATCAACTTTTTTTTATATTTTGTGTATTGGGTTGCACAGAGTCAACTGAGGGATTTGAGTATGCATGGATTATGGTATACAGCAGAGGTCCTGGGACCAATCCCCTACATTCACTGAGGGATGGCTGTACCTTATTATGCTCATGGGTGCAGTGGGTCAGTAATTTGGACAAGACACAGGGAGACTTGTCTCTGCTCTATGAAATCTGAATTTTACGTGGGCAAACTCGAAGGCTGGGCATACAAGAGTTGGTGGGACCAGAAACATATAAAGACTCATTCACTCCTCTGTCTGGCATCTGGGATGGTAGAACTATTAAACTAGAATTAATGCAGATCTAAATGCCTACATTTGACCTCTTCTAAGCTGTTACTCACAGCATGGTGTTAACTACTCACAGGCCTAATCAGGGCTCCAAGTGCCAGTGTTACAGGAAATACAGTGGCAGTTGCATCACTGTCTTAAACCTAACCTCCTCTGAAGGTATACAATATACCTTTTATCATTGTCTATTATTATGAGTCACCTAAGTTTCCCTTTGAATAAATGTTACTGAATTATCGTCATTCTTATGAAAATTGCTACAGTCTCCTAGAGTTCTCTAATTTTGAGCAAATTGCCTAACTTTATTACTTGAGTTTTTTAAACTATAGAAGAAATATAATAATAATGATTACCTCATCGGTTTTTGTATTCAGTGAATTAATATGTGTAAATTATTTGGACAGTCTATGGCATATTGCAAATGTTCAATAAGAATTTAATAATTATTTCTATTATCACAATTATTTTAGGAGAGCAAGTAAACACAGTGGAACCTACCTGTGGGAGGTTTGCTTTCCTTAGTATTGTTAATTCATTAAAAAATCTATTAATATAATTAAATAATGAATAAATATAAACAATATTTATTTATATAAAAGGAATGTCTAAGAATAAAGGAAATGAATACTTCAGAAAATATAAAAGATGTAGATTTATAATAACAATATATTAGACTACTAGTAAAGAAGTTTTATAAATGCACTATTCCAAGTAATCATTTTACAAATGATAAGAAGCATTCATGAGCAAGCTTAAATGATTTGCCTTAAGTCAGGGGGGGCCTTAGGGAACCAAGGTCCCTAAGGCCACTGTAGAGTGGCTTATCCTTTACACTATAGTGCTGCAATTTTAATTAATATTTGTGAATTTTTTAACTTTGAATATCTGTGAATTAAATGAAGAGGAAAGAGCAAAAGGTAGAGATAAATTTACTAGTTTTAAATTCCTTTAGCACATGAATTCATCACTTGTTAATAACTTAGGAACTTTCTTCTAACAAAGAAAAGAAATATTTTTGTAACAGAAACTACCAGAAGTGGTTATTTTGACACATTGTTTAGTATGTACTAAATATTTTTTAATATATTACATGTAAATAGTATCCTACTCCAATAATTCAAGATCCACTCTCGAAATACCTTGCTTCATAATATCTGGACTTCAGCTAGGCAAACTCAATGGCTGGATATGCAGGAGTTGATGGGGCTGAATTTCTTATGGGAGAATATTTTATTTACAAAATAGAATATCATTGACAAAATTTAAACATTTTCAAAGCAATACTACAGTCTTTGGTCAGAAATATCTTTTCACTGGTATGAAATATCTTTAACACAAAATAGTGATTTAAATATAATGAAAATTATTGGTCTGTATATTTACAGACATGAAAGTTTGTATTTGACTGAGAAATAGACAATTTAAGTTAACTTTATTTTATTGCAGTTACTGACTTAAACAAATTGCCAAGGTTATAAAGTTACAAGCATTTTATATATTTTGTAGAAGTTGACACCTATTACACTAGACCTTTATGCTTGAATAAGCACAGATAAAGTGATACAACCACAGGAATACAAATATTTATTGCAAAATCTTATTTTGCTATAGAAAATAACTAATAAACACTTTATTTCTACATTTGCTGAGTGTGCTAAGTTTTCATTGTATAAATCATATTTTGCTTTAATCATATATATCAGCATGTCAAAATCATGACTGAACTTATTCATGGTAATTTAAATTAGACATACAATTTAAATATACTTATGAAAAAATACCATCTTTTAATAATGGTCACTTATGACCAATAACTTAAGCAAAACTCTTAGGTAATCAAATACATGATTACTTTTTAAATCTTAAAGTATAAAATACAGAACTCTTTGTGATTATCTTATATAGCTTCAATGTTATAGATTGAAGATATTATAGATATTAGATAATCTAATAAACATAAGTATGCATCCCACTTATGACCTAGTATGTAACAGATGTGCTCTAATTATTTCTTTAAAATGCTAAGTAATCATAAACATATGTTGGAGTAACCAGAAAAGTTATCAGGTATATACTAGTTAAACATTTTTTTCTCATTTTTTATTTTCTAAGATGACTAAGATACATAAAGTCACTTCCCAATCATCAGATCATGCACGTTGTCTGCTGGGAGAGTGGTAAACCTGGGCAGAAAGGTAAGCAACATTCTAAGAGAGAAAGGACAGAGATCACCAAACATTTCCCTTTTGAGGTAAACATGGACCACGTGGGTGATAATTTTGTTAACCTGAATAACAAAAGGGACTCTCTAATATTTTTTAAAAGCTACTTATTTGGAAATAGGGTACTGCAATGGGGATACTCCTGCCATAACGAACTGTACACATATTCAGAAAGTAAAGAAGACAAAGGTTTTTTAAATAAAAAATGAGGAGGATTACATAATTGTTTTAAAATTGTTATCTTTGGATTCAAAGATGAATAATAAGGGTGACAACAGTCTGTGGTTGGACAGACAGTTGCTCAATAGATGTCCTTGCAGAAGTATTTTTTTAGTAAGGTTGCAATGCCCTTTGCACAAGATTGTGTTTTTTGCAGTTTTTTGGTGAGAGTTTTTGTTACCAATCATACAAGCATAAGAACATTCTCCTCATAGCCTTTCTGGCTCCACTTGGAAGGATAATTTTAACATTAATGACTCCATTTTAACTTTGACAACCTCCAAAATTTTCAATAATAGCTGTGATAAACCCAGCCTAAATTCTTTTTGATGCAAGTTTACTGCTCTGACATATGAAAAGTAGCTATAGAAAGACAAATGTCTCAAAAATAACTGTGAGTATAGCTCTGCAAATATTTCACCTAGAAATAGCTCAAAGTATTATTGAGGGAGGCTTACCAGCAAAAGCAGAACTATTCTAGGGTAAAAGAGGTTAAATGTTTCAAATTCCATAAACGTCTCTGGGTCCCCATCATTTTACAAGTAAAAAAGTTGGCTGAGAAAGCTATTCAATGGACTGGGCAGCTTCTTTTATAGAGCCGTATAGAAGAAATGCCCGAGGCTCCAATTGTATGGTATAACAAGGCCATGATTAAGGATTATTTACTACTTCTGGAGTAAATAGGTCTATTGCAGTCATCTTTTTCTATCCTTTGGCAGACTGCTTCCAGAACCCACCTCCCTCCCCCAGGTACCAAAATCCACGAAAGCTCTAGTACCTTATTTAAAATAGCATAGAATGTGCATATGATCCACATCCCCCCACATACTTCAAATCATCTCTAGATTACTTATAATACGTAATACAATGCACACATATTAATTCATTGAATGGCAATGTAGTACTTGGCAAACGGCAAATGTAAGTTTTGTTTTTCTGAAATTTTGTGGATTTTTTCTAAATATTTTTGATCCTTGGTTTGTTGAACTCATGAATGTAGAACACATGGATATGGGGGCCAAACTGTATATCTAGCAGGTTTTCAGAATTGTTTTGGAGGAGTGATTGCTGTATACCTTCCATTCTCCCTTCTTTTGAATAGGAGGATTGTGATAGCATCTCCCTTTCTCATTACATGTTGAGAATGTGTGGGAAGAGGGCTTGCATTTTGAATTCACAGATCTATGAATTAAGAGAGGAGCTGCATTTTAGAAGTTTATCTCAACATGAAATAATACCAAGATTTTGCACTTTGAACATGATACCACACTTACATAAGACTTTCACGGTTCTTAGGGTGGGCGAGTATATTTTGCATGTAGCAGTGATATGATTAGTTGCAGCAAACTAAGAGCTATCATGTATTGTTTGTACTAATGGCTGTACTTATTTCTCTTTCCACATGCATGCTACTTTCCAATATGATTTTGTAGCTCCTTGCATTAAAATTCTGGAATCACCTTCTCATTCACTTTGATCAGTAAAATTATGTGGAAGTGACAATGAGCTGGTTCTAAGCCAAAGCCTCAAAAACTATGACTATTTCCTCTCCATCTTTTTGAAATATACACAATCATATAAGTTGAAGTCAACACTAACCTACTGGATTATAAGTGGTACATGGCTCAATCACCTCCATCATCTGAGCCATCAGTCATCTTAAGAGTTAGAAAACCTACTAAGATGCTGTTGACTTCACACATACATGTGAAGAAGCCCTGCTGAGGCCAGTTTAAATTTTAGACCAACAGAATCATAGGCTAATGAAATGGATGTTTTAAATCACTAAATATTGTGATAGTCTTATTTTCAGCAATATTGACTGATACTGATAGTGACTGACAGATTGAAATAGTTTCAGATTAGGTGTGCTCTCAGGAAAGGGCACCGGAATGAATAAAGAAACTCATCATGAGAATAAGTAATGACTTTGCTGGTGACCTGGGTACAATAACTGAGCCAATTATTTTAAAGTAAAGTTAGTTGCGGTTCCAGAATATGAATGAGTTGAGCATAGTTTTCCCTCTGGCTATCCTGACATTACTGAGCATGCTATAGAAATGTGAATAAAAAGCTGAAAAATGAAATACGACGTTATTTAAAGTATCATCTAATGACGGCACGAGGCTTAAATGTTACCATAAAGAGAAAGGCCTCCTCTTCTTCCCACTTCCCCATGAGGAAATATGCTAACCTCACTAACTTGGTCATTACTAGAATAAATAATAAAGTAGGGACTTGTGAAGACTTTCTATTTATGGCAGCAATAGCATATGGCAACAATAGCATTAAAATGACAAATGTTGGGGTAATTATTAGACCTCACTTCAGATGTTCTTTCCTTGTCCTATGGGCACTCTTCCCTGTTCCTCTCACTAAGTATAGTATAGTATAGTACTTCATGAGAGACACAGGCAAGAGTGACCATAAGACAAGTAAACAGAATTTTAAAACTTTAAAAGGAAAAAGTCAGACCACCTACTTGTATTTGTTCATTGCTAGTCTCACCTCAGCTCCTTGAACTGAATCTGGTTATTAGCATATATTCCAAAAATATTTGTTGAATGAATAAATACACGAGCATTAAAAAAGTGATATGCTCTTTCTTTGAGTTTTATATTGGTGAGATAGAAATATTATTTGTAATAACAATATGCAAGTTATGTAAGGCTATAAAAATACTCAATTGCTTTCCTAAAACAATAAAATATACAGTTTTTTATACTTGGTACTTTGAAAAGTACCAAAATATACGTTGCTAATCCAATTATAAATGAAATTGTATTAAGTATCCAACACTATGTCAAGAAGTGTATATTATTTTCGCTATTTTAAAAACAACACAAATTAGAAGAGATTAAGTAGTTTACTCAAGGGCAAGTAATTAGTCATGGATTTTGAACTCAGATCCTGATATGGTTTTGTTCTGTGTCCCCTCCTAAATCTCATCTCAAATTGTAATCCCCATGTATCAAGGGAGGAACCTGGTGGAAGGTGATGGAATCGTGGGAGTGGTTTCTCCTATGCTGTTCTCATGATAGTGAGTGAGTTCTCATGAGATGGGATGGTTTACAAGTGTTTGGCAGATCCCCCACCCCCAATACTGCTGCCAAGTAAGATGAACCTTACCTCCCCTTTGCCTTCTCCCATCATTGTAAGTTTCTTGAGGCCATCCCAGCCATGCAGAACTCTGAGTCAATTAAACTTCTTTTTTTAAAAAATTACCAAGTGCCAGGTAGTTCTTCACAGCAGTGTGAAAACAGACTAATACAGAAATTGGTACCAGGAGTAGGGTACTGCTATAAAGATAAACTGAATATGTGGAAGCGATTTTGGAACTAGGTAACAGGCAGAGGTTGGAATAGTTTGGAGGGTTCAGAAGAAGACAGGAATATGTGGAAAAGTTTAGAACTTCTTAGAGACTTGTTGAATGGTTTTGACCAACATGCTGCTATGATATTGACAATGAAGTCCGGGCTGAGGTGGTCTCAGATGGAGATGAGGAACTTACTGGGAACCAGAGTAAACAGTCACTCTTGATATACTTTAGCAAAGAAACTGGTGACATTTTGACCCCACCCTAGAGATCTGTGGAACTTTGAACTTGAGAGATTATTTAGGATATCAATTAGAAGAAATTTCTAAGCAGCAAAGTGTTCAAGAGATAACCTGGCATTTTCTGAAAGTGTAGTCCCATATGTGTAAACAAAGAGGTTATCTGAAACTGGAAATTTTGTTTAAAAGGAAAGCAGAGCATAAAAGTTTGAAATATTTGCAGCCCGACCATATAGTAGAAATGAAAAAACCATAGTCTGGGGAGAAATTCAAGTCAGATGCAGAAATCTGCATAAGTAATGAGGAGCTGAATGTTAAGATAACGGGGAAAAATGTCTCCAGGTTATATGAAAGAAATCTGTGGCATCCCCACCCATCACAGGCCTGGAGGCCTAGGAGGGAAAAAAATGGTTTTGTGGGTCAGGCCCAGGGCCTGGCTGCTCTGTGCAGCCTCAGGACATGGTGCCCTGAATCCCTGCTGCTCCAGCTCCAGCCATGGCTAAAACAAGCAAAAGTACAGCTCAGGTTGTTGCTTCACAGGGTACAAGCCCCAAGCACTGGCAGCTTCCAAGTGGTGTTGGGCCTGTAGGCATGCAAAAGACAAGAGGTGATCTTTGGGAACCTCTGCCTAGATTTCAGAGGATGTATGGAAAGGCCTCAATAGCCAAGCAGAAGTCTGCTGCAGGGGCAGAGTCCTCATGGAGAAACTCTACTAGGGCAATACAGAGGGGAAATATGTGGTTGGAGCCCTGACACGGAGTGCCCATTGGGGCAGTGCCTAGTGGAGCTGTGAAAAGATGGCCACCATCCTCCATACATCAGAAAAGTAGATCCATTGACAGCTTGCACTGTGCACTTGGAAAGACAGCAGACACTCAGTGCCAGCCTGTGAAAGCAGTCATGGGGTATGTACCCTGAAAAATCACAGGGGCAGAGCTGCCCAAGTCCCTAGGAGTCCACCCCTGTATCTGCATGTCTAAGTGTGAGATATGGAATCAAAGGAGATCATTTTGGAGCTTTCAGATTTAATTGCTGCCCCACTGGATTTTGGACTTTCATCAAGCCAGTAGCTCCTTTGTATTGGCCAAATTCTCCCATTTGGAATGGGAGCATTTATCCAATACCTATACCCCCATAGTATCTTGGAAGTTACTAACTTGCTTTTGATTTTACAGGCTCCTAGGTGGAAGGAACTTGCCTTGTCTCACATGAGAGTTTGGATTGTGAACTTCTGAGTTAATGCTTAAAGAGTTTGGGGTACCAGTTGGGAAGGCATGATTGGTTTTGAAATGTAAGAGGACATGAGATTTGGTTGGGGCCAGGGGTGGAATAACATGGTTTGGCTCTGTGACTGTACCCAAATCTCATCTTGAATTGCAATTCTCATGTGGCAAGGGAGGGACCTGGTGGGGAGGTGATTGAATCATGAGGACAGTTTCCCTCATACTGTTCTCATGACAGCAAGTGAGTTCTCATGAGATCTGATGGTTTAAAAGTGTTTGACAGTTCACGCCTCAGCCTCTCCAGCAGCTGGGACTACAGGCAGATGCCACCACGTCCAGCTGACTTTTTGCATTTTTATAGAGACAGGGTTTCACTGTGTTAGCCAGGATGGTCTGGATCTCCTGACTTTGTGATCCGCCTGCCTTAACCTCCCACAGTGCTGAGATTACAGGCGTGAGCCACCTCGCCTGGCCTTACTAGTTTTAATAGTTTTTTTGGTAGAATCTATAGTGTTTTGAATATATTAAATCATGTATTCTGCAAACAGGGACAATTTAATTTCCTCCTTCCCAATTTGGATGCACTTTGTTTCCTTCTCTTGCTTGGTTGCCCTGTCTAGGACTTCTAGTACTATGTTGACTGAAAGTAGTTTATTGTTCCTGAACTTCAGAGAAGAGCTTTCAACTTTTGCCCACTCAGGATGTTGGCTGTGGGTTTGCCACATAGGGCCTGCATTACATAGATCTTTACAATAGATCTTTACTACACCTAATTGGTTGAGAGTTTTTAATCATGAGAGGGTGTTGAATTTTATCAAATGATTTTTGTGCATTTATTAAAGTGATTATGTATTGCTGGTTCTTGACTCTGTTGATGTGATGTGTCATATTTATTGATTTAAATATGTTGAATCACCCTTGCATCCCTGTAATAAATTCCAATTTATTATGGTGAATAATAAAAAAAAAAAAAGTGTTTGACAGTTCTTTTTCTTCTCCTCCTCCTCCTCTCTCTCTCTCTGTCTCTCTCTGTCTCTGTCTCTCTCTCTCTTGCTCTCTCTCCTGCCACCATGTAAGATGTTCCTTGCTTCCCCTTTACCTTCTGCTGTAATTGTAAGTTTCCTGAGGCCTTTCCAGCCATGAAGAGCTATGAGTCAATTAAACCTCAACTGGACTAATACAGATCCCTTGCTGTTCTTATCACAGTAGCCCATAAATGATGAGAGAAAATAATTTCTTATTGAATATATCTAGTGCTTGCTGTTAAAAGTTGACAAATGATAGAGCACAACTTGATCATTTATACGTAACATTTAAGAAAATGTGGTAATTTCAGTTTTATGTTGAACAAACATACTCTGGGTAAGCAATGAACCTGCATTTTGGATTCAGTTTTCCTAAATATAATTAAGTAATAACAATAAGTAAACCACTTAAACTTTCTGGAATACCTCTTTCCTTATCTTTAAAATGAATAGATTAAAGTTTTCAACTCTAGCTTTTTACACACAAGCTTATTTAAAATTACAATGTGTAAAACAAATAGAAATATATATGCTATGCTTGAAGGCAGCAAAGGAGAAGAAATTTCTAACATAATCCCCTTATTACAATTTTGTCAGGGATGACTATAGCATCTGTAATGAACCAGGGTTCAGTTGGACCTATCCTAAAATAGTCATAACCAGCGATTTTCTAAAGTTTATTTTAGTCATAGGTGTGTTTTATATGGTAGTTAAATCACTGTGATATCTGTATTGGTCATGTATTGCATGTATTGCTGCATGACAAATTATCTCAAATTTAGTGGCTTAAAACAACAAAGACTTAGTATTTCACAAGCTACGTGATTCAGGAATCTGGGAATGGCTTAGCTGGGTATATTTGGCTCAGGATATCTCAAAAAGCCATAGACAAGCTGTGGTCTTGGGCTAAATTTATTAATATCGCAGGGCTTGATTCAGGCTGGAGGATCTGCTTATAAGCTCATTCACATGGCTGTTAGAAGGTCTTAGAATATACAATTCCAAACTTACATGATTGTTACAGCCTTAATTCTTTGCCATGTAAGTTTTTCCATAGATTATTCAAGTGTTTTTATCACATGGCAGCTAATGATTTGAGAGTGTGCTGGAGAACACTTAAGATGGAAGTCAAAGTGATGGAAAAATCTAATTTCAGAAGTGAAATTGTATCACGTTCACTGTATTCTAGTCACCAAACACATGCCACTAAGTCCAGCCCATACTCACAGGGATGAAAACAAAATTTCACGTCTTGAAGGTAGATGCATCAACAAATTTGTGTACAACTGTTTAAAACCACTGAAAGACCTGATGGTGAGTTTTACTGGAGGCAGCTACATTCCTAGCTGATATGATTATAAGCAAAAAAAGGTCAAGCTTTACGATATTGAATGTGAAAGTAAATAAATGTTGCTTACATTGTTTCATGACGAGATGCCACTTTGACTAAGTCTAAAATGCAAAACCCCTATTCACTCTCATGCACAAACTTACCTGATCTCCAACATATTATGTTTAAATGAATATCAATTAAAATTAGATTAATTTATCATTACTCAGTCCTACTCAAACTATTCAGAATCACCGAATTCCATATGGAAATATCTCAAGATCTGTGTATTATATTGATGCCACATTACCTTTGAATGCTAAATCACAAACTAATCTTTTCCTAAACATCGCTTAATACTTTGCAATATATCTGCTCTGCTATTCAGTAATCAATATTTTAAGTAATCTCTAGTATTTTTAAAAGTCACACAGCAATGGAAAATTGTTTTCCTTAGGAATCTTAGAGGTGAACAAACTGAAAAAAAATGAATTCTATTAAAGTTTTGAAATACGTTTCTCTTGATGTACATATGGGTCACTATCTTCTTTGATACATATAAATGGCAAATGCAAAGTAATATATATTCTGCAATTTCTGTACTACTTTTGTTTTTATTAAGTACTATTCAAAGTGCAAAAATAGCAATTTCAAACATAATTTATAAAGGTATATATACAAAAAAATCACAATTTAAGTAGTTGAAAGGGAACCATGAGCTCATATTTTATATTTATATAACAATAAAGTCTCTTAGGATTTATTAGTATTGATATCCTTGTCCTTCAAGTCCCAGTTAAAACGGTAAGTTCCTTATAAAATTTTCTTCCCAGTATAATTACTTTTTTTGTACTCTCTCTCATCTGACTTGTGCTTCTCATTGCAATCCAGCACTCACTAGACTACAAATTTTGTGAATGTTGAGAATGTGTTCTTATATCTCTTACTTTAATAACCATAATACAATTATTTATTTACGTATCTTCAGCTCTATCTCTGAAGTTTCTGTGCAAAACTAAGCTAATCACCCAATAAATTTAAGAATAAAATTACCAGATAAACTATCCATAGTTGTATTAGAATAAATTAAAATTCCTTGTTGTAACAAACAATCCCAAATTCTCAATGGCTTAAAGCAATGAAGGTTCATTACCTCTTCATTCCACAAGTCCAGTGTAGACCTAAAGGGAAGGTCAATTCATTGTCATCACTACGGGTGATAGAAGCTTCTGGCATTACAGTACAAGGTTTCAGGATTCATCACAGCTGGGTAAGAGAGCATGAAAGATCACTTATCAGGTATCAAGAGCTTCCACCCCCAAGTGACACTGCTAACACCAAGTGAGCAATATAATATTAGACCTTATAAAATCTGGCCACAGTTTGTTCTCTAAGAGTCAGTTTTGATGTCATACGCTGTTTTCCATAGAATTGATAATGGCATGTTTTTTCAGTCAACGGGTTTTGATTTGCTGTAAGTTTCCAGGATATTAGGATCATTTCTGCTTTAGGAATAATTCTAGTAATTGAAGTAAAATTGTGAATAATTTTAGTACGTTTTAGTCCAGGATAAAACTTTAAAACTCTTTAAACTTCTCTTTAACTCTAACTTTTCAGAACACTATGTTGATTATTCTCTTTCAGACTGCAGATTGTTTCTAATTACATTCTCATCTTTTGCTCATTTTTCTAGTTCTTCATCATGCCAAAGTTACTTCTTTATCCCGCAAAATTACCAAATGCAAATCTTAGGAATTTTATGGCTAATTATTGAGTAGATATGAATGAAAGAAGTAATCAAATGATGAGTTAATATATAAACACATTATAGAGAGAAGTAAAATCAATGCATTGGTTTCTGAATCCATTGAGAGTATACTAAATTTTCATTTAATTATTTTAATACTAATTCTTTATTATTGAGATGAAGGACATACCTTTAGAGCCTCCTTTGGATTTTTATTTCTAACATTCAACTTCTCTCTTTTCTTTCTTATTTTCTTATTCTCTTCACATATATCATTTATATTCCTCTTCCTTTCTTCATATACCAACATATGTAATATTCTTGGGTAGAATGGTTAGAATGTGTCGGGGGACATAAACTTTGTGGATGATTCTGATTTCTGTTATAAAGCAAGACTCATTTGAGACAAACAGAAAAAGCTAATTCATTGCAAAATCTACAACCTTCATATTTCCGACCACAGATATAAGAAAAAGGGGCTAATAATTCATCTAAAATTATTTCAGCGCATTCAAACTAATTCAGTCATATTTTCGTGTATTACCCAGGAGGCAGTGAAGTTATGCTCAGGCATATTGAAAGAGAATCTGTGGCTGACTTGTAGTATACCTGGCAGGAAAACCACTCCGATATCCCCTATATGTGGTGTAGGATTAATTATAACCTCAGATTTCTTACAGCATTTCCTGCTGTGCTGTTAAAGTAACAGAAAATCTTTAATTCCAATCTTTTAAAATACTGTGTTTTTCTCTTTTGAGAAAAGAGCAAATAACATGTAACCCAGTGCTATGTCCTGATAGTCCCAGTGTCCACTTTAAGCTCACTTTTTCAGTTGTTTATGCCTGTAAATTGGTTAGTATGTTCATGATAGTTTTCTTTTTCAAAAAATAATTGAATTTCTATTCTCTGTGGAAACATTTGGCTTGCAAGCTACTTTCTTTATTTCTATATAATATTTCAACTAAAATATAACTCCTGGTAATTATGAAAGCACACAAAACAGAAACAGTACGTGAAAATATGTTTAGATTCTTTCAAAATCTCCTGTTTTAAAAATCTAAGCAATACCCTTGCTGTTTTTCTTGATCCAAGTGACAATGAACATAAAGATAGCTATGTTAAATTTGATATCTAAGCACTTTTAATACATTTGCAGATCAACTATAGCAACATCTATTAAATATAAAAGGTACCTATAATAAAAATAAAAATGGTTCTTGTTAGCAGGATCAGTGGGTCAAGAAACTAAATGTAATCCATGGTGACAATTTGAGATTAAGAAATGATTCCATGTGAGATAATTATTTCATAATGATTATTGAGTATAATTATGGCTTACGTTTTGCAGATAATTGTCATTTAGTAGTTCCAGAGAATTTAGACTTTCAGAAAATTTAACATGAAAATTCCATGTACTCAAAGTCATAACAGCCTTGACTCTCTAGATGTGCAACCTAATTTAATCAGGTTTATTAATGGCATACTGAAACTTTCATTATTTAGAAATTTGTATAAAAACATTATTTAACTTTTCATTTATTAATGAATACAGGCATATACAAAACATCATTATGCTGTGATAAGAGTCTATTTTTTCAGTTCTTGTGAAACCAAGACTATTTTAAAACACACATATATTGCACTGCATAGTGACCACAGTTAATTATACTGTTGTATATTTTATATTGTTAAAAAATAGATTTTTAGCATTCTCACCACACACACAAAAAAAATTGGTAAGCAAATATGTGAATTTGCTTGATTGAATCATTCTGTGAAGCATACAGAGATCAAAACATCACACTGTACTCAGCAAGTATATTCAATTATAATTTTGAACTAAAATAAATTTTAAAAAATACACGTACATGACATCTGCACCTAATTTTCCATGTAATATAAAATATTTAAGTAAACGTTCTTAGAGTTTAATTTTAGCGTTATAAAGTAATTATTCTTGCCTTTCTCAGTATTTATCAAGTTAGTAGAAAACTATATTTGTTAGACTTTGATATATAGCTATAAGTTGAGACAGCTTGCTTGTGAGATATAGATTTTTAAAAAAATATATTTTATTCAGGCTCATAGTCTACTGGGTGATGGATTGTGTGCTGATAGGATGAGATTAAGTTGATACCATTTCAACATGTTATACTTCATCTTACATTTGCTCAAGGTGTCAAACCTACTGGTCCTTGAAAAATATGTGAGACATTTACTGAGAGACATTTATATTGGCCAAACATATCAATTCAGCCATAAAACATGAGCTTTCTGACCCTCATATCACATATGGAGAGATTAGTAACTTGTCTCAGACAGATTTTCATTACTTTGACTGATACACCAGAGTATTCACTGCATTTATACTTTTATCTGGTAAGATCCATGTCAATATTCCCAACATTCTAAATTTAACTAAAATAGCACAAATGATTCTCTGCATATGTAAAATACGTGTTATATGAGCTCTTTGGATTTGAAAAATTCATCTAGATTCCTCTGTCTTTGGGGGAAAATCTCTTAAACCATAACTTAAATGGAAGAATGGTAGTGTAGAGAAAGCTTCTTCAGCTGTTTAATTTCAGTTGTTTCAATCTGTGATCTCTGGGTTTGAAAAGTCTGGAGGGCAAACCAAGGAAAGCATACTTTGCTCCTCACAAGCGGTTCAACCTAAGAGAACTGAATCTTAACTTTGGAAAAGCACACATATATGATTGAGGGCCAAGTGCAGTGGCTCATGCCTGTAATCCCAGGCATGTAATCTCACTTTGAGAGGCCAAGGAGGGAGGATCACTTGAGCCTAGGAGTTTGAGACCAGCCTGAGGAACATGGTGAGACCCTGTCAATACAAAAAATAAAAAATTAGTTGGGTATGGTCAACACATTGTGGTCCCAGCTACTCAGGAAGCTGAGGAGGAAGGATCTCTTGAGCTCAGGAGGTTGAAGCTTCAGTAAGCCTTTGCTGCATCACTGCACCCTAGCCTGGGTGACAGAGTGAGACTCTGTCTCAAAAAATTAATGAATTAATTAAATGTTTAAAAGATATGATTGGAATCTGAGGTAAGGTGGCTTAAATCCTTAAACAAGTATAGCATTGCTTCCAAATGAAAAAAAAAAAAAAAAGTGGAAGTCTTGGATGAAAAATAAGATGCTAAATATTAACACTTTTGTTAGAGTAAGAGCTATGAGAAAAATCGCATTTCCTTGGCTATACATATTATAAGCCACTGTATTGTAAATTCTAGAGGCCATCAGGTACTTTTACCTTTTTAAACAACCAGAAACAATTATCTAGAAAAAATTATATTATTAAATTTAGATTTATTGTATTCAAAAACTATTATTTGGTTTGACACAAGCAAACCAAAATAAAAAACATTTTTACATATTATTTGG
Organism: Rhinopithecus bieti; assembly: GCF_001698545.2. Taxonomy (NCBI): domain Eukaryota; kingdom Metazoa; phylum Chordata; class Mammalia; order Primates; family Cercopithecidae; genus Rhinopithecus; species Rhinopithecus bieti. The sequence goes on along the minus strand of NW_016812293.1, from coordinate 24,350 downwards.
CTGTTCATATTATCAATATATTAGATAATACTTATTAACTGAATAATTAATCACTACATTTTTATTAATAATCTTTAGGTGCTAAGGAATTCCCTATGTCATAGGTTACAATGATGCATAAGACAGTCAAGACTTGGGTACCTCTAAAGGAGGTGAGAGGCTATAAACATATATAGAAAGGCACAAAACATACAATATAAGAAAAGTGAAATTAAAAGGATTATACAATATAGAGAGTAACTGATGAGTAGAAAGTATTTTAGATAGTATTTAGATTTGGGCAGGATTCTAAAAGATGAAAAGGAACCAACTACTAAGTTCTTGAGGAAGTACATTGTTCGAGGCAAAAACTGCAAAAGTGATGGAGTAGAAATGAGCATGGTAAGCTTGAGCAACACTGTGGTTAGAGCTTTGTAAGCATGAGAAGATGCATGCGAGATGGAGTTGAAAAGATAGGCAGTGTCCTAACACGCAGGGCCATGGTGACTTTAGCTTTTATTACAAACTCAATGAAAAGCTCTAAAATGCTTTTCCACAAAGTAGTTAATGCAATCTATTTTACATTTTAGAAAATTATAAGCTAAAAATGGTTATAACAAACCAGTAAAGTTGATGGGGATTTGGAATAAAAGACCAGACAAAGAAATGTGAACATAATTGAGCTTTTAGAGTTAGCACCAATAAGAATTGTTGATGGCTGTGTTTTGCAAATGTATGACACTTTAAATATACTCATTACATATGTTGACCTGTATATCACTTTACTACATAGGATATACTTTTAAAGCAAGTGCAAACTTCTTATCCAAGACTTTTGAGAGAGAACATCAAGCTGAAGTTGACTTGCCTATCCCCGACGTTAAGCATTGATTTTGATAAAATTATTTCAGCTCATGGATCATCTCATTTGTTTTGAAACTCAGGCCATTTACCTTTTCTTTGTTGATTTTGACTTAAAATGAAGGAATTAAAAAAAAAAAAAAGTCCACTATAACTTATTTTTCAGTGAGTAGTTTTGAATATCCAGCAGACTTTATTAAGTTGGATAAATGAAGATGGTTTACATTAAATTATTATAAGCAGTTTAAAATGTCATAACAGCTCCAAATTTATTTTGACCAGTAAGCTACCAGATATCTTTGCATATTAAATTACACAGTGCATACCTTTCTCCATCTTTAAATCTAGTTGAAACGTTTTCTTCTTCTAACTCTCCTTTTCCCCACCCTGTTGTTTAAAATAGAGTTACCCAGACAACTAATAATTTTTCTAATGTTATTATGCATACAAGTTTACTTACTTCAAATTCTTCTTCTCGATTCAGTTCCTGGCACACTTCACATATTCAAAGCCCATGGGAGAGTTTAGATGAACAAAGTGGCCATATATACCATGCCTTTCATGAAGAATAGGCAGAGACCCTGAAGTTGACTTTATCAAGGTTACATTTAACCCATCAAATTAAATAACAAAATATAAAATCATTAGAGATTGGAGTCTAAGAGAAAATTAATTTTGAAAAAATCAATTTTCTTTTCTTTTAAATTTAACATGTAAAATTAAGCAGCAAAATGAAATGCTAAAAAATACAAATTCTGTGTGTGCATCCTTTATTCCACAGACAAACTTGTGTGGAATATAGGGACGATAAAATGGAGACCACCCCACCATTTCCATTAAAGGATATATTTACTATTCTATAAATCAGTGGCTTCAGAAGGAATTTGTTTTAGATATTTTACAATTCAAAATCCAAAAGACTGGCCAGGGGCCCTGATTTTCCTCTATGGGTCCATTGTTAAACTCTTAATTTTCAGAAGGATTAAAAAGAAATAAAGAAAATAATATCTGCCTAACCCCTCATTGTAATACATGAGATCTCTGCATTTTACTCCAATATAGATTACCTAGCTGCACACCAGTAATTAGTTAGTATAATATTGAACTTACCATTGCTAACACATTTTGAAAAGTAGTTGATAAGAATATGTAATTTATTTATATATTCAAAAATCTCCTGAAATAGATTATAAGAGAAATGGGTACATGGACAAGTAGTGCTTAATTGATCTGCTGTTGGACAGTCTTTTACTAAATTGTGTTTTACCAAGTTGTTGTATGTATGGTAGTAACAGATACATTTCGCTTTGCTTTTTTCTTACTCTTTGGGTCTATGGATCTGGGAATGGAGCTAATAAAGTGTGGAAATTATATCATGAAGAATTAATATTGGCAAGAGAAAAGTCTGTTTCCTTAGCACTTGCTTCCTCAGTGGGATGTGATATTGCCTACAATAGATGAAAAATTGGTTTTGGGGAATGGGGAGGCAAACAAAAGTACTCTTTTATGTATAAAGCAGAGATACACATGCAACACCTAAAGAGATATACAGTATATCTATGCTATTAAAATTTTCTTTATGGGAGGGACATTTAGGAAAAAATTAGAAAAAATATCAAATTCTCTCCCTGAATGGGCAGTAATGAAAAAAAAGTTGAGAAATACCAGTCTCTAATATATGTTCAACCTGTGAAATATACTCTTGAGAAGTATAGGGAACCACCACTCTAAGATTTCACTCTTGCATTCACCAGCAAGTGTGGTTCTAATTATTAGATTCTTTATTCTGTACAGATTTTCCAAGGCAAACTTGTAATTTGTATTATAACAAGAAGTAGCCTTATGAGTCCCCCAGGCATTTTTACTAGGTGGATTATTTTGAGGAAGTTAATTAGTTACATTACATAATTTCTCATGTTGAAAATGTTTCAATGAAACATTGACCTGGCCTCAATGCTTGTAATAATTGTCCTGAGTATCTGTTTGGTTGTCTTATGAAACTTGTGAAATCTATTTCCCTCTTCATATTGGCTAACAGAAAACATAATAAAAAAATTTTACCCAATGTGAAGTACAGAAAAGATTGAAAATATGTATATATGTAACCTAATATTGGTTGTTATATCTTGCTTTCCTGCATTTTTGGTTTTATTGTTTTAACCTAGTTTTAAATGTATGTAATTTTACATGAATTGTCTTATGGCTTATGCTATCTGCAATTACATTTGTAACATAAAAGAGATAAATGTAGATAGCATGAAAGAAAGGAGAGTAGCTTTTACTTAAAAAAAAAAAAAAAAAAGTCAGAGTTTCAAATTTACTATGGACCCTTCCAGTACTAAAATTCCAAGTGAGTAAACTCGTAAGTGAATCCAACCCTTTAACCCATGTTATTATTCAAATGTGAACATCACCCTGTGTGATTGTTGAGAATGCACTCTGAGTGTTGTGTGTGTGTGTGATGAATATGTTTGTGGCCATATTGTGAGGCATGGAGACCAACTGACATTCAGCAAAAAGAAACCTAAGGGAATGAAGAATTGTGCACTTCCAACCCCTTTTTAATTTATGGAACACAAACAAACAAACAAACAAAATAACAAGTAGTCCTCATATAATGCAAACTCAAATGTATGGAGAACTGTGTTTTCAATTATATTAGGACAAACTTACTGGAGCACTGATGCATTATGACTGAGCGTAAGCTCAGCCTATGGAGATCAATATCTGTTCCTGAAGATATTTCTGTCTCCTAAATGTTTAAAGTTAAAATAAGACAGGTGTGAATAAGCAAGCCCTTAATAAAACCCCACAGAATCCAGCACATGGCTATTCTTGCTTGTACAATAAAGTGCCTATCTTTGGACCAACAAATGTCATTTAAATTCTTATTGTCACAAGATCCTATCTCTTTAACTAGATTGCGTGAGAAGTGGAAGGCTCCAGGGGACGTACAAGAAGGGGCAGACGTTATGAAGATCTTGAAGTATTAAAGGAAAAATAAAGCCTTTTCAGTGTCCCTATTACTATATTAGAATTAACAAAGATACAAGTGATGTTGTAAGGACTAAGTTTATTATTTTTTTCACCCCCAATCAAACTGATATTTGGTTATATGTTTTTATGAATTGTAAACCCAATTGATTTTGTCTAGGGTTTTATTTAGTTTAGTTGACTGGCTGTTTTCTTATTTAAAAAGTCTAGAACCTTTAGGCAGGGCGCGGTGCCTCACACCTGTAATCCCAGCACTTTGGGAGGCCCAGGAGGGTGGATTAAGATGTCAAGAATTTGAGATCAGCCTGATCAGCATGGTGAAACCCTGTATCTACTAAAAATAGAAAAATTAGCCAGGTGTAGTGGCGTGTGACTATAATCTCAGCCACTCAGGAGGCTGAGGCAGGGGAATCGTTTGAACCCAGGAGGTGGAGGTTGCAGTGAGCCGAGATCATGCCACTGCACTCCAGCCTGGGTGACAGAGCGAGACTCTGTCCCAGTGGGGGGAAAAAGGTCTAGAACCTTTATACTTCCCTTATTTAATAGGAAAAATTTCAAGGAAAATGTAAGATTTCCAAGAGCCAAAGTTGCTAAATTATATAGATATTTTTAGATTACTGAATATTTAATTAATCAACAATAGTGTTCTATGTAGCAATGAGTGATGTCCTCCAACTTAAGACACACGTTCCTTGCAATTCAGAAAGGATTGAAAGAAACAGATTTACTAGTTTCAATTTATATTAGGTGACTAATCACAAAAGTCCTCTATTAAAGTAGAAAATAGTAGCTGTGCTTATGGGAAGAATACACCAAAGTTCAGCTCAAATTGCACAATATGTATGATACGTGTGAAATTTGTTTCGAATCCAAATTTTGAATATCAGAGTAATATTTTAACAGCAGTTCCTAAATCCTACTTGGTAATCATGTTGCTATTACCTTCAGAATAGATTTTTTATGTCTGTTGTCATTTTAAGTAAGATAGCTTACTGATGTGATTCTCCCCTGAGCTGGTAGAATAAGGAGGACAACTTTGAATTTCTATTTCCAATTTAGTAACTGGTAGTAACTTTTACCTCAATTTTGTAGAAAATGTCATGTCTCCTTAAGCCTTAAAATACCATTCTAAAATTCTCTAATACTTTAATGTTTGAAGAAAATCTAAAGTTTTATTCATGGAATGGAGCTTTTATGTCATGAAAAGATATAAAATGTTTTGATAGTACCTGTTCTCCCTATTTTATAACTGAAATAAACTCTGCTTTGCTGTAAAGCCACCTAAAATCGTAACTGGATAATAACTCTACTTCTAAATATCACAACCATGAAAAAGTAGTGATTTTGCCTTTATGGTTTAAAAAATAAGGAATTAAAATATCATATTTCTAACAATGCTTTATTTGAAGAAGAAAATTTAGGCATTACTATTCGAGGAACTTATACGTAGTAATGTATGAGAAATAAAGACACATAAAACTGAGAATGTTTGCTTCTGTGGTTCTACATATTTTCTCATATATATGTATATATATTTAGACGACTAGAATCTGAATTTTATAAAGATATAGTAAAATATTCTCAACCTGATTTCATTTTAGTTTCAGCAGATTTAGAAGAACCTATCACAGAAGTACGAAGTTTTCAGATAGTCTGAGATCTAATCCTTTATCCATTGGTAAGCCTCTGACTTTGTTTTCAGTATTAAGATAACAGTGTCTTCAACAGTGTCTGCTCAATAACTACCAGTTTTCTCTCTCTTTCTATATTAGCAGTTTACTCAGGATGCAGCTGTTGGACTTCTGGTGTATAATTGGCACCCCAATAAAACCATGCATAGAATTTTCCTTTGGTCTTGAAAGAAAAAGAGAAAGGGAGTCCTTTACAATATGATTTAATTATTTTAACTAATCATTTTATTGAAAATTATATGTAGATAAGAGACATATGTAATATTATGTGTACATGTTCTAAATTCATAACAAAATTGTTTTGTTTACGATATACCTCTCCTGATAGCAGTGTCAGAGCCAAAGGAAGCTCCTCACATTGATATAATTTGGGGGGTCAGAATCAGATTCTAATTTAAGGGTTCCGTTCTAGTGATTCATGCAAAGTGACCAAAAAATAAGTAGGTGAGGAACAATGATACAAGAAAGTAAAGGCAGCAATAACAGGTGGGCTATTAAGCCAACTGTGTGGTGGAATCTGGAGAATAATCCAAGGAGAAACTCTGAAAATGTAAAAACACAAGCCTCTGTAATAACAGACAAACTATTAGGAAGCTATTATACCATTGACTGGGTGGTCAGTGGTTCAATCTTTCCAATATGATAAACGTTAACTTCCAAACATATACAGCATCTTGAGAACAGATCAAGAGAAATCAGATCGATTCTGGCTCTTTGAGGTCAACCTGACATAACATAAAAGTATTTAGAACTTTTGGTACAACAATAATTGCAAATCTATAAATGTTATTTTATTAAAAAACCATTTATTTAAAAATATAAATGTAGATAATTCCTACTCACAATAAATTTAATGTATTACACATTTTTTAAAAAAAACTTAGCTAGATGAAACGTTTTATTATTCAACTATGAAGACATACATATTTTATTCAAATAACAGAATACAAATTATTTTCTTACTACAGAACAAATGCATGCTTATTTCATAAGATTAGAAACTATAGATGAGAAAGGTAGGTAAATTAAAATTTCTGAATATAATAAATACTATGAAGACATAGGTACTGTTAACTTTTTGAAAACGTTAATTTTTTCCTGATATGTTAGGATAGATAATAATATCTAGGATAGAATTGGGATGGATAGATAATACCTACCCTGCATTAATAATGAATATTTATTTTTATAAAATATTTGACAGACAGTAAGAGAAAAACACTTCCACATTGAGAGAATATATTGGTCATGAACTAAGCATGGGTGTACATGGATTTTAGAGTAACAAATAATAAGCCTTGTTTATGTGTGTGGGTGTGTGCACATGCATGTATATGCCTAAGTAGTGTCAGCTCGGGTATGCCTGCTTTTTTAATTGTTTGGTTCTCTTAGAGTACCCAAATGTAGGACCATACTAAATTAATGCATACACTTACACTGAAGAGTGGCTTATAAAGGAGAATGATGATGCTTCTTCATTCTAATTATCTTTATGGTCAGGCTAACATATAATACACAACTCTATAACATTATTTGGATAAACATGTATATTTCTAAAATTACGTCAAATTTTATCAAATCTGACCCTACTAGAAACTTAAATGAGAATATCGTATTTTTATGAGTTTCTTAACATAGCTTTGGTTCTACGTGAAGTGATTTATGTAAATTATGAGGTGTTTTCCTGTATAGCTTAATTCAGATCTCTCACTCCAATTTCAGCTGTAATTTATTATACAAAATTTATGTAATTAACTTGCTTGTTTATTCAGCAAAGTACTTAGACACTCACTATAAGCATTATGGTAGTGGCTAGAGATAGTCTATCAATTAGTTTTTAGTGATTTCAAAAACCCCAAAACCTAGTGATTTAGCAAGAAAATGTTCATTATTTCTTTCAGTTCTGTGGTAGAGTCATTATTTTGTTGTGTGTCAGTCTCTCTAGTATCTGTGTTTATGCCGGTAGCTCAGCTGAGACTGATTATTCTAGGATGGCCACACTATGTATCTGGCATTTGGCAGTCTATTTGATCTAGACTTTTTCTAGGTCTAGGCTATTTTTTCTAGGCTAGAACACTTTGCCTTTGTCCCATGAAGTTCTCTTTCCCACTTGTTGACTAACCCATGCTCCTCCAGTTGGTAATATCAAGGGTCCAAAAAGCAGTAAGAGACAAAGTGCCAATGCACAAAGACTTTTCTCAAATTGCTAATGTTTTCTTGGACAAATCATAAAGCCAGCCCAACATCAGTTTGAGAAGCTACAACCAAAGAGACTGAATAGAGAGAAGAGAATACAATATTAATACTATAAAATACTATGCTGTGTAATTTAATGTAACATTTATTCTGAAGAAGCTTACAGTTTGGGGAAGGAGAAAGAAACATAAATATATTTTTAAAAGGTCAGTGAAAATATAATTATTGAAACTTACCAAGATGACCTTAATATTGCTTTTCACTGGGCTAAACTTTCATGAATTTATTTCTGACTGTGAGCTCCTGACCTCGCTTTTCTGAAAGCATTACTTTAGAAAACTTGCAATTATAAATTCTTTCTCTGCCCCTTTGAGATGTAAATATTCTTTCACTTTCTTGCCAGTTTTACAATCCAAGAATGTCTTTCTTAAGGACCTTGAAGCCATCCCTTTGGAATGCAATCATTCGGAAAGAGCTCTGTCTTAGCCCATTTTCTGCTGCTACAACAAAATTCCTAAGAATGGGTAATTTACAAAAGAAAAAAATATATATGTCTTACTATTCTGGAGGCTGGAAAGTTCATTATCAAGGTGCCAGCATCTGACAAAACATTTCTTGCTATGTCATCCTGTGGCAGAAGGTGAGAGAGTGAGAGAGAAAGAGAGAGAAAGAAGAGTAGGCCAAACCCATCCTTTTATAAGGAACTCCCCCCACCGTGATAATTACATTAATCAATTGATGAAGGCAGAGCCCTCAAGACCTAATCACCTCTCATTAGGCCTCACCTCAAAACACCATTGCAGTGGGGATTAAGTTTTCAGCACATGCCTTTTGGGGAACATCAAACAATGGCAAGCCCTTATCTTTCAGTTTATGTGTCATAGTGAAAGCCTAACTTCCATAGGCACCAGTTATTAATACCCAACACAAATGGCCTAATTACATTAGCCAAAATTTCCCTTAACTTCCTCTAATAGTTTTCACTGCTCACCACAATGCTAAAAAAATCTCTCTTACCTTTTGTTTTAGGGGAGTCTTTCTCACCAATTGAAATAGTCTTGAACAAAATATTCCTTGACTGTTTAACATGTTCAATGCAATTTTCTTTGACAGAAGCAAGAGGGAGATTTAACCTGTCTTGGGCAGAGGAGTAGAGTAGGAATCAGGGGACAGGTCTTATGTTGGTATTATCTGAGTTAACTGTCCTTATTATGAACTACTTTGTAAACAAAATATGATTTTTTCTTCAAGGGACTTTTAGATAATTTCTGGTTTCACTATTATTCTGAAAGAAATAAAAGTGATCTGGAGTTTAAAGAAAATATTTCTTAATTCTATCTCAACATGTTTACTCAAATCTTCTGAATTTTTTTATTTTCAAGAGTTATTTTGACACAAGCACTGGTATATCTTCAAAAGAGTACATTTATTAATTTTCCCCAGCTTTTATTATAAAATTAGGCATTTCTATTCTGGCATTTTCATTATGCTACTGTAACTTTTGATAGTAAGAATAAGTCAGAATAAATCTTTAATAATTCTAGAATAGTTGACTTCAGAGAATGGAACATTTCTTGAAAGAAAAAATCTATCATTTAATGTGAAGTTGAGTCTCATTTCCTTATAGACATTACTTTTGACGTTAAGAAAATCCTCAATACTCAAGCTGCTAAATGTGTTTTTTAGAAATATTAATAAACTTAAAAAGAGATGTGTATTTTTACTTTATCCACCACCCTTTAAACATATTATTTCTGCTTGCTATATTTATGTTATTTCTTAGTTTTGCCAAATTCCTGTATTCTGAAATTAAATTTTAATTTCTATGATCTATTATAATACAATTGGGGGGAGTTTGTTTTCTGTTGTTATAATGTGTAGATTTTATGTTCATAAGTATACATAATTGATTCATAAATTTTTATGCTAATTTTCATCTTTGAGTTTTAGTGTTAGATCAACATTGTAAAATACAATAAGTTTTCCATCACTAAATTTCAATAAGTAGCGGTTCTTTTCAAATTTCAGTGTATCAGAAATTCATCTAAATGCGAGCACATTTATCTTAGTTATAGTTCCAATTTCTCTTATAATTATTTTCCCATTATATTTGTCTTCTTTATATTCATTAAATCAATTCTATTAACCTATAGTTTTTGAAAAAATTATACATGGATAGAATAAATTCTTTTTGTATAACTCAGTGTTTGTACACATCCTACTAATATCACCCATATTATGAAGAGCACATAATCCATTATCTTTCATACCTACATATTATAGAGAAGTTATAAATCACTGTTAGCTACAATTCATGTGTAATGAAGCATTCAAAACAGGCAGAGGCATCCACAGGGCATGATAGTTGAGAGANAACTTGCAATTATAAATTCTTTCTCTGCCCCTTTGAGATGTAAATATTCTTTCACTTTCTTGCCAGTTTTACAATCCAAGAATGTCTTTCTTAAGGACCTTGAAGCCATCCCTTTGGAATGCAATCATTCGGAAAGAGCTCTGTCTTAGCCCATTTTCTGCTGCTACAACAAAATTCCTAAGAATGGGTAATTTACAAAAAGAAAAAAATATATATGTCTTACTATTCTGGAGGCTGGAAAGTTCATTATCAAGGTGCCAGCATCTGACAAAACATTTCTTGCTATGTCATCCTGTGGCAGAAGGTGAGAGAGTGAGAGAGAAAGAGAGAGAAAGAAAAGTAGGCCAAACCCATCCTTTTATAAGGAACTCCCCCCACCGTGATAATTACATTAATCAATTGATGAAGGCAGAGCCCTCAAGACCTAATCACCTCTCATTAGGCCTCACCTCAAAACACCATTGCAGTGGGGATTAAGTTTTCAGCACATGCCTTTTGGGGGAACATCAAACAATGGCAAGCCCTTATCTTTCAGTTTATGTGTCATAGTGAAAGCCTAACTTCCATAGGCACCAGTTATTAATACCCAACACAAATGGCCTAATTACATTAGCCAAAATTTCCCTTAACTTCCTCTAATAGTTTTTCACTGCTCACCACAATGCTAAAAAAATCTCTCTTACCTTTTGTTTTAGGGGAGTCTTTCTCACCAATTGAAATAGTCTTGAACAAAATATTCCTTGACTGTTTAACATGTTCAATGCAATTTTTCTTTGACAGAAGCAAGAGGGAGATTTAACCTGTCTTGGGCAGAGGAGTAGAGTAGGAATCAGGGGACAGGTCTTATGTTGGTATTATCTGAGTTAACTGTCCTTATTATGAACTACTTTGTAAACAAAATATGATTTTTTCTTCAAGGGACTTTTAGATAATTTCTGGTTTCACTATTATTCTGAAAGAAATAAAAGTGATCTGGAGTTTAAAGAAAATATTTCTTAATTCTATCTCAACATGTTTACTCAAATCTTCTGAATTTTTTTATTTTCAAGAGTTATTTTGACACAAGCACTGGTATATCTTCAAAAGAGTACATTTATTAATTTTCCCCAGCTTTTATTATAAAATTAGGCATTTCTATTCTGGCATTTTCATTATGCTACTGTAACTTTTGATAGTAAGAATAAGTCAGAATAAATCTTTAATAATTCTAGAATAGTTGACTTCAGAGAATGGAACATTTCTTGAAAGAAAAAATCTATCATTTAATGTGAAGTTGAGTCTCATTTCCTTATAGACATTACTTTTGACGTTAAGAAAATCCTCAATACTCAAGCTGCTAAATGTGTTTTTTAGAAATATTAATAAACTTAAAAAGAGATGTGTATTTTTACTTTATCCACCACCCTTTAAACATATTATTTCTGCTTGCTATATTTATGTTATTTCTTAGTTTTGCCAAATTCCTGTATTCTGAAATTAAATTTTAATTTCTATGATCTATTATAATACAATTGGGGGGAGTTTGTTTTCTGTTGTTATAATGTGTAGATTTTATGTTCATAAGTATACATAATTGATTCATAAATTTTATGCTAATTTTCATCTTTGAGTTTTAGTGTTAGATCAACATTGTAAAATACAATAAGTTTTCCATCACTAAATTTCAATAAGTAGCGGTTCTTTTCAAATTTCAGTGTATCAGAAATTCATCTAAATGCGAGCACATTTATCTTAGTTATAGTTCCAATTTCTCTTATAATTATTTTCCCATTATATTTGTCTTCTTTATATTCATTAAATCAATTCTATTAACCTATAGTTTTGAAAAAATTATACATGGATAGAATAAATTCTTTTGTATAACTCAGTGTTTGTACACATCCTACTAATATCACCCATATTATGAAGAGCACATAATCCATTATCTTTCATACCTACATATTATAGAGAAGTTATAAATCACTGTTAGCTACAATTCATGTGTAATGAAGCATTCAAAACAGGCAGAGGCATCCACAGGGCATGATAGTTGAGAGAGCTGGGTGTAGAGTTTTATGGAAAAGAGGAGAGGAGCCTGGGACCAACAATTGTAGAACATACATAAAAATTACCTCAGAATTTCCCTAAGTGGAAAAATGTGGAAAATAATCTAAGATCTGGTACTTTTAAGACACTGGCTACTATGGAAATCAAAAGCCTTACCCTGAGAAGGCATTACTTCTAGGAATGGGGGAAATGACTTGGAAGGGATGACAGCCTCTGGAGGTTTCGGTTTGTTGATGGAAAAGACAATGAAGCGAAAAGTGAAAATTAAGAATCTTAGAAAAACTGAAGAAAATTAGAAAGTCAGAAAAGGCAAATTCCTCCCTTCCCTGAATACCACCAATTTATTACTTAAAATGCAGTTCACTTTATATGAACACTGTATATGATCATTTTCCTGAAGAAGAAAATTTTATGACATTTTAAAATGGAAAATTGTGGATAATATCTATAAAGAGATAGTAACTGAACAAAAGATCAAAATACTCTGGCTAATAAAATATTCAATAAGAAAGCAATCCTAGAGAAGAAAATAGTGTAACATATTATTTCACTTGCAGAATAAAAGAAAAAACATCAATATTTTAAATCCAGAATAGAAATAAGAAAACATAAGAAGATGTGAAAACAAAAGTTTACTAAATTTGGGAAAGAAATTAAAGTAGGTGGGGGATAGAAATTCATCCCAGAATTGAGACTAAATCTAAAATACATAAGAAATACTACTTTTCACTAAAGACATAATAAAATACATCAAGGAAAAGAAAAGAATCAAAAAATTGTTTAAATAGTGGAATTAAGTATAAAGGATTAGAGAAGTGATATATTTAGATAATAAATAAACCAACTTCAACATACATACAGTTAAAAATAAGACAGAAATGATATTCTAAGTATAACATGAGTAAAATTTCCAGAAAAAAAAAAAAAAGAGACTCTTGAAGCTACCAATAAAACAGGCTCATCATGTAACTGAAAGTCCTGATCCTAATGACACACTATAGATCTATACCAATGATGTTACTTGAATCCAGGGAAAAAGATTGAGAAAATGGAAAGACAGGTAGGTTGTTGAGAATACTGAACAACAGGATACAAATGAGATAGCAGTGAATAATATTTTCAAAAATCTCAAGAAAATAAATTATAATCCATGAGTTTTATATGGAGCCAAGCTATTCTTCAAATATCAAAGCTATTGTACTAGGATTGTAAACACATGAGATTTCAGGAATAATCATACACCCAGGGTCTTCCAGGTCATCCTACTACAAAAAGTGCTTCACCCAAGTAAGATATGACTGGGGATATCTTTCCAAAAGTTCTGCTAATGAACATTGAATATGTTTAATCATACAACTAAGACAAAAGAAAAGTAAAAATGAGTGAAAGAATAATATGTCAGTGTTCTATGTTCTGACCAAGTAGACATAACATAACTAAATAATTTGGAGAAGGGAGAAAGACTGAAGTAGAAGAAGCTCATTGATAACTTCTAAGGAAATAAATAGAAAAAATAAAATGTTAGCATTTAATGCTAACAAAAGAAACTAAGTGATAAAATAGGTCACTACAAAAAAGATGAAAAGCATAATTATAAAGAAAATCACTAAAAAATGCAAGAGAAAATAATGAAAAATAGTAACAGAAAAACAATTTTGAAAAGTTTACAAACCACATAGACAAGTCAATCATTATAAGCATCCACAGTAAATATAACAATGTCAACTACAAGTTTATCTTCACAGGTACAGAACAAGTCCAGAAATCATCCTTCTTCTTACCCTGAGACTGATGCATAATTGACTTTTCTTCTACTTCTTCTTTCCACATGTTTACCTTAACTAATATAAAAGGTAGACTTACTGAGGGCTAATCAGAGCCTCGATGGAATGTAACCTTTTGCTTACCTGCCCACCTTCTGTCCCCTTTTCCCTTCTCCTTGCTTTTTCCCTTTATTTGTTTTTGTTTTTTAATTAAAATTACCCAGTTAAAAAAATGGTTTTTTTTTCTTTAAATTCTAAGTTCCCAAAACCCTCTTTAGAAAGCACAAGTCACAGAAGTTCCTGTGACTTGTGATTTTCCCAAGAGCTATATCAAACTTTGGCTCAATAAAACTCCATTGATTGAGAATCTTGCGTCAGTCATTTTTCCGTTAACATACGTATGAAATTTTAAAGCTACAATAATGAACAATGTATCTACTCAAGTTCTTATAGGACATTTAAGAAAATTGGCCACACACACACACACACACACACACACACACACACACGTATGATTCATAAACTGGAAATACCATGACAAAGTTATCCGGTAATAAAGGAACAATACCAGAAATGTTTAATGAAAGCAAAGGCACATAAAAGCTGTTCTAGCTAGACTTGAAAAGCCTTTTATTAAAAGGGGTCTTTGGTGAAAGGAAATATAAAGACACATAATCATTCATTACATTAACTTTTCAAATCCCTCAAGAAATATTGTGTTATACAGTATTCTCTTAACATTCTTATTTTCTTATATAGACGTTTAATACATTTTTTCTAGTTCAAATTTGAGAAATGGATGTGTTCTTTTTGTGATCCTATTGAAAATATGAATAATGAATTTTTTTTATAGATTGAAGTTGTCAGATTTATCAATTCCAGAATCTACATTTTCACATTAATTTATTACTTGGATTTAATATTTTTTTCTTCTGGCTTTCCAAGAAAGAATAAAAATTTCCATTACAAAATATTTTGGAATGCTGTAGTCAAAGAAAATGTATGCAATATATTTTTCTATTATTGAACAACGATATGCAATTTACAAGAGGAATATCTCAAACACAATACTACGAGGGGTCAAATAAAAGAATAGATTACACCGCTCAAATAACAAATACAAAAAACTGATCTATTAATATGAGTAGATAGGTTTAATAAAAACAAATTATTAGAAATAAAAAGGTTACTTTGTAACCTAAACAGAAAGATATATAAATTAAAATTTAATAAATATACAAGATAAAATAACAAAGCCAAAATTGCCTTTCATCTTAACTTTTCCTGCCTTTAAAAAAAAAAATCATTTTGGTTTTCTGTCATAAAATGTATCTTTTGGTTTTATAGTAAATTAACCTTAGGAGTATGTTCTTTATTTCAAAGATATATTTATCACTGTGTGTGCATTATATACATACAGGCTATGGCATTGCTTTCTGTTTTTTATCTTTAGTGAAAGTAAATCTATATTGATCTAGGAAAAAAGTGAATTTTTTAATGTTGATTTCCAATGTTCCATGCACCAGTTTTTGAAAATCGTACTTTTTCTCCAAGTAACTAAAATTTACCTGGATCTAAGATATCCTACTATATTGTTGTTTTGGATGGCATACCATGCAAATGAAAATTATTTGGCATGAATGATGAAGTATGAATGTGTGCTATAACTTGGATGAACCTTGAAAACATGATATCGAATGAAAGAAGGTAGTCACAAAAGGCCACATATTACATGATTCTATTCATAAGGATTTTCCAGAATAAGCGGAAGGTAGATTAGTGATTGCTATGTAATGAGGCAGGGAGAAATGGGGTGACTGCTAATGGGTACAGAGTTTCTTTTGGAATGATGACAGTTTTCTGAAATTAGATAGTGGTGATGGTTACATAACCTTGTAAATATACTGAAAACCAGTTAATTATACACATAAAAAGTGAATTTTGTGTCAGTCAAATCAATTATATTTCAGTAACACTGTGTGTGTGTCTGTATGAGTGTGATTATACAATAGATGGAACAGCCAAATAGGAAGAGAAGTCTTATGTCAGTTTCTGCAATCCAAAATTATGTCTTCACAATGCATATTTGGCTGAATCTCCTTGAGCAAGAATGTTGCAACACTACCTCGAATACATACAATAGATATTTCTTGAATTAGTTAAAAACAAAAAACAAAACAAAACAAAACAAAAAAACTTCTACCCATTTAACAAAATAACTGTACATTGGGGAAAGTTCAGTAGCCAGACATATTGAGAGCTATTACATACAGTATCTGTGCTGCCTCAGTTTTCCATACAACCCCTTTATTAGAGGTAAGTTTAGGGAAGTTAAATCCTGGCCCAAGTCTATTGTACAGTGAGTCCACTAAGTGTGTGGTCCTCCCCTTGGTTATTATTGTCTTTAGCCTCTGCTGCAATGAAATACGTACCAGGTGGCAAAGATCACACACAATGGCTATGTGACCTACAGATAATTTGCTTTATGTAAAAGCTTGGCCAAGAGGAAACCACTAAAATTACCTCTCTGTCTGTATCCAAGATTATAAATATGAAATTATACTTTATGCCTGCCAGAATAAAATAGGTCATCACTATTTTTTTCTTTTTTTAACTTTAAGTTCTGGGATACATGTGCACAACGTGTAGGTTTGTTACATAATGTATACATGTGCTGAGTTGGTTTGCTGCACCCATTAACTTGTCGTTTACATTAGATATTTCTCCTAATGCCATCCCTCCCTCATCCCCCACCCCACAACAGGCCCTGGTGTGTGATGTGCCCCTTCGTGTGTCCAAGTGTTCTTATTGTTCAATTCCCACCTATGAGTGAGAGCATGTGGTGTTTTGTTTTCTGTCCTTGGA
>NW_016812293.1:0-5027 GCF_001698545.2 Rhinopithecus bieti | reverse complement strand
AAAAAAAAAAAAAAAAAATAGAGTACCTCTTCTCCTCCAAAGGATCGCAGCTCTTCGTCAGCAACAGAACAAAGTTGGATGGAGAATTACTTTGACAAGTTGACAGAAGTAGGCTTCAGAAAGTCGGTAATAAAAACTTCTCTGAGCTAAAGGAGGATATTTGAACCCTTCTCAAGGAAACTACAAAACCTTGAAAAAAGATTAGACAAATGACTAACTAGAATAAACAGTGTAGAGAAGACCTTAAATGACTGGATGGAGCTAAAAACCGTGGCATGAAAACTACATGACACATGCACAAAAAGCCTCAGTATCCGATTTGATCACGTGGAAGAAAAGGTATCGGTGATTGAAGATCAAATTAATAGATGAAGTGAGAAGAGAAGATTAGAGAAAAAAGAGTAAAAAGAAATGAACAAAGCCTTCAAGAAATATGAGACTATGTGAAAAGACCAAATCTACATCGTATTGGTGTACCTGAAAGTGACGGGGAGAATGGAACCAAGTTGGAAAACACTCTTCAGGATATTATCCAGGAGAACTTCCCCAAACTAGCAAGGGAGGCCAACATTCAAATTCAGGAAAAACAAAGAACATCACAACCATACTCCTCAAGAAGAGCAACCCCGAGACACAGAACTGTCAGATTCACCAAGGTTGAAATGAAGGAAAAAGTGTTAAGGGCAGCCAGAGAGAAAGGTCGGGTTACCCATAAAGGGAAGCTCATCAGACTAACAGTGGATCTCTCAGCACAAATTCTACAAGCCAGAAGAGAGTGGGGGCCAATATTTAACATTCTTAAAGAATTTTCAACCCAGAATTTCATATCCAGCCAAACTAAGCTTCATAAGTGAAGGAGAAATAAAATCCTTTACAGAGAAGCAAATGCCAAGAGATTTTATCACCACCAGGCCTGTGTTACAAGAGCTCCTGAAGGAAGCAGTAAACATGGAAGGGAACAACCAGTACCAGCCACTGCCAAAACATGCCAAATTGTAAAGACCATCTATGCTGGGAAGAAACTGCATCAACTTATGAGCAAAATAACCAGCTAACATCATAATGACAGGGTCAAATTCACATGTAACAATATTGACCTTAAATGTAAATGGACTAAATGCCCCAATTAAAAGACACAGACTGGCAAATTGGATAAAGAGTTAAGACCCATCAGTGTGCTGTATTCAGGAGACCCATCTCATATGCAGAGACACACATAGGCTCAAAATAAAGGGATGGAGGAAGATCTACCAAGCAAATGGAAAACAAAAAAAGGCAGGGGTTGCAATCCTAGTCTCTGATAAAACAGACTTTAAACCAACAAAGATCAAAAGAAACAAAGAAGGCCATTACATAATGGTAAAGGGATCAATTCAATAGGAAGTGCTAACTATCCTAAATATATATGCAGCTAACACAGGAGCACCCAAATTCGTAAAGCAAGTCCTTAGAGACTTACAAAGGGACTTAGACTCCCATACAATAATAATGGGAGACTTTAACACCCCACTGCCAATATTAGACAGATCAACGAGACAGAAAGTTAACAAGGATATCCGGGACCTGAACTCATCTCTGCAGCAAGCAGACCTAATAGACATCTACAAAACTCTCCACCCCAAATCAACAGAGTATCCTTTCTTCTCAGCACCACATCACACTTATTCCAAAATTGACCACATTGTTGAAAGTAAAGCACTCCTCATCAATTGTAAAAAAAAAAAAACAGAAATCACAACGAACTGTCTCTCAGACCACAGTGCAATCAAATTAGACCTCAGGATTAAGAAACTCACTCAAAATCACACAACTGCATGGAAACTGAACAACCTGCTCCTGAATGACTACTGGGTAAATAATGAAATGAAGGCAGAAATAGAGACGTTCTTTGAAACCAATGAGAACAAAGACACAACATACCAGAATCTCTGAGACACATTTAAAGCAGTGTGTAGAGGGAAATTTATAACACTAAATGCGCACAAGAGAAAGCAGGAGAGACCTAAAATAGACACCCTAAAATCACAATTAAAAGAACTAGAGAAGAAAGAGCAAACAAATTCAAAAGCTAGCAGAAGACAAGAAATAACGAAGATCAGAGCAGAACTGAAGGAGATAGAAACACAGAAAACCCTTCAAAAAACCAATGAATCCAGGAGCTAGTTTTTTGAAAAGGTCAACAAAAATGGATAGACTGCTGGCAAGACTAATGAAGAAGAAAAGAGAGAAGAATCAAGTAGACACAATAAAAAATGATAAAGGGGATATCACCACTGATCCCACGGAAATACAAACTACCATCAGAGAATACTATAAATACCTCTATGCAAATCTAGAAGAAATGGATAAATTCCTGGATGCATACACCCTCCCAAGACTAAACCAGGAAGAAGGTGAATCCCTGAATAGACCAATAACTGACACTGAAATTTAGGCAATAATTGATAGCCTACCATCCAAAAAAGTCCAGGACCAGACGTATTCACAGCTGAATTCTGCCAGAGGTAGGTCATCACTTTCTTCAAAGACAAAGGACACAGGAGAGATTGTCTCATTCTTTTAACAATTAATTGGCATGTGTATTCCTTGCACAAATCTAATTATTGTGGGTGAGATGCACTTCCTTAATCTTGTGCCCCTTTAGTTAAACAAATTAACAAATCTTCTAGCACTTGATATGCCGTTGCTGAATTGAAAAATGTATTATTTACAATTTCCATCATTAAAGAGGATCAAAAACCAATTCACTTTTAGGTGGAAAGAACTACAGTACCAATTCACCATCTTTGCTTTATGGCTATAGTGACTCTCCTATTCTCAGAAATAGCATAGTCCCAGGAGCCTTAGTTATGTTATGATTCCTTTGATTTTCACATTGTTCTTATATTATTAATATCATGCTAACCAATCCTGGAAAACAGGAAGTAGATTAGTATTCTGAATGCCCTTGGAAGTATGTGCCTTCTGTGGCATTGAAGATAAGCCTTTGACGCCAAACCACTGTGGATAGCCTTAATAATCAGCAACCCTGCTCCCTGGTTACTTTGAGCAATCTGATAACCAGTAAATACCATAATGAATAGAGTCTTTGATCCCAATTATTTTCAAGGGAAGTTTTCTGCAACAGAATGGAATAAAAGAGTAATGTGTGTGTATGTATATATATATATATCTTAAACTCAGAGGACTCATCTTTTGCTTCATGGCCTGTAATAAGCTTGTTTGGGTATTTTCAGCAACCATACCTGGCAGCAAGGACAATGAAACCAATAGCTCAAATATTTCAGGTATGGCAGTCTGGGTCACTCCACAAGGTTAGCATTCTAGATCAGCTGAACTATTCACTGGAAGTAAAGGAAAGCTAGTAAGGATAGTAAAAGAAGGAGATGATAAGACAGCTTCTGTAGAAGATTAATTTGTTACAACAGCCTTCTTGAATAAGTATTTTATTGAGATTGTACCTGACCACTATTTTGAAATTTTTTAAAGAGGAGATTTAATTTGGGGCACCAGAATATGTGAGTAATTAATGGGATGGATTTTGATTGATGTTTTGGGCTGCCCAATATCACATCCTTTTGACCACCAGTAACTTTGACCTTTAATGCATTGAAAAGTTCCATGTTAACATGAACTGAAGTTGGTGGTATCTCACCTGCATTGTTCTGTACAGATTTCAGATTTCAGATTTCTGCCACAGGACTGTCTCTAAAGCAGTGGGAGTCCACTAAGCGTGAAGGCATGAGAATTCTGTCACATGTGGGAAAGTTGATTCTCCCTGGGGCAATCTTCAAAAAATGTGGATGAAAGCTGATGGATAAATGATCCATTCTATCTTTTCAACAGACAACTATAGGAACCATTCTTTATGTTTCTCTGAGTTCCTAATGGAGTAGAACTTGTACTTGCCACAGGAGTAATGTCAATAGAGTTTTCTCATTTTGGCCTTTTTGCCTTTATCTCACTTCTTGCTCCTGGTCCCTGGCAGTTTATTCCAAACATACTGCGTGCATCTAAGCATTTTTCTTAAGCTTTTCCTAAGCTTGGTTAACCCCAAAACTAAGACAGCTGGTATTAATGTATAATTATTAGTTACATTATACATTTATATATCGTACATTTCCCTGGAAATGAGTTTCATTTCATAATTTTAAAAAGATTTTTTATTATTGTGTAATAGAAATTCATTGAAATGACTTAATAAATGTCATGGAATGATTGATTTGTATTTTAAAACATACAGCTTGGCTGCTGTGTGAAGGATAAATTAAATGAAGAAAGAGTGGAATGCAGGAGACCAATGAGTGTTACTGAAGTTGTCAAGATGAGAAGTGAAGTTGATGCCCGCAAATATAGTGACTGTGGAGATAAAGAGGAATCAATGGATTTCTGATATAATTTGTAGTTAAATGTTTATGATATAGTGGTGAGTTTAATGTCACTATAAGTAAAATAGGTGGCTTTTTAAAATAGACCTAACACCCATCTTTCATTCAAAACCATTCTCTAAAATTACTCTAAAGTATTCATTATGGGTTGAAAATGTTGTTACTTAATGGTTAAGAAGAAAAGAAAAACATTCAAGAAATAGTAACAGATCTATTCTAAAATAAAATCAGATAGACTTTTAAAGATTTTATTTACTATGGAACTGAGAAAAAAATGGTAAAAAAAATAATAAAACCATGAAATTTTATCTTTTATTTTTTTGGAGGAAGGAGAGAATGGTGTCCAAGAGCATTTTTTTTAAATACCGGGTTCTCCAAAGAACAAGGAAAGCCATAAACAGAAAACAATTAAAAGTAGCAAACAAAGATAAAGATACTAAAATGTTTTAAATGTTCAAATTCAGTTCAAAGATGTGAAATCTGACAAAAGATCAATTTGAAAGTTTCAACTCATAAAAGGTATTTTCTGAAATAAAACACTTTTAATTAAATGTAGAATATTGGACTAACAAGAAACACTGCTTATAGTTAGTTAATTTTAATTAATGTATTTTAATTTACTCATTCATAAACACAGAC
>NW_016812292.1:0-1505 GCF_001698545.2 Rhinopithecus bieti | reverse complement strand
AAAAAACACCTTACAAGCTGAAGTAAGCAAAATGTATAATTTTCCTGTGGCTTCTATTGGCTCAACAGAAGTGGCACCTGAAGTTTGTTAAAAGGGAAAGAAACAGGAAAATGCCAGATCAGGCGTCTGGCTGGCAAGGAAGCAGATACTAAAACTGTAGTCCTGGGGTCTGGAACAGACACAGCTACAATGATGGTGCTGTGAGTCGCAGAAGTCCTGGGGCCCCTTCGAGCCCAACCTGGCAGGGTGCTGAGGTATTAGATATGGAAAATTATTTTTAAAGAAACTGAGCAGTGCTTTACCTTATACTGATGCAGTTCCAGCTGTAAGAAAACAAAAAGTTGGGGGTGGGTGGGCTCTCAGGAAGGACACAAAATGAGTTAATGTCCTGGTATTATTTTTAATTGTGAGTAAAGCTGTTTTAAGATGTGTGAGCTATTCTAGCTGCTTTTACAGACAGGCTGAAATGAGAGCAGTGACCTTGGAACACTGTGATTTGTGCAAGCTAATTGGGTTACAAATAATGGTATTCAGAAGACTAGGTGTCAGAAATAATTTTCTAACTAGAACAGGTACCCTCCAAGTGCAAATGTAAAAGTATTTAATTGAGACAGAAAATGTTAATTGGTAAGAATAGGCAAAAAAAAAAAAAAAAAAAAAAAAAAAAAAAATTAGAAAAAAAATTTTTTATAAAAAAAAAAAAAAAAAAAAAAAAAAAAAAAAAAAAAAAAAAGCAATTCCTTTGTGAAACTTCTTATTAAAATATGGTGGATCTATATATGGGATCTGGCCAGGAATGAAGCATTCTTCAACTGTAGCATTACGGTTATTCTGGGTAGCACATTTAATTACTGTGCAATTCCACACATTAGAGGACCATTAGGATCTTTGTACCCTGCTCACTGAATGGCATTATCTTAAAGCCCACAGTCATTGAGCAAAAGCATGTCTACATAATTAAAAAAGAAAAAAACTAGGGATGTATCAACTAAAATGTCTATTTAATAAATACAAACTGACAGACTTTGATCCTTCCAAGTTTCCTGGTGTATTCAATTAATGTGGTCTTGTGACCATGTTGGTTTCTACTTCTGTTATAATTTTCATGAGGCAGAAATGACTTCTCTAGGGCCAAGTACAGTGGGTCAGGCCTGTAACCCCAGCACTTTGGGATGCTGAGGCTGGAGGATCCTTGAGCCCAGGAATTGAAGACTAGCCTGGGCAACACAGAAAGACCCTGCCCCTCAAAAATTAAAAAAAAAAAATTAGTTGAGTGTAGTGGTGTGCACCTGTGGTCCCAGCTACTTGGGAGGCTGAGGCAGAAGGACGGCTTGAGCTTGGGAGGTCGAGGCTGCAGTGAACCATGATAGCACTGCTGCACTCCAGCATGGGTGAGAGATTGAGACTCCATCGCAAAAAAAAAAAAAAGAAATAAGAAAGGAAGGAAGGAAAGAAGGAAGGAAGAGAGAGAGAGAGAAAGGAAGGAAGGAAGGAAGGAAGGAAGG
>NW_016812291.1:11104-14658 GCF_001698545.2 Rhinopithecus bieti | reverse complement strand
TACTTAAGAAGTTCAATTAATGTTTAATTTACGCCCAAGAAGTTAAATTAATGTTTCATTTGTGCTTAAATGACTTCTTAGAAATGCTATGCTGGCCAGGTGTGGTGGCTCACGCCTGTAATCCCAGCATTTTGGGAGGCCGAGGTGGGCGGATCACCTGAGCTCAAATGTTCGAGACCAGCCTGGACAACATGGCGAAACCCTGTCTCCACTAAAAATACAAAAATTAGCTGGGCGTGGTGGCACATGCCTGTAATCCCAGCTACTCTGGAGGCTGAGGCAGGAGAATCGCTTGCACCTGGGAGGTGGAGGTTGCAGCGAGCCAAGATCACACCACTGCACTCCAGCCCGGGCGACAGCCCTTTTTTTTTTTCCAAAAAAAAAAAAGAAAAGAAAAAAAGAAAAAGAAATGCTATGCTAGTACAAACTATCAAAAGTCTAATATTCACAGTCTGTCATTCTTAATCTGATAGAATGATCAATGCTTCAGAAAAGAATTACAGTACAGTCATAAATGTTCGATATGGTACAGGAATGTCTCAATTTTTTTTATTGAAACCCACAGTAAAATCAAGGCATAATACACTTATACATATATGTATATAATTTAAACAAAAATCATGAAAATTTTTCTCTTGCTATGTGCAATACACTGATATTTTCTACTCGATTCCATTCTATTTATTTTAAAAATGCAAGCCAACGCTGGGCATGGCGGCTCACGCCTGGAATCCCAGGGCTTTGGGAAGCAGAGGTGGGAGGATCGCTTGAGGCCAAGAGTTCAGAACCAGGCTGGGCAACATAGGGAGACTCCGTCTCTACAAAAAAAAAAAAAAATTAGCCAGGTGTGTTGGCACATGCCTATGGTCTTGGC
This sequence comes from Rhinopithecus bieti, assembly GCF_001698545.2. Lineage (NCBI taxonomy): Eukaryota > Metazoa > Chordata > Mammalia > Primates > Cercopithecidae > Rhinopithecus > Rhinopithecus bieti. The sequence continues at coordinate 13,784 of NW_016812291.1, read as the reverse complement.
TACTCAGGAGGATAAGGTAGGATAAGGATGAGGTAGGAGGATTCCTTGAGCCCAGGAGGAGTTCAAGGCTGCAGTGAGCTATGATCACACTACTACACTCCAGCCTGGGCAACAGAGAGACCCTTGCTTTTTTTTGTGGGGGGTTCGGGGAGGCGCCGTGGCTCATGCCTGTAATCCCAGCATTTTGGGAGGCTGGGCTGGGCGGATCACTTGAGGTCAGAAGTTCGAGACTAGCCTGGCCAACATAGTGAAACCCCATCTCTACCAAAAATATAAAAATTAGCCAGGCCACGCACCTGTAATCCCAGCTACTCAGGAGGCTGAGGCAGGAGAATGGTTTGAACCCAGGAGGCAGAGATTGCCACTGCACTTCAGCCTGGGCAACAGAGTAAGACTCTGTCAAAAAAATAAAAAATAAAAATAAAAGAAGAAGCAGAACACACACTATTTAGTAAATCACTTTCACAACTCTCTAATGTTTTGTGGCCCCCAGTCTGAAAAATACTGTCTTAGAGACCTCACCTACATGCTTGCATTTTATTCCTTTCCCTCTAGGTTACTTTGTTCTTGTCATCCAGAACTTTGGCCCCTGACTTACCAGCTTCCTTCAACAGATATTTACAAATCACTTGCTATGTGTCCAGCACTATGCTAGGTGCTGGAGGTGCAATGGATTTATATTCACATTCTGGGATCCTAACATTCATTCAACCATCATGCAAATAAATTCAAAATTTCAACCATGCTTAGTGCTACAAAGGAGAGGTGCCAACAGGGGAATTTGACCTAGTCAGGGAAGACTTCCTGAGGAAATGGCACCTAAGTTGAGATGTCAAGATATTTTTTTTCTACTCCATTCTATTCTATTGTATTCTATTTCATTAAGAAAATGCTGGCCACTCCCCATTTCCCCCAATCCCTCATCTACTTTCAACAACCACTAATCTAACTTCTGACCCTATAGATTTGCATATTCTGGACATTTCATAGAAATAGAATCATATATAATATGTAGTCTTTCGTGACTCTCAATTCACTTAGCATGATGTTTTCAAGAGACATTCATGTTCTAGCAGTGTATGGATATACCGTATTTTGTTTATTCATTCATCAGTTGATGGGCATTTGGGTTGTTTCTTCTGACTATTAAGCAATGTTTCTATGAACATCTGTGTCCAACTTTTTGTGTTAACATATGCTTTCATTTTTCTTGAGTATATTGCTAGCAGTGAATTCCTGGGTCATATAGTACCTCTGTTTAACATCCTGAGGAACTGCCAAACTATTTTCCAAAGCAGCTGTGCCGTTTTACATTCCCCTCACCAGGGAAGGAGGGTTCCAATTCCCCCACATTCTCACCAACAATTGTTTATCTGTCTTTTGATTATAACCATTCTAGTGGGTGTGAAGTGGTATCTCACTGTGGCTTTTATTTGCGTTTCCTTGATGGCTAGCATGCTGAGCATCTTTTCATGCGTGTATTGGCCCTCTGTTCATCTCCTGTTAAGAAATGTCAATGCAGATTCCTTGCCCATTTTTAATTGGGTTGTTTATCTTTTTATTATTGAGTTGTAAGAGTTGTTTATATATTCTGGATACACATCCCTTATCAGATAAATAACTTGAAATATTTTCTCTCATTCTGTGAGTTGTCTTTCTGCTTTGTTGATGTTGTCCTTTGAAGCACAAATTTTAATTTGATGAAGTCCTAACACCCTATCTTCCACTACCCATCCCTGATATCCCTGATTTCCTCTTTTTTTTTTTTTTTTTTTTTTTTTTTTTTTTTTTTTTTTTTTTAGACAGAATCTCACTCTATCGCCCAGGCTGGAGTGCAGTGGTGCTATATCAGCTCACTGCAACCTCCATCTCCCAGGTTCAAGCAATTCTACTGCCTCAGCCTCCCGAGTACCTGGGATTATAGGCACCCACCATGCCCGGCTAATTTTTGTATTTTTAGTAGAGACAGGGTTTCACCATGTTGGCCAGGCTGGTCCTAAACTCCTGACCTCAGGTGATCCACCCTCCTCGGCCTCCCAAAGTGTTGGGATTACAGGCGTGAGCCACCGGGCCCGGCCTCTGATTTCCTCTTTAACCATCACCTCGATTTCACCTTAGCCATGGACCTTGACATCACCCAAAGCTGTTGGCACTCTGCTTTTTTAAACCCCAGTATTCTACTTTCAGGGTCCGACCCTTCGTCCTTATAGCTTTCCCTCTACTTTGTTTCTATGACATCTGCTCTAAGGCCTCCAATCCCACAGTCCTCAGTTTTCTGCCTGTTTGTCACATCCACCTCTTCCCAATCTTCTCACCTTCTACTCTTTTTTTTTTTCTTTCTTTCTTCTTTTACTATAAGTTCTGGGATACATGTGCAGAACGTGCAGGTTTGTTACATAGGTATACATGTGCCATGGTGGTTTGCTGCACCCATCAAACCGTCATCTAGGTTTTAAGCCCCACATGCATTAGGTCTTTCTCCTAATGCTCTCCCTCCCTTTGCCCCCAACCCCCTGACAGGCCCCGGTGTGTGAAGTTCCCCTCCCTGTGTCCATGTTGGAACAGGAATTAAAAGAAATTAAAGAATGTGTAAGCAGAAACTCAGTTGTATGTAAGAAAACCCAATTCCCCCTGAGAAAGAGAAAGAGCTGGAGTCCTTTAAAAATTAACTGCCTGTTTT
>NW_016812291.1:6155-7986 GCF_001698545.2 Rhinopithecus bieti | reverse complement strand
GGGGTTACAGACACAAGCCACAGTGCTCAACTCAAATTTAAGACAACAATGAAATATCAAGGTGGATATAGTTCATTTGAAGGAAAAAAGAAGAATTCATAAATGTGGGCTTGCTTTATAAAAGGGGTCACAAGAGAAATAGTTTGAGTTTTAAATTCCCCTAAAATATTTAAAATATGGCCCTACTCATATAACGTAACAGATAATACAATGCTGAGACCCAGGTATCATTCAGATAACAGGACAAATACCTAATACAATAAATTCCAATCTACCAAAGAATTGGAAAAGTTCCTTAGAATCACTAGGATTTTTTAAAACTTAGATATGCCTTATATCAAACTCATTGTTTGGATGGAGGAGCTACGCCAACTTTGTGTCGACTTTTAGAGTGAACAATTTAGAGGAAAATGATACCTGTCATATAAAGGAAAAGGCAAATTTTAATAAAATGGATGAAGGGTGGAGGATGTTTTAGTTTGAGTTCTGTGTTAAGCTGTTCTTGCATTGCTATAAAGAAATACCTGCTATAAAGAAAAGAGGTTTAATTGGCTCACAGTTCTGCAGGCCATATAGGAAGCATGGTGCTGGTGTATGCTTGGCTTCTGGCGCAGCCTCAGGAAGTTCACAATCATGGCAGAAGGCAAAGGGGTAGCAGGCATGTCACATGGTGAAAAAGGGGGCAAGGTGGGGGGGAAGGTGGAGGGAAGTGTCACCCACTTTTAAATGACCAGATCTGGTGAGAACTCATTTACTCTGGTGAAGACAGCACCAAGCCATGAGGGATCTACAACCATGACCCAAACACCTCCCACCAGGCCCCACCTCCAATATTGGGGATTACATTTCAACACGAGATTTGGGCGGGGACACATATCCAAACTCTATCACGTTCTCCCAAAGATAGGTGCTGACATAAGGATTCCAGTGCAAAATCATCTACATAAGTCCTTGACTTAAGATGGTTCAACTTTGGATTTCTCAGCTTTACGATGCTGCAAAACCATTCTCTTTTTCACTTTTGGTACAGTATTCAATAAATTACATGAATTATTCAACACTATTATAAAATAGGCTTCATGATGATTCTGCCCAACTGTGGGCTAATGTAAGTGTTCTGAGCATATTTAAGGTATACTATGCAAAGCTATGATGTTTGGGAGGTTAGGTGTATTAAATGTGCTTTTGACTTACAGTATTTTCAACTTGCAATAGGTTTATCAGGATGTAACCCCTCCATAAGTCAAGGAGCATCCATAGTTTACTTGGAAGGAGATTTCAGGAAATACCAGTAGGGCAGTGGGGAAGTGAAACAAAGAAGGAAAGGAAGAAGCCATTAATGGTGTGTCATCAAGTGAATTACCATTGTGGGCAACTGGAACTTAATCCTGCTGATACTCTGGGTGACAAGGTAGAACCCCACCTGAAAAGCAAGAGCACTGTTTGAGAGTTGCTCTGGTGTTCAGAGATAGTCTCAGGGCAAAGAGTAGTTGTTGCTGACTGTTAGAAGTTGGACCCATGGCTGGGCATGGTGGCTCACGCCTGTAATCCAAGCACTTTGGGAGGCCAAGGCAGGTGGATCACCAGAGGTCAGGAGTTCGAGACCAATCTGGCTAACACGGTGAAACCCCAGCTCTACTGAAAATACAAAAATTAGCTGGGCATGATGGCAGGTGCCTGTAATCCCAGCTACTTGGGAGGCTGAGGAAGCAGAATCGCTTGAACCCAGGAGATGGAGGTTGTGGTGAGCTGAGATTGCACCACTGTACTCCAGACTGGATGACAGAGTGAGACTCCATCTCAAAAAAAAAAAAAAAAGAAAAAGAAAAAA
>NW_016812291.1:0-5616 GCF_001698545.2 Rhinopithecus bieti | reverse complement strand
TTTTTTTTTTTTTTTTTGAGATGGAGTCTGTCTCTGTCACCCAGGCTGGAGTGTAGTGGCACGGTCTCAGCTCACTGAAACCTCCTACTCCCGGGTTTTAGTGCCTCAGCCTTCCAAGTAGCTGGGATTACAGGACTCTAATGGAGGGCGGCAGGCAGGGGAAAAGGAGGCGGACAGTGAGGCTGGCTCCTGAACTGGATAGCGCTGTTAACAGGATCTGGGTCCAGAATACTGCAGACACCAGACATGTGATAACTGGGTTTGCTGCCGGCAAGCCACCACTCTTGCGAAGGAGTTGTGTGGGCAAATCAGGAAGTTGCCCTCTCAGCAGCTGTCTCCAGGATGGCTGCCCTCAGGTGTAATCTGGGGATCAGGAAACCACTGCTGGAATCCTTGGTTTCAGAATCACCCCGGTTGCAACCCATATCTGCAAAACAGAAACCACCTACCATGCCTCTTTCCCCCACTTAAATGAGTTCTAACATTTGTCTAATATGACCACATCTGATTGGTGGAACTTAAATTACACAGCTGCAAGGGAGTCTGGGAAATGTAGTTTTTCTATTTCTCTACTATACATAAAGACACACTGGAAAGAGATCGAAATAGAGCTGGAAGAGTCATTTCCATCATGGTTCCTCTGTTTGAAACCCTTCAGTGACTCTCCTTCTAAATGGTGCTGTTAAAGGGACGCAGGGCCTGGGTCTAAGATACAGCACACACTAACAGTGATTTCCAAACTGTGGTCTATAGATCCCTGGGGAGACAAGATGTTCTTGAATCTCCTTGTATTTCATTTTCTGTGGACTGAAAAAAAAATCGTGACTTCCATATGTGTTTATTTTTGAAACATGGAAATAATTGGGATTCAAAAAATTCTCTCTCTCTCTCTCTTTCTCTCCCCCAAATAACTTGAAAGCCTTCTTTACTTCTTTACAAGCACTCTGTTTCTCACCCACAAACCCCTCTCCCCTGCCTAGAATGTAAATGTCATCTCCCTCCTCACTTGCTAATTCCCGTTCATCAGGTAAGACTCGTTTCAGGCCACCATCTCCCCTGGCCTGAGGGGTGATTCTCTCAGGCTGGGATAGAGAATTCTCATCTGTTTTCTCGTAATATCCTGGGAAGTTATACTAATAAGAATAAAATAAAAGCTAACTTTTTTCAGCTTACTCTTTGCCAGGCCCCACAAAGTACATACTCTTACTAACCCATTTTGTAGATGGGAACACTGGGACATAGAGAGGTTGCATAATCCACCCAAGGTCACCTATTAGTCAGTGGGGGCTGCAACTCAATCCTAGGCAGCCGTCTGGCTTCAGAGTCTATGCTCTTGATGGATAGCCTTGTTTCCTCTCATCCTATTATTGTGCTGCTCACCCTGCCACAATCTCTCTCTCTCAATCTCTCTCTCTCTCTCTTTCTCTATCTCTCTCTCCTCTCCACTTCACTCTCTCTCTCTCTCTATCCATCAATCTAATCTATATCTTAATCTGTGTGCCTGTCATCTCCATGAATAACCATTGGTTTTCTATGATATTAAAATGGGAGGGGGGAAGTCGACATTTTCCCTCTGTTCCCACCACATTGGAAATTCTAGGACCAGGGCCCAAATTATTCGATCCTTCCTTCTCTCATCCTCCACTGTCTGTTAACACAGGAACTATTTTTTCTTTCGGCAAAGAGTACCAGACTAAATTACAGAGCAGGCTACAAAATTACTACCCTCAGCTCACTTCTTTGCCTGTTTTCTCTAAAATAGGTTATTCCTGTTGGTTGTATAAATATGAGACAGAAGCCACCACTGCTTTGCAATCCCGTGGGAAAGCGTATCATCTGCTCCAAGCTCTGTGGAGCAGACCTCCTGGCCAGGATCCACTGAGCATGCCTCAGGAAAAGATGACATTCCTGGGAACTCCAGCTCACACATCAGCATTCTCATGTGAACACTTAGGAGAGTGAAATTGGGAATAGTTTGACAACTTCGCGAGACTCAGAAGGTGTTTCCATATCTGTGCCTTTGCCTTCGTTGTTTATTACCCTGTCTGTCTAACACAGATGACATTTATCCGTGTTTCCTGTGCCTCAGCACACTGAAACTCACCAACAGCCTTACCAGGTGAGCTAGCTGATCATTTCCTCTACTGGGTGTCAGCCACATTCCTTGTACACCCCAGAAGTGCCAGTTTACCCCAGACTCATCTCTTCTTGCCTTGCTTAATCTCCTTTCTTTTCCTTTTGTGCTTCAAGTGTCTGATTTCTGGTTAGCCCATTTATTTGGGCTCATAAGCCAGGCATTTCCTTTTCCTTCTTGAAGGTAACTTACAAAAGAAACCTTCTTTAATCACCTTTCAAGTGTGCTGTCTGGGTCCCTGTTTAGGAAGGTCCGCCCTGCCCATGAAGTGTCCTTCCAAAGGCTTGTGTCCTCTGCAGGAAACAATTCAGATGGGTCAGGCGTGATGGCCTTGTAAACCTCTCTTGTGTAATTTACACATCTGAAACCATCATTTCTTTCAGCAAGCACACTATTTCATCAAAGCACATCATCTGCAGGAGAGGTAGAAAGCTCATCAAATATGCTTAAGGAGTGACTTTTGTAACTCACTATTGTTTTAAAACATCTTAATTCCTGTTCTGGTTAAATGACCCAGTATATCTACAACCATGTTAGAGACTGTCAGTTCAATCTATGAAGAGAGTGGGATGTTGTCAAAACAGTGTTGCACAAACCCTTTAAAGAAAGCGAAACAAAAACAAAAAAGGTTGGTGCAAGTTACAAACATATTATGGAGTCAATGAGACGTGGCAGTTAATCCTCAGCTAATGTTGACACAGAGCAGCACACCCGCAGATGCCAAAGAGTTGACAGCAGTGGTTCTCAGTCTTGGCTGCAGATTGGAATCAATTGGGTGTTTGTTTGTTTGTTTGTTTTAAATCTCCATGCCCAAGCCATACTCCAGGCCAATTAAATCGGAATCTCTGGGGGTGGGCCCCAGGCATCATTACATTTCAAGGTCCCCAGCAATTCCAACATATAGCCAAGTTTGAGATCTATGAGTTTAGAATACCTGGCCCTTGCTCACAGCTGCTTAGGCAGGTAGGTGTGTGGGGCTGGGGAAAGAGTAACACATGCCTGGTCAGGCCAGTCAGACTGACCAGGGAAGTTATATTAATGATAAGAAACTTCCCAGAATGCCTCTTTCCCAACCTGCCTGCGGCCCACTCAGCTATTGAAGCTATGCAAAAGGTAGAGTTGACGCTCAAGTGAGGATTAAGGTTACCAGATGCCAGAGAGCTGAAAGTAGGAGGGTCAAGGCACAGAGAACAGATAGACACCAGTGCACATGCAGTGGCACTCTGTGACGTCCTTACTGGCCCTACTCCAAAGTGGTATATTGGATTTGCCAATTTGATGTATTACATTGATAACCAGTTGAAATGATATTCTATTGATAGCAATTGATACAATGATATTCAGTTGAAAAAGAAAAAAGACCCAGTGGACAGCGTGTGCAAAGGGGGCTTCTTCTGAAGTTCTGGTCATGTTGTTTCTTCAGCTGGGTGCTGGTTACACAGGTGGGTTCAGTTTGTGAAAATGTGTCTACTTGTATACTTACGATATGCGCACTTTTGTCTATACATGTTCTGCGTTAGTAAAAAGTTAAAAAGGAAGAGAAACCCTACATTGACCATTGAAAAAAGGTCATAGATGCTGTCAAAAATTTACCCACAAGCTTGTTTATAGGAGTGAGATTGATAGCCCTATATTAGAAGCCATCCAAATAAAAAGTACTTGGCTAAATAAATTAAGGTTCGGCCATACAATGGAATACTGTGTAGCTATTAGAATTCTACACTGTATAAATGTGATTCACCATGTAAACAGCACCAAAAACAAAAGCTACCTGATCATCTCATAGATGCAGAAAAGGCTTTAGATAAAATTCAACACCCCTTCATGTTAAAAATTCTCAATAAACATACCTCAAAATAGAGCCACCTATGACAAACCCCCAGTCAACATCATAGTAAATGGGCAAAAGCTGGAACCATTCCCCTTGAAAACTGGCCTAAGACAAGGATGCTCTCTCTCACCATTCTTATTCAACATAGTATTAGAAGTCCTGGCCAGAGCAATCAGGCAAGAGAAAGAAATAAAAGGCATCTAAATAGGAAGAGAGGAAGTCAAATTATCCCTGTTTGCAGATGACATGATTCTATACCTAGAAAACCCATAGTTTCTCCCCACAAGCTCCTTTATCTGATAAACAACTTCAGCAAAGTTTCAGGATACAAAATCAATGTACAAAAATCAGTAACATTTCTATGTACCAGCAACATCCAAGCTGAGAGCCAAATCAAGAATGCAATCTCATTCACAATAGCCACAAAAAGAATAAAATACCTAGGAGTACAGCTAACCAGGGAGGTGAAAGATCTCTACAAGGAGAACTACAAAACACTGCTGAATAAGATCAGAGATGACTCAAATAAGAAAACATTCCATGCTCATGGATAAAAAAATCAATATTGTTAAAACGACCATACCAGCCAAAGTAATTTATAGATTCAATGCTATTACTGTCAAACTACCAATGACATTCTTCACAGAATTTTAAAAAAAAAGTTTTTAAATTCATATGAAACCAAAAAAGAGCCCTAATAGTCAAGGCAATCCTAAGCAAAAAGAACAAAACTATAGGCATCCCATTACCTGACTTCAAGCTATACTGCAAGGCTGCAGTAACCAAAGCATGGTACTTTTCAGACACATAGACCAATGGAACAAAATAGAGAGTGCAGAAATAATGCTGTGCAGCTACAAACATCTGATCTTCCACAAAATCAACAAAAACAAGCAATGGGGAAAGAATTCCCTATTCAATAAATTGTGCTAGAATAACTGGCTAGCCATATGCAGAAGATTGAAACTGGGTCCTACTGATACGGTTTGGCTGTGGCCCCACCCAAATCTCATCTTGAATTCCCACGTGTTGTAGGAGGAACCCAGTGGGAGGTAACTGAATCATGGGGGCAGGTCTTTCCCATGCTGTTCTCGTGATAGTGAATAAGTCTCACAAGATCTGATGGTTTTGAAAAACAGGAGTCTCCCTGCACAAGCTCTATCTTTTTGCCTGCTGCCATCCATGTAAGACGTGACTTGCTCCTCCTTGTAAGTCCAATTAAACCTCTTTCTTTTGTAAATTGCCCAGTTTCGAGTATGTCTTTATCAGCAGTTTGAAAATGGACTGATACACTTACCTTTCAACATATACAAAAATCAACTCAAGATGGATTAAACACTTAAATGTAAAACCTAAAACTATAGAAACACTTAGAGAAAACCTAAGAAATACCATTCTAGACACAGGCCCTGGCAAAAGTTTCATGACAAAGATGCCAAAAGCAATTGCACCAAAACCAAAAATTGACAGATGGGACCTAATTAAACTAAAGAGCTTCTGCACAGCAAAAGAAACTATCAACAGAGTAAACAGACAACCTACAGAATGGGAGAAAATATTGTAAACTACGCATCTGACAAAGGTCTAATATCCAGCATCTACAAGGAAATTAAACAAATTTATAAGATAAAAGCGAACAACCTCATTAAAA
>NW_016812290.1:0-1301 GCF_001698545.2 Rhinopithecus bieti | reverse complement strand
TTCCTTCTAGTTTTCATCTGAGGATATTTCCTTTGTCACTGTAGGCTTCAATGTGATCCCAAATATCCCTTTTCAGATTCCCCAAAACAGGACTACCAAACTGTTCCATGAAAAGGATCATGTAACTCTGTGAGACGAATTAACACATCACAAGGTGGTTTCTCAGAAAATTTTTTTCTAGTTTTTAACTGAGAATATTTCCATTTTCACCATAGGCCTCAACATACCTTTGCAGATTCTAAAAAAAGTGTTTTGGCAAATGGCTCCATTAACAGAAGGGTTTTACTCTGTTAGAAGAATACACAAATCACAAAGAAGTTTCTCAGAAAGCTTCTTTCTAGTTTTTATCTGAAGCTACCAAACTGCCGCATAAAAGGAGTGGTGTAACTCTGTGAGATGAATTCACACATCACAAAGCTGTTTTTCAACAAGATTCTTTCTAGTTTTCATCTGAGTATATTTCCTTTTGGAAATATTCCTTAATGAACTCTTGAATATCCCATTGCAGATTCCATGAAAGAAGTGTTAGCAAACTTATCAATAAAAAGAATGATGTAACTCTGAGAGATGAATTAACACATCACAAAGAGGTTTCTCAGAGGGATTATTTCTAGTTTTGATCTGAGGATATTTCCTCTGTCAACATAGGATTCACTTCGATTCAAGTGATCCCTTCTCATATTCCCCAGAAACAGTTCTACAAAACTGATCCATGAATAGAATCCTGTTACTCTGTGAGGTGAATTCATGAATCACAAAGAAGTGTCTCGGAAAGCTTCTTCCTAGTTATTCCCTGAGGATATTTCCTTTGTCACTATAATCTTCAATGTGCTCTGAAATATCCCATTGCAGGTTTCAAGAAAGCATTGTTATCACACTGCTCAACGAAGAGAACAGTGTTACTCTGTGAGATGAATTCACACATCACAAAACACTTTCTCATAAAGCTTCTGTTTGATTTTTATCTGAGGATATTTCCTTTGTCACCATAGGCTTCATTGAGCTACCAAACATCCCTTTGCGTATTCCACAAAAACAGTGTTAACACATGAAAAGATTGGTGTAAATCGGTGAGACGAATTCACACATCAGAAGAACTTTCTCAGAAAGTTTCTTTCTAGTTTTTATCTGAGGATATATATTTTTTCACCATCGGCCTCAATGCTCTCCTAAATGTCCCTTTGTGGATTCCACAAAAACTTTGTTAGCAAACTATTCCGTGGAAAAAAAGGTGTAACTCTATGAGACGAATTCGCACATCATGAAAAACTTTCTCTGAAAGCTTCTTTCTAGTTTTATCT
>NW_016812289.1:6702-7849 GCF_001698545.2 Rhinopithecus bieti | reverse complement strand
TCTAATGGGGAATAATGAAATATACTCAGACAAAAAATGGAGAGTAGCGTTCTCTGAAACTGCTTTGTAGTGTGTGAATTCACCTCACAGAGTTACACTACTGCTTTCATTGAGATGTTTACTAACACTCTTTTCACAGTATCTGCAATGATATATACGGGAGTGCATTGAGAACTGAAATATCCTCAGGTAAAATGAGAAAGAAGCTTTTGAGAATCTTCCTTGTGATGTGTGAATTCATTTCACAGACATACACCTTTCTCTTCATGAAGCAGTTTGCTAACACAGTTTTCGTGGAATCTGCAAAGTGATATTTTGTAGCGCATTGAGGGCTATGGTGAAAAAGGATGTGTTCTCAGATGAAAACTGGAAAGAAGCGTTCTGAGAAACTGCATTGTGATGTGAGAATGCAACTTACAGAGTTACACATGTATTTCGTGAAACCGTTTGGTAACACTGTTTTTGTGGATTCTGAGAACTGAGATATTGGATCGGTTTAAAGAGTATAAGGACAAAGGAAATATCCTCAGAGAAAAAACAGAATGAAGCTTTCTGTGAAACTACTTTGTGATGTGTGAATTCATTTCAGAGAGTTTCACCACTCTTTCATGGAGGTGTTTGCTAGCACTGTTTTGTGGAATCTCGGAAGTGATATCTTGGATATCGATGAATCCCATGGTGAAAATGAACTATCCTCAGATAAAACTGCAATGAAGCCTTCTCATAAACTGCTTTGTTGTGGGTGAATTCAGATCACAGAGTGACATCTTTGTTTTCATTGGGAACTTTGCTAACAGTTTTTTCACAGAATCTGCAATGAGACACATGGGGGTGCTTTGAGACCAGAAATAGCCCCAGCTGAAAAAAGAAAGAAGCTTTCTGAGAAACTGCTTTGTGGTGTGTGAATTCAACTCACTGAGTTACACCTGTATTACATGGAGGCGTTTACTAGCCCTGTTTATGTGGAATCTGAGAACTGATATTTCGGATCGCTTTGAAGACTATACATCCAAGGGAAATATCCTCAGATAAAAACCAGAATGAAGCCTTTGGAGAATCTGCTCTGTGATGTGTGAATTGATCTCATAGAGTTACACCTTTGTCTTCATGAAGCAGTTTGCTAACACTGTTTTCGAGAAATCTGCAA